>NW_028270175.1:57044267-57353267 GCF_037043375.1 Chiloscyllium plagiosum | reverse complement strand
GAAAGGTTCACATTTTATGTTTGGAATTGGTTCAGCTTAGAAAAATATTCCTAGAAATCCCAGGGAGGATAATACAATGCCCAGCCCCTCGCAGATTTCCTTCTGTGTAGTCTCGCCTCCATTTGTTTCCCATGGACCGAAACACTCTTTTAATGCAGTGTCCAGAGTGCGGTCACCATACGCTTGGTCTCTCTGAGTAGATGCAGCGGCTGAAAATGCACACCCGAGAAAAGCATCCACAGAATCTGCCTTTACTGACAGGTGCAAGTCAAATCCTCACACACACAATGCATCCATTCCATGTTGAAAATGTTTCTCTTTCTGGCTGAGAAAGCCGTTACATCTCTGGCAGACGCACAGTAAAATTTCCGTTCTCCAAAGAAGCAGTTGACAATGTAACATTACGTTTCTCTGTATCTCAGCAACTATAATGGCAGCAGCAGCATTACCAATGTAGTTGACCACGACACTCAGAGAAGAGCGAGTGTGGGAATGTAACTCACTTTAAACAGGGGCATATCTAGATTGACGTAATATTCAGGAATATGGGGAAAGGGTTATGTTAGAAGAAATTCCCTTTTTATTTTCCTTCTACTTCATTATCAGCAGTCCCTTTACTTTTCATCTCTCTCTCTCTCTCTCTCTCTCTCTCTCTCTCTCTCTCTCTCTCTCTCTCTCTCTCTCTCTCTCTCTCTCTCTCTCTCTCTCTTTTGTTGGACATTTCCCCATACATTCAACTAATCTCCCCTCACTCATTCAGCCTGATAAAAATAATATTATTTCCCAGTTGATTTCAGTGTTGCTATAGGGTCACTAGACTTGAAACTTTATCTGTTATTCTCGTGACAGAGGCTGCCATATTTGCTGAGATTCTCCAACATCTTCAGACGCTGGAGAATTTTATTTCAAATCTCGAACATCCACAGTTCATTGGTTTATTTAACCGTTAATGCTGCTGTTTCACGGGATGACAGCATCACTGGCAAGGGCAGCATTTGTTGTCCATCACTAGCTGCTCTTGACCGTGAGGTCATTTGGCAAGACAATATGGAGCCAACCATGTGGTCGTGGGGTTGAAGTCAAACTTAGTTTCTTTACCAAAGACTATAAGTGAAATAATGAAAGAAGTCCTGATGGTTTATGGTTGCCGTTAGTAAAATGAGATTTCATTCAATTTTTGTCATTCAAATTTAAGTTCTGTCATTAGCCGGGATAGGATTTGGAACAATGCCTTTAAGGTTATAATCTGTGCCCCTCTGATTATTACTCTGGCCACTGTGATTATTACTCTGATATGGGGTCCCAACTATGAAACAGATAGAGTGACAAGAACAAGTATGTGTTCAAAATATTTGCAATTGGAGGAGACGTCAGAATAGAACTGGAGCCGTAAAAGCTGAAGTGAACAAGATAACGGTTAATTCAACAACAGCACTGAGGCAGAGGTGGAGACTGGGTTATTATGGAGGTGGGTGTGGACAGGGTTGATGGCAGAGAAAATAAAGAGAAACATTCAGGGTAAAAGGAAGACGCACAGATCTGAACAATATTCTTACTTCTTAGATATTTATGAATGAGGAGTCTGAAATTGATGGAAATGAAGTGGAGTTTGTGACTGAAACTAAAGATAACAGTTTATGCATATGCTAAATATAAATAACTGATATAGCAATAACCTTCACCAATGTTTATAGAATTGGCAGAGATAGGCTTACCAGGAACACCAATAATAGCGAGGATTGGATAATACCCAGCTTGAATAACCAGCAGTATGGCTCGTATCCGCAACTCTAACCATACCCAATCCTGAGAAAGCCAATAAAGGCCATTTGATAAGCTCCTATCCATTGTTGGAACATTCCAGTCTAAAACATTCAGATTCTGATCCATTGTTGCAACATTCCAGTCTTATGTTCTCAGATTCTGATTCATTGTTGGAACAATCCCGTCTCTTGTTCTAAGATTGCCTTCCTCTCCTATTCTCTGTAGCTGCTGATCCCAATCATCTTGAGGATGACGCTGCCGCTGATACTAAGAGATATCAGGTTGAAGGAAGCTCCTTATTAATAGAAGAGGAAAACCTCCAGTGCCACAGTTAAGATCCATGGAGACTGACATCAATTACAGTCACAGAACAAACAGCTTCAGTTTACCCCTTTCGCCACAACCCTGACATAACTTGGTGTGGTTGGGATGTTGACATCGCTGACTAGTGGGGGAATGGCACATCTACATTTTTAAAGTTAAATATGAGGGAGAGAGATTATGCTTTGTTTTCACAAGCTCGATGTTTCTACTGTGTTTTGGCAGGGTAGGAAGTGTTGGACTCCCGAGGCCAGCTGTGTCTGAACAGCAGGCCTGCTGCATCCTTTGGCTTTGATTGTTAATATTTAACTTTGACAATATATCTTAACAGCATTGCGGGGATTAGGTGGGGTCAGGCACTTTTGAGACGCTACTACTGTGGCGTAGATAGTGTAGATACAGTACATTCATTGTGGTCTTTGCAGCCGCGGCCTGGTCGTGTAGAATGATGGTCAAACTCTCACGGAGCCAGGATTCTTAGTTTTACATTTCGCCATTTATTGCTGGGGTCTCAGCAGGGTTGGAAGGCATTACATCTCTCCAGGCTGCTATGCTCTCTCCCTGAGATTTCCCACAGAATTGTCTCTTGATGTTCATTCCTCCTGGATTGGAGAACTGCATGTGAGACAATATGTTTCCTGAATTTGTTTTTTTTTTTGGCAAGTGTGTGTTTCCAGGATGTTACAATATTGCAGCAGTTACTGTTTATTAATGAAGTAACCCAATAATCTGTTGAGTTTTCGAATAAATTAAGTTTTTCCAAGTTCCTCTTGTTTTTGTTGTATTTTGTTTACAGTATTTGAATAAATTGTGTTTTGCTTAATGTTGAATATTTTGATCAAACGAATTGCATCTGAAGTACAACACCACACATTTACCGTTAAAATAAGAACATGTTCGGGTTGACTACCTTCTTCATATATTGCGAGAGGCGTCTATTGGGGCCATGACAAGAAGGGCAGATATTCACGTTTTAATTGGATAATTACTAATGAACAATAAGTTGCAGAAACACGGGGTTGGCAGCGGAATGCGTGAGCTGGAGGAGTGACAGTTCTATCAGTAATTATATCAGATATACAATCCACCTCACAGATCCAGCCCAGACTCCATAATACCAGATGAGATATCTGCTCAGCACGGAGCACTGTGCAGGCCAGTCTCAATACAACCGAGCAATCTGCACATGATGCAATACTGTGCAGCTCTGACTAATCCATTAGCCATCGGTCCAACATGGGGAGCAGTACAGACCACACCAGCGCATTGATTCAGAAATCTGGACAAAACGGTTAGTCCAGCATGGGGTAATGTGCAGCGCAAACAGGTGGGCATGTTCAATAAACGTGGATAAGTTATCTGTTCAGTATGGGGAGCTGTAATCAATCTGTAAACCAGGAGCAGTTACCCTCCCAGCATGGAGAGCTGTGTACATCACCCCAGTGCATTGATCTGTGAACCAGGAGCAGTTACTCTCCCAGCATATATAGCTGTGTACCCCACCCCAGTATATTGTTCAGTAACACTGTATTATATCCCTGCCCAGTGTGGGAAAACTTGCAGCCCATACTGGAAGTGACAGGATGTGCAGCTCCCATCCATTTACAGCTCTATATCTCCATTGTGCCATGACAAAGCGGTGATCTGGGTGTAAGAATCCCTGCCAGAGAGAGATGGTAGGGAAATCAGTTCAAATACCAAAAAAACAAAAGGACTTTGGGAAAACGAGAAAAGGGAGATTGAGGGACAATTCCATGGATGATCACTGGTTTCAGAATGTTGAAGTAAAGATATTTCAACAGCATCTTGCAACTTTAGCCAGTATTCCCAGGAATGATGGGTGAACGGGATATTGCTGCAAATTCAGATGATGGAGTTTTGGATGAGCATTTGTTCTGCAGCTTTGCAACTGGGAGTGGGAACAGCAGAGTCTTCGACTTATTGGGCTGAATCGAACAATAATTTGTCTCAGTGTCTTTTTCAATTAGTGTGACAGAGGAATTGTCTGCACGAGGCCGAACTAGATTCCTGGTGTTATCTTATCGAACTCACCTCACTAACTACCCACCCCAATTCATGGTGTCCCTGCCATTCAATGCCAGTCCTATTCTCCCACCCATCATGGTTGGAGGTAGTCAACATCGCTCGGACGCGCCTGGATATTCTGGAAACACTGTCACTGGTGCCATCTTCAAAAAGCCAATGGGCACACGGTTGAGCTTTCTCTGTTTGGAGCTGCCCTGCATAGTTTACCACAAGCATGCCGGATAAGGGGCAATTACATCACGGTTTGTCGATAGGGGCAGGTAGATGAGGTAGTACAGAAGAGGATTATTCTTTTCCCGCGGAGGAGTGGGGGGGGGCACAAAATCAGACCCACCGAGCGTTGTCTGAGCTCACCAAGTAGCACAGTGCATTATCTGCCGTCTGAAGAAGATCCCAGCAATACAGGACAAGCATCAATAACCTTCCCAGCTCTATCAAGACACGGGTCACAGTATGTTCTCTGCTCTCTCTCTCTCACTGTACATTTGTTATAGCACGTACCCCCGAACAAGACTCATGCTCCACCACTTTCATTACCGCATGCAGCAGCTTCCCACTCTCCTTCTCCGTCTCTCTCTCTCGCCTTTTCAAAACCCCGTCATGGCGATAGAATATTTGGAGAATGCTGATTATGTAATGTTCGGGATAATATTCCAAATACTTCAATTTTCCAGAGGAATGTCATTGCCCCAGTATGTAAGGCATAAGGGGAAGGAGTAGAGATGTATGTTTTTAAAATCGAATACGTTTCAAATCCATCATGAGGACATTCAGCCGAAATGTGTTCTAGCATTCAATAAGATCACAGCTGATCTAATGGTTTTCTCATCTCCATGTTAGAGGAATTTTCAATCATTCAAACCCCTGTGTTCCTGTCAGTGACTAGACAGCACTCAGGCACTTTTCCCCAGTTATATTCAAGCGCCTGTTCAAGGGCGTTTCCAATGAGAATGCACTCTCTAAACAATATATTCCATCAGCTTTTTAATTCTACGTAATGATATGTACATTTTCCATCGACGAATCAGAAATACACACTTATTTATAGTTAACGATACCAAATTACAATTAATAATCCTGGCTAATTCACTTGTCTCACTTTATTTTATTTAGCCAAAGACAGGATCATTCAAATTGATGAGGGAGGAATTAATAAGTCAGAATTCAGAGACCACCCATTTGGACGATGTGTCAAATTTTAGGGATCGATTAAATAGAGCTGGAGAGTTGACTAGATAGATTTAAAAGTATCACAGCATACAATGAAACAGGAAGCGGAGAACAAATCACAAATTTACAATTTTGTAATTGGGAATAAGACATTGGTGTTCCTTCCAGTAACAGGTGAGCCTTTAAAAACAATGTTTCGTGTACCTTATCAAATTGAGAATAACTTTAGTGAGATAAACTAATTGATAAGGACTCCAGACAGGAAGAAAGCTCACAAAGTGTGTCATGTGAATATACTCAAAAGATAGGTTGATAGTGAAAGAAAGCAAGACGAGAAGTTGTTCATGATTACAGTACAGAAGGAAGAACCAAGTTCAGAGGATTCTGAATTGGACATTCCTCAAATCAAATTGAACAATGAGAAAGTTATCAACATTTGGGGTAAATTATTGAGTTACCTTCCACAAGAAAATCAAAATGACCCAAAAGAGTTATTCCTATCACTTTGGGAGATATACGGAAATAAACTGGAAAGTACTAGCATAATTGTGCATGATGAAGATATAGGAGATTCTGTTCTGATTAAGCAACATCCTTATAAGCATAACCCTCCAAAGTTGGCACAGGTTCAGAAAGAGCGAGAGTGAATGCTCCAAGATGGCATAATCGAAGTGAGTTACAGTGAGTGGAACTCACCTATAGTCATGGTGCCAAAGCTCAATGGTACCCGAAGGTCATGTGGGGACTATCACAAAATCAACACCGTTACAAAGACTGATGCATATCCAATTCCATGTTTGGAGAACTGTGTCGAAAAAGTGGGAGAAGCCACTTACATTTCTAAGTTAAACTTGCTCAGAGACTACTGGCAAGGACCTATGCCATAGAGAGCAAAGACAATTTCGGCTTTCATAACACCAACCGAACTATATCAGTTCAAAGTCATGGCATTTGGTATGAAAAATGCGCCAGCCACATTTCGGAGATTGACAATAATGTTTTTGCTGGATTACCCAACTATGTAGCGTACATTGATGACCTGATGATTTTTTTTTGACACACATTGATGGAGCACTTTCAGTATTTATCGGACTTGTTCTCTCGACTTCAGAAGGCAGACTTACTGATAAACCTAGCTAAAAGTGAATTTGCGAAAGCCCAAGACACATTCCTGGGCAATGTTATTGAACATGGAGATACAAAAACGAATGTAGTGGGAAAATTCCCACACCGTCGTCAAAAAGCAGTATTACTGTTCCTTGGATTGACTGGATTTTACTGAAAGTCTGTTGCAAACTTTAGCAGTTTGGCTGCTCCACTCACCAAACTATTAAAAAAGATTAAGAATTCTCAGTGGACAGCAAGCAGTCAAAAGACATTTGACAGCCTAAAAACTGTGTTAACCACTGCTCCCAATATGGGCCACACCGGATTACACGAAGCCTTTCAAGGTGGCTATCGATGCCACTGATGTGGGTGTTGGTGCGGTGCTCCTGCAGGAGGATGACGAGGGAATCAAGAGACCCATCGGGTATTTTTACAGGAAGTTGAACTTCATCAACAGAAATATTCAACGGCGGATAAAGAGAATCTCAGCTTGGTAATAGTATGATAACATTTCAATGTTTATATCACCAGCGATGCATCTGGGACAAACACATACGCTGATCACAACCCATTGATATTTGTGGATAAATTTAAGGACAAAAGTGCCAGACTGTTTCGATGGAGCTTGTTGCTGCAACCATTCATTTTAACAATTGTGCATGTGGCAGGTTGTGAAAACGTGATTGCCGATGCGTTACTGAAACTTGAATGAAATATGGATGCGTTTGGTGGTAGGTGTACCGCGGTTGAATTTGAATGGGGTTGTGCATGTTTGCATGTTTACAGTTGCTATAGTGTATGTGTGCGTTTTTAGACTAACAACTGGGTTTGAATGGTTAAAAATGCAACGGTCGTTTGGTATTGAATGTTCATTTTTTAACGGGGGAGGTGTCACAAAGCTAATCCCTTTTTTGTCAAGAAGCTTTTTGTTGGCTCAGGTGAATGCTGTCCTTGATTTTTTTTTCAGAGGAGCAATAAAACGGGGCCTGATTCCGGTCAGTCCAGTTTGGTACAGAGACTAAAAGGATTTTCAGGGGCCTTTTGTTTATCTGTAAACAGATGAGGCGTCAGACCAAAGTGGTCATGTTTTAGAAGTGACCTGCATAATGAAAGGGGAGTGATGCGCTCTTTTAGCTGAACTATCTGAGCTGAGCTGAGCTGAGCAGTTTTCAATTGAGTCTTGAACTGGAAAGTTCAACAGGGAGCTGTGTGAAAAGTCTATCTTTTCTTCCGATCAACTTCAACCTGTAAGCATGTGTTCCATTTATACTGGTTTTCAAAGGGGGTTTGCTTATTGGGACTGTTATATGCATTCGGAACAGCATAATTAAGTCTAGCTAGATAGGTTGAGATCGGTAGGTGTTCTTTATTCTGTTCTTTGTGTTTCATTGTGTACTTATGTGAATACAGTTTTTGTCTATTTTAGAATCCAGTCGTCAACGTAGCTAAATTACACGAGGTAATTTTCATCGTACACTTAATGAAACAAATTGCAAAGTTATGCTCTGGGCTGTTTGCTTCAGAATGTTTTGAATGGTCTAGACTCGTCCATACATCTCGGAGAGGGAAGATGCCCCCTTGGAACTTGGTGCAAATCATTCACTTTCCCTCCTCACGATCAGCAAACCATGTTAACTTAACATTTGTGTACCATTAGCAATGGAGCTAGGAGGAACAACATGGAGCAGTCTGTCTGTGCAATCTCTACTTCATTAGTTTGTCATGTTGCAGCATCAAAGACATCCTCCTGTTTCAGTATCACAGTTTGGGGTAGCTGAATGTCCTCTTCTTTTGAAGTCACAGTGACTCGAGATCACTGAGTTCTCCAATTTCAAATGACCTCCTTTCCAATCTTCTGACTCACTTCCCAGTCCCTCTCACTCCCATCCCATCACCTACCCCTTCCTTCCCAGCGCGTCCACCTCCCTTCCGTTCCTCTGATCCACCCTTCTTCCAGCTTCCAACGGGATTCATTCCTCCAATCGACTTATCCAGTGTTACCCTCTAACAGTGTTGATCCATCCCACCTCACCACACCACCTCCTCCTCCCCACGCTGCGTCTTTATCTGTAAACCTCCTTACGTCCATCCCCACTCTTGAAGAAATGTTACACCCAAGATGTTGACTTCTCCACTTCCTGATGCTGCTTTGCTTGGTGTGGTCTTCCAGCCGCCTGCTTTCCAATATTTGCATTTTTTTTAAAAAAAATCTCTTTAGGTGTAATAGGCAGGAGAGAGTGAATTGGTTGTGACACTGCTTATCCAATAGTTTCGATGGGCTGAATGGCTTTCTCACATTCTTGTGAAACCTGTTTGACATGCTGAAAGAGCTCCTTTTTTTTATCCTGTGCAAGTGTTCAGGGTCTAGCAGTACTGTCACATGAATGTTACTTACACGTTAACAACATGAGCTTGAATGTTGCCCAGGTTTTGAAGCTGTATGATTTCTACAGAATATCTTCACTTCTGATCGAATGATGGGGGAAAAACATTGATGAAGCAGCTGATGGTGTTTGTGCCGAGGAAGCTACCCGAAGGATCACCCACATAGATATCCAGGGACTAAGAGGATTGCTGTCCACCAGCCAAATTGTGTTCTGAATGACCCACTGGAGAATTCACACCTGATCCCATTCAGTTCAATCTTATTCAGACTTCTTGACACCTTGCTCCGTCAAATCCTGCCGTAATGTCAGGGCCAGCCACTCTGACGCTGAGTTCGTATTTTTGTTCATATCAATTGGGCATGAAAGACAAATTGCAGCCGAGACCAGATCAGCCCTGAAGTTACTGAAGGGAAAAGAGGATTGAGGAGCTAAATGGCCTCGTGTTATTCCAGTATACCGCAGAGTCCAGTCAGTTTGTGGCCTCTTCGATTTCCTTTGTTCCGGACTTCAAGTAACTGAACAGACTGATCCTGTTGCTGGATCAGGATACTGATGCTGCGTGATCTACTCTGGATACAGATTTATAGGCTCGAGGGTCCGATTAGTCTCCTGCTGTAACTGTATATCATTGTGCAGGGGCTGAAAACCTTCATCCTGTTCTGTTGCAACTGAAATCCGTAAGGACTAATTCTACCGTCCGAGGAGAAAGTGAACACTGCAGATGCTGGAGATCAGAGCGAAAAAGGTGTGGCACTGGAAAAGCACAACAGGTCAGTCACCATCCGAGAAGCAGGATAATCGATGTTTGGACATTCCTGATGAAGGGCTTATGCCTGAAATATCGATTCTCCTGTTCCTTGAATGCTGCCTGGTCTGATGTGCATTTCCAGCACCATATGTTTCGACGTCTAACACACTGCCAAAGTCAACCTTTCTTGTCACATCATCAAATAACTTTAACAGCTTTTTAGGCATAAACCTCCAGGTACAAAGACATGCTTACTATTCCTAATCAAACCTGCCTTTCCAAGAACATTTACAGCTTATTCCTTGGTATATTCTCAAGTAATGTACCTACCAAAGATATTAAACATACTGGTCTTTTTTTTTGACAGTTCTTTTTGAATAAGGGTACATTTGTTATCCTCCAGTCTTCCGGAATCTCTACTTTGTGATAAATGTATTTACCCAGTGTCCCTGCAAGTTCTTCTTTAACTCCTTGCAGTGTTCATGGATATACTTGTTAAAGATCGTGAGATTAATCCACCGTCAAACATTCTAGTACGCCCAATGCCTCCTCTACTGTGATATGGACTGCCCCTAAGATATCACCACTAACTTCCTCAAGGTCCCAAGTACTTATGTCTTTCTCCATGGTAAATACGGAGAAGAAATATTTTGAGGACCTCGTTCATCTCTTATGGTTCCACACATATACGTCCACTTTAGTATTTGAGGGGTCCTATTCTCTCACTAGTTATTGCTTTCCTTTCATGTTCTTAAAGTGCCTCTTTGGATTCATCCTAATCTTTCAAGCCAAAGTTATTTCATATCCACTTTGTCGCCCTCCTGATTTCCATCAAAGGTTAACTCCTATATCCCTTATTGTGCGCCAGGGACTCCCTTGATCCCAGTTGCGTGTGCCTGAGCCACGCATCCCTCATTTTTCCAGACAAAGCCTAAATATCTCTTGTCATCCTGGGTTCCCCATTCCTGCCAACCTTGCCCTTCACCGTCACAGAAACATATAGACCTTGAACTCTAGCTATCTCACGTTTAAAGGCTTCCCACTAGCCAGCGGTTCATTTACCTGCAAAGAAATTACACCAGTCGACCCCTGCAAGCTTCTGTCTAATCCCATCAACATTTTCCTTGTCCCAATTTTGAACTTGAACCTGTGGACCAGTTCTGTCCCTCTTCATAGCTATTTGAAAATTAATAGGACGATGGTCACTGGTCACAAAGTGCTCCCCCACTGTCACCTCAGTCACCTGTCCTCCTCTGTTTCCCAAGAATCGTTCGGGTTTTGCCCCTTCCCAAGTAGAATACTCTATATACTGCTGGAGAAAACTTTCCAGGACACACTTATCGGATTCCGCTCCATCAACTTCCTTAACGCTCCAGCAGTCTCAGTCTTTTACAAAAATTAAAATCCACTCTTATGACAACCATATTGCTGCTGCATGTCTCCCTTATCTCTGCACATTTGTTACTCTAATTCACGTTGACTATTTGGAGGCCTATAGTACAACCCCGGTGACATCATCATCTCCTTCCTACTCCTTAGCTCCACCCGCGAAGCCTCACTGTATTATTGGTCAGTTATTTTATCTCTGATTACTGCTGTGATAATCCCCTTAATCAGAAATTCAACCCCTCCTCCCCTCCTTCCACCATCCCAGTCCCGCCTAAATCACCTGTACCCTGATGCGTTAAGCTGCCTGTCCTGTCCCTCGCTTAGCCATGTTTCTATAAAGGCTATATTATCCCAATCCCACGTTCCTATCCACGGCATTAGTTTATTGGTCTAACCTGCCATCCTTCTTGCACCGAAATAAAAGTATTTTAATCCAACAGGCATTCCTTATTCCTTATCATGTTCCAGCCTGACCTGTCTCTTCACTTTATTGATTCTGATTACTGTATCTCCTTCCAGCCTCGTTCTTGCCTCCCTGATCATGAGGGTATCGCTCCTCGCCAATATAGTTTAAACCCTCACTTGTAGCATGAACAAATTTGCCAACAAGATACTGGTCCCCTTCCCAGTGCATATGCCAACTGTCCCTCCTGATCAGGTCAAATCTGTCTCAGAAAAAAAAACTCCAATGGCGTAAAATCTGAATCTCTCTGCCCCCACCCCGCACCAATTCTTTAGTTACTTATTTATCTGCCATATCCTCCTGTTCTTACCTTCATTTGCTCATCACACTGGAAGTAATCAGGAGATTACCACTGTCAAGGTCCTGGTTTTTAACTTTTCTCCCAGCTCTCAGTAATTACTCTGTACCGACCTCATTCCTACATCCACCTGTGTCATTTGTGCCAACGTGCACAATGACTTCTGGCTGCTCATCCTCCCCCTTGAGAATGTTCTGCAGCCGCTCGGAGACATCCTGGACCCTGGCGCCTGGGTGGTAACTTAACATTCTGGATTCCCATTTGAGGCCACAGAATCTCCAATCATTCCCTATAACAATCGACTCTCCCATCTCTAAGGTCCTGTTTAACGTTACCCTTTCCCATTGTGCCCCAGAGTCAATGGCAGTGCCACCAACCTGGCTACTGCTGCTTTCCCCTGGAACGTATTTCCCCTGAACAGTATCCAAAACGGTGCACTTGTTTTCGCGGGGAATTGCCACAGGGGATTCCTGCATTCTCTGCCTACTCCGTTCGCCATTCCAGGTGGTCGCCCACCTCCTCTACGTCTTGAACACAACAGGGAGCAAGGACTCCTGTTGGATTTAATTGCCATTATTTAAATGCATCAGGACAGATAGGTACGCCTGATGTGCTCATAGCATGGATTTTAACGCGGGACTGGGATATTATAGTCATTACAGAAACATGATTGGGGCGAGTCTTGGGTGTGATCACAACAAGAAAGCTCTTATCTATGAAGTTCTCAATATCTCAGATGATCCTGAGTGCATCCAGCTCCAGCTCCCGAACACGGTCACCCAGGAGTTGCAGCTGGGTGCATCTTCCACACGTGTAGTTACCAGGGATGGTGGGAATTTCCCTGAGCTCCCACATACCGTAGGAGGAACGTTTAACAGTCCTAACTGCAATCTCCATTGCTGCAAGACTAAAGTTGAAAGGACTTTATTTGAGCTTGCCTGTAGTTTTCGCTAAGCTGCTGCTGTCCAAAACCTCTTGAGCCAAACATTACTACTGACTCTGCTACCAACCGCATGTCTCTCTACCCCTTCACATTTAGTTTTGCTTAGGGAAGGAGGGAGACACTGCAGCGATGTAGCACTTGGACATTAAGCACTCCTTGACACATGGCCGCTGACTACCTGCTCTCCATCCAAGATCACTGATTGGCCTTGGAAGATATCTTACTGAGATTTTCCTTCTGGTAGTACTAACTGCGCTGATGCTAATCTTCACCCCGACAGCCAATCTGCGTTGTCACAGTCCCTTGGTCCTTTCTGTCCAAGAGTACTGCATTTATTAATTCCTTGAATCAGTCGACTGCATTCCAAACTGTGTCTCACTCCATAGCGAGAGAGATTGATGTTCCAGTGAATACAAGGCTATTGTAAAAATGGTACAATTCGACATAGGAACAACAGTATGTCTATCCACTCACTGAGTCTGCTTTTCCACTCAATTCGGTGAGATCTATTTTGATAATCCCCCATTCCATTTGTCTGCATTTCCCCATAAACCTTGTGTGAAAATCAGTCTGCCTCAATCCTAAAGATATTTAATGAGCCAGCCTCAACAGCCCACAGAATTTTCAAAAAGGATTTCCCTCTCACTGATGTGAGACTTGGTGGTCTTTAACCCCATGCGGTATTTCTAGCACTCTGTTTGAAAGTCGTATCAATATTAGATGTTATCCTGTCCTATCACACCTTCTCTGTGGTCAGACGCAAAACAAAAATGAAAAGTTAAGAGATTGTAATCTCCTCACGTCAGCATAATATACAACTCATCCTGGTCTGTGCAGTTGCCTTCTCTCTATCCCGCAAAAACTTCCAATTCTTTGTCAGCTTCTGTATCAATTCACTCAAGGATCACACGGTCACTCACCTTGAATCCAGGAACTCTTTCTTCAAACTGAAGACCGAAAGAAAGTAACTGTTTAACCTATTCTCTGGCTCCGTGCACAGGCTGCCCCCTTGGTCCCTAATACTCCCCATTCTCTCCCGCGTTATCCTCTTCCCCTTAATAACCCGAAAGAAAGAGTTTGAATTCTTGTTAATCTCTACCCTCGAATTTTTTAACTCCCCGCCACCACTTCTGCTCTTCTACTGACTTTTTATGTTTGGCCCTACAATTTCTATATTATTTTCGTAACTCCGTTGACCTGCTCAGTTTGTAACTGCTTTAAGCTTCTTGTTCCTTTTTAATTCTTTCGGAATTTGTGTCGACATCCGAGGTTCTCTGGGCTTGTGTTCCTAAAATTCATCTTCCGTGTAACATGCTGGGCCGACACTGTCATCAATTACATTTTGATCAAGTGACTCCCTAACTCGCGCCCCACGCTGTGCTGCTACAGTTGCACCCATAAGCACCTGCACTTTGGCCAGATCCTGTTATATTTTTTCATAAAATCGGTCTCCCAAATCCAAAAAGTTTTTATCTTTCAAACATTTTTGGGTCTTTTCCTTAGCAAACCCAAGACATAGGAGTCACGGTCACTGGTCCTTTCATGCTCAACCCAATCCTGCCTGCAACATCTGACTGGCTTCGTTCCCCACGGTGAGGCCCAGCACAGGCCCGCCCATTGTTGTATCTGCTACACGTTGACATAAGAAGCTCGCTGGAATAAATTTCAAGGCATCTGTCCCCTCTTAAAAATGTTATCACTGCACCGAATAAATGTTTGCAATTGAAATTCCTGAATATAATGATTCTATTATTGTATTAACACAACTCAGTAAATTGGTTTTATATCAGCTCTTGTACTTTCTTTTATCTGGGGGTCTACAATATATCCTCAGCGGTGTGTCTGTCATGGTTTTGATCCCGAGCTCTAACCACCAAGCCTCATTAGAAGATCCTTCTTCGTGCAGTAACTGACTCCATAATTAATAATGCAACCCCACTTACTCTTTTACAACCTCTCCTGTTGTGCCTATAGATCTTGTACCACGGGACATTGAGTTGTCAGCCCTGATTTCCCTCAAACACATCTCCGTGATGGCAAAAATGTCACACTTACCCATTTCATCTTGTTCCGTTATCATGTCTTTCTGTCGGATAATATTCCCTGCATTAAGGTAGAGGACATCCAGCCTGGTATATAACACCTGGAATACTCTATAACGTGGAGTTCTTCAGTCATTCATTCAAGCTGCCCAATTCATAAATAAAACTGTTACTCTGGGAATGAAAGAATATTTATTGAATTGAAATTTCTCTTTTAATAAATGTGTTCATCAAATACAACTTTCCAGAACTAAACAGTCAGCTCCACATGCAATGAGTTTCTGCTGATTAATTCCCTGTTCAGTGTGCAGAGGGGACAGCTCTAAGTAATGGAGAAAGTGAAAACTGCAGATGCTGGGGATCAGAGTCGAAACGTTTGGCGCTGGTAAAGCATCTGAGGAACAAGAGAGTCAAAACTTAGGACATCAGCCCTTCATCAGGAAGGCATTGATGCCTTCCCATGTTTTCCATTCCATGATTGGCAGGATATTGGGAACCATACGTGTTCCAGAAGGCAGCACTGTATATAGACATGAAATGGAAAGGAGTCAATCATTTGTTTGGACAGGGAGTAAACATTTTGAGGTGAAGTACAGATTGATTGAAGTACAAACGAAAGAACAAATAAATCCCTTGGGTCAGATGGACAAAACCCGAAGTTACTACAGGAAGACAGGGAAGAGATTCCTGCGCCTTTGGCGATCTTTTCATCCTCACTGTCGACTGGAGTAGTGCCAGAGGATTGGAGGGCGGTAAGTGTTACGCCTTGCTCAAGGAAGGTACTAGGGATTATCCTGAGAATGACAGACCAGTCAGTGTTACATCAGTATTGGGCAAAGTATTTGAGGGGTATCTGAGCGACAGCATTTATGATTACCTGGAAAATCATAGTTTGATTAGAAATAGTCAGCATGGCTTTGTGAGGGGCAGGTAATGCCTAACAAAACTTATTAAAATCTTTGAGGATGGGATCAAACACATTGAAGAAGGTGGAGCAGTGGATGTGGAGTGCATGGACTTTAACAAGGCGTTTGATAATATTCCCCAAGTCAGGTTCATTCGGAAAGGAAGGAGGGATGGGATACAAGGAAAACTGTCTGTCTGGATACAGAATTGGCTGGCACATAGAAGACAAAAAGTGGTGGTAAATGGGAAGTATTCGGTCTGGAGCTCAGTGATCAGTGGTGTTCCGTTAGGATCGGTTCTGGGACCTCTGCTCTTTGTGATTTTTATAACTGACTTGGATCAGGAAGTGGACGGGTAGGTTAGTAAGTCTGTCGATATAACAAAGATTGTTGATGTTGTGGATTGTGTGGAGGGCTGTTGTATTTTACAATGGGACATTAACAGGATGCATAACGGGGCTGATAAGTGGCAGATGGAGTTCAATCTGGAAATGTATGAAGCAATTCATTTTGGAAGGTCGAATATGAATGAAGAAAAATAGGCAGGATTATTGCATTGTGGAGGAACAGGGTGATCTTGTGGTCCATGCCATAGCTCCCTCAGAGTTGCCACCCAGTTTGATAAGGTTGTTAAGAAGGCTTACGATGTTTTTATTAGCAGGGGGATAGAGTTTAAGAGCTGTAAGGTTATGCTGCAGCTCTATGGAACGCTGGTGAGATCACACATAGAATATTGTGATCAGTTCTGGTCGCCTCATTGTGGGAAGGACGTGGAAACTTGAATGAGGGTGCTGAGGTGACTTATCAGGTTGCGAACAAAGAAGAGTTCAGGGCTTTTCTCATTGGAGCAAAGAAGAATGAGGGAGGACTTGATAGAGGTGGACAAGATGCTGAGATGTAAAGATAGAGTGGATAGCCAGATACTTTTTCCCATGGTGGAAATATCGATCACGAGGGAGGAAAAATTTAATGTAATTTGGGGAATGTTTAGTGGAGCTGTCAGAGGTAGGATCTTTACACAGAGAATGATGGATGGGTGGAATGTACTACTCGCAACTGTAGTAGAGTCAGCTGCATTGGGGATATATTAAGCGACTATTGGATAGGGAAATGAATGACAGCATAATGAAGGGTATGTCGGCTAGTCTGATCTTAGAGTAGGATAAAAGGTTGGATGGACGTCAAGGGCCGAAATGTCTGTGTTATGCCGTACTGTTCTGTGATTCATGTTTCAGCCAGTTTGTGGATTCTTATCAATTGTTGAATGTGTGAGGGAGTGATGTGTGTGAGATCAGGAAGCATTGTAGAGGTGTTAGGCCAAGACGTCCAATTATGGGATGCATTCTGACAGTCACCGAGTACCAGTACAATATGTGTGTGGCGACCTACACCAGACAAAATCCATCAAGTTCAGTTATTAACGTGATGCTGGACTTGCAATTTGTGCCTGTTTTCTTCAGATCGATTCTGTTGGGTGACACATGTATTAATTTTTGTCCATCAACAGAGATGTACAATTTCATTTTGATACTGGTGAATGTGAAGGTGACATTTATTAGACACGGTTCTAGAGGTTTCTTTGCGAGACACAATGTGCTGCAGAATACTGTCAACTTGTTAACGTCTTCACCCAGTGCCTGGTCGAGGTATCAGATGCTTGGGGTCTGGGAGGCAGGCCAGATGCCATCACCATATGTAACGTTTGCGATGAGATTCTGACACTCCATGTCCATTAATCTGCCCCTGGGCAATGCTCAGATCGAATATGGAGTCGAAATAATTTGTTGTGAACTAATGATTGAATGATTGCCCGGACCCAGGTGAAAGCTGTCTGGATTCATTTAAGAGCAGAACACTGTCGTACCCAGTATCACAGGCAGGTGTGACTGAATTCTAATCTTTTAAAATCCTTTTTCAATGTAGGTTATGATTGCAAGCTGATCTGAAAAAAATCATATATTTGCTATGTTCACATATTTTTGTGAACACAAATTGTGAACTATTATTATTCAACCAAATAGTAATTGCATCATCTCTGAAAACAATTAGTTTGATATTATATTTATGGAACTAAAATATACTTTCCTGCCAACATTTTAAGATACAAAAAAGAAGAATGTATATTTTATTTAATATCAAACAAAGAACATGTTATCTGACTATAGTGCTGATCACAATTACATACTTTTGGATACATGAACACCAACTAACCACAAAAAGACATCATCTTCTCTCACTGGTATCCTCACATACGGATGAGGAAGGGGACCACTTCGACTATGACAACACATCCATCCCAGGACACACCAAATAGAGGCACCCATGAGAATTCCTAGAAGCATGGCATTCCAACCAGAATCTATCCACAAACTCATCGAGTTAGACCTCAACTACCACCCCTGAGAAAAGGAACAGAACGTGACTTCACCACAGGAAATAACATAACCACAGGAAATGACATCACCAATCCAAAGAAACCCAAACATATAAATAGAAAGCAGGAATTTTCAGCATTGGTTCGCCTTACGCCCACTGAAGATGAAGATGGTTAAAAGTCTGGAAATGAACCTCCCAGCTCAACGAACAAGCCTGCATCCAAAACCTCAACCTGAGCTACAAATGTTCTCAAAACTCGCTACAATTACAGACTCATTGTCAGTATTCAAAAGAATACATCGTCGCTCCAATATGTGGAAAGTCGTTGGCTTCTGAATGATTGTATTTTTAGAGTGAGGAAACGATTGAACCATTGTATAGAAATAGCGTTCTTACAAATTTATATATAATCAAGCAGTTTAATTTCTCACTAAATGTGCAAGTTTCAGCTCTTTATCCACAATTGAAAAATGACAATAATTCAACATGAACAGAGAATATTAGTTTTAAAAATGATCTCTTATTAAATTGTAGTGAACAATAATTTGAAACCTTGCAATGTTTAGAATGAATGGTATTTAATGTGAAATGTGAAAAAGAACGATGAACATACTTCCTTGTGAGTGAACAGTCAGACATTTTCAAAGAGTTTTGTGGCAAAGCAAAGGAAATATTTGTTTTATTTGTAGGGATACATGATTTAAATATCCGTGTGCTGAGTACTAATTAGACTTCATCATCAAGCTGACCTTGCAATGCTTGCATTTTAAATGGTAATGCTGCAGCAAAATGATCAGATATTTGCCAACATTTACAGCTGGAAATAATCTGATACTGGCTTTGACTTGCATCTGTACATGATCTGTACATCTGTTAATGTAATCAAGGAGGCTATTGGGTCACTGTGTATGCATCAGCTTGTGAAATGTCTCCCAAATCCTTCCATTTGCCACTTTTATCTCTGTTGCACTTCAATTTCGAAACTTTAAAATATATATCCAGTTCCCTCTTGAATCTTCATTCACAAATCTCACAGGCAGGGCATTCTAAATCCTAACAACTCTCTCCATAAAGAACTTTTCCCTTATCTCACTCCAAGGTCTTGTGCCGACGCTCGTGATACTGGGATGCTGTAATGCCAGCTAAGAAAAACGAAGTATTCTTATTTTACCCTTTTTGTTCATAATTTTGATCACAACAATAACTTCACATCTTCGTCTGTTGTGATTAATAAGGAGTAATTTTATTACTCTAATTTCACACATCCTACCTTTAACTAATTTCTTCATTCCACTTATCATTCTGATTATTTATAAGGTTACAGGTATTCTTCTTCAAAGTAATGAAGGGTGTGTGTGTGTATGTGTGTGTGAGAGAGAGAGAGAGAGAGAGAGAGAGAGCGAGAGAGAAAAAACAATTCTCTGCAATGTCTGAATTACACCCAGTGCCTCGTGTAAAAGGGTAAGGATTGGGTAACGATTAACGTATGGTAAAAGAGCTAGTTCAGAGGCGACGGTTTCAGATTTCTGGATCATTGGGCCCTCTTCCAGGATAGGTAGGGGCTTTACGAAATGGAGAGATTGCATCTTAACTGGATGAGCACCAACATCCTAGTGGGGAGGTTTTCTCGTGCAAATTGTGTGGATTTAAACTAATAAACCAGGAGGCTGGGAAACAAAGTAGCAGGTCAGAATGAAGCAGAAGGTAGAGGTGAGTCGGACATCAGGCACGGCCAGTCTCATGACCATGCTGCGAGAAGAAATCAAATCAGTCCAAAATGTGATTTGGAAATTGGAATAAATGATAGGGATGTATGTCGGAGATTAGTAAATGAAGATGGAATGTATGGGGTTCGTGAAGGAGTGAGGTGTGTGAGATCAGGAAGCTCGTACTCAAGAAAATATTAAAGGGGAAAAACTAATCGAAAAAACTTATTTAAAAACATTAGGCCTAAAAGCACACAGGATTTGGAATAAAATTGATGAGCAGGCAGGAGATACAGAGATTAATGGGTATGACATGGTAAGGGTGATCAAAACATGGTTACAGGAAGATCAGGACTGGACAGTGAACTGTCCATGGTTACTCGGTATTCCGAAAGGGTGGACATGAAGGCAAAGGAGGTGGAATTGGTGTATTGGTTAAGGATGATATCAAAGCTGAAAATGTGTTGCTGGTAAAGCACAGCAGACCAGTCAGCATCCAAGGAACAGTAGAATCGACGTTTCGGGCATAAGCCCTTCATCATGCCCGAAACGTCGATTCTCCTGTTCCTTGGATGCCGACTGACCTGCTGTGCTTTACCAACAACACATTTTCAGCTCTGATTCTCCAGCATCGGCAGACCTCACTTTCTCCTTAAGGATGATATCAAGTCTATATTAAGAAATGATATTTGCACGAGGGAACAAAATTAATATCAGTCCAGGTGCAAACAAAAAGCAACTGAAGAAATCTTTTTGGAAGAGCAATTTTCAGCCACCGTCTCACCAAAGTACTTCTGAGGTCGGAAATAATGAGGGTTCGTGACAAGATAACAACGGTGGGATAAACGTGCATATTGAATCAATTAATCAACTTGGCAAAGGGTAGGCTCCAAGTACAAATCGTAGAGTATATGAAGGATTGTTTCTAAGAACACATGTCATGGAGCCACCCAGAGAGCAGGGTACTTTAGATTTGATATAAGTAAGGAATGAAAAACGATCTTGCAGGAAAGGATCCTCTTGGAAAGAATGAACACAACATACTGTAGTTTCAAATTCAGATTGGAAGAGTGAGAACAGAATCACATACGAGCGTCTTAATGTTGGGTAATAATACTTACAGTGGCCTAAGAAAGGTGTTGGTGGGGGGTTGGGGAACAGTCAAAGGCAGGACAGATGAAGAAATTTGGCAATTACTTAAGGGGATACAAAATACCTCTCAATTAAAGTATATTTGTGAGAGAAGAGGAATTGCATGACAGAGAAAAAATATCCATGTCTTGATAAGGAATTCAATGACAGCATGAGGGCAAACACTAGGGCAAATCATACTGCACAAGTTAGTCACACTTAGCGGAATTGGATAAGGCAGTGGCCTCGTGCATGATAGCTGAATTGTTCATCGAGACCCAGATAATGTTCTGGGGAGCTGGATTCGAATCCTGCCATGGCAGATGGTGGAATTTGAATTCACATTTGGGATTAACAAAGTGATGGTGAACATGAATAGATTGTCAGGAGAAGCTCACCTGTTTCACTAATGTCCTATGGGGAAGGAAACTGCCATTCTTAGCTGGTCTGACTGATATGTGACTCCATAACCACAGCAATGTAGATAACTCCTAAATGACCTCTGGGAAATCAAGGATGGGCAATAAATTGCAGCCTAAGCAGCAATGCCCTCTTCCTGTGAATTAATGAAAACAAACAAAAAAAATCAGCAAAGGATTAACACACAACATTAAAAGAAGCTATGACAGGAAATGAACGGAAACATAAATACTGATACGAGTAGCTTTCACTGGTACATTAAAAAAAGAAGCACAGAGTGAAACTAAGTGATCGCTCTTTGCAAGATGAAACTGACAAGGTAACGATGAAAAACTCAAAAATGGCAGAGGCACAAAAGCAATGCTTTCTGTTTTCACAGACTACACCACAAACTGTAGTTCCCACAGAGAAACTTGTTGGGATTACTGTTGTTTGTCATTTTTATCAATGACCTAGATGAGGGCATAAACAAGATGTGTTAGTAAATTTAATGATGATACTAAGGTTGGTGAAGTGTGGATAGTGCTGAAGGATGTTGCAGCTTGCAGAGAGACATAGATAAGCTGCAGAACTGGCCTCAGAGGTGACAACTTGAGTTGAATGTGCAAGATTGTGAGGTGATTCTCTTTGGAAGGAGCAAAAGGAATAAAGAGTACTGGGCCAACGGTAAGATTCTTGGCAGTGTCGATGAGCAGAGAGATCTCGGTGTCAATGTAAGTAGATCACTGAAAGATGTCAATCTGGTTAATAGGCTTGTTAAGAAGGCGTACAGTATGTTAGCTTTTCTTGGAAGAGGAATAGAATTTTGGAGCCACATGATCATACTGCACGTGCACAAAACTCTGGTGTGGCCGCACTTAGAGTACTGCATATATTTCTGCTTGCTGCATTACAGAAAGGACGTGGAGCGTTTGGAAAGGGTTCAATAGAGATTTACGAGGATGTAGCCTAATATGGAGGGAAGGTCTTATAAGGAACGTCTGAGGTAGTTGCTGCTGTTTTCATTCGAGCGAAGAAGGTTGAGAGATGTTTGAATTGTAAGATTATCAGAGGGTTAGATAGGGTGGACAGTGTTCTGATTTTTAAGTGCACTATTCCTTCAAGAGAGTTGAAAGGCTGGCCAGAGTACTGGAAAAATTAAAAATGTAATATTTGGTCAAATAGCTAACAGTATCTGGGTTGCTATGAGACAAACTCAAATTCAAATTCAGCCAATCAGTTTAAATAATGTGCCAAGATGCCAAATGCTAATCAAGTTTGTAGTATTTTGACAATATTAAAACCAATGATTCAGTCCAATCTTTTGGGGTATAAATATCAAACATTTTGAACAGTTGGCCAGAGCGGCAAAGAGCAGCCAGCTGCCAACAAGTCCAGCCGAGCAACAGAAATATCTGCTCCCTGAAAGGTACCTTTATCAACCAAAGACCTGGGAAGCAGAATCCCCAAGAATAAGAAAATAAGACAGGAATATGGAGAAGAATCGACAGCTGGCTGGTTTTGAAATAAGATTTTTTTAAAAATGGTTATCAGGATTTTTTGATCGGACTATTATTATAAAGGTGGAAGTATCAGTGTGCATATCAGTCTATTGGTACGTAAAAACGGCGAACTTGCAAAATTTTGGGCTATACCATGATGACCTTTGAAAGGCTAAGCTGTTTTTCGGTGATTAAACATAAGAATGAATGTCTGTGGGTAAGCAGTTTGCAGGTTCCAAATTGACAGAATGTATCAAACCCGTTCAGTTAGCAGGCCCAAGCAGCATTTTTACCCAGGCAACAGTTCAAATGCTGCCAATTAACTTAAAACGGCATTTGGAGAATAAGGATCAATTTTAGTGTTAACAATATGAAACCAATCATTTAATAAGAATTTCTCGTGTCAAGGAGATATATATAGCAGAGAGGCAAATGGACAGAGGGGGAGAGTCCACTGCTATCTGAAAAAAATGATGACAGGGAAGTGTCATCTGTGAAAGAAATATTGGGGTCTCACAAAAAATCTCCATCATCTGCCTAAAAAGCTCTAACCATCAATAAGCGTGCACAACACGCTGAAACCAGAAAACAACTGAGAAGGCATTTCAGACAGAGAAAGATGATGGAATAAGATACAGAAATTTCAAGAGTGCCCATTCTTGATGAACTTGGAGAAACTAAGTTTAATTTTGTTCTTACTAATAATGGATTTTTGAGTGGAATCCGCATTAGTGAAACCGCATATCAGGAAAATCTTGTTTTATTCCAAAATACGCAGTTATTTGCAGAGAGATTGTTCAGTGTGTTCGTGATTGGTTCACTGTTAAAGTTAGAATCATAGAATAGCTAGAGTAGGGAAACAGCCCCTTCAGACGAACAAGGTGCACACTGACCCTCCAAAGAGTAAACCACTCAGATACATTCTCTACTCTATTAACTATATTTACCCCTGATTAATGCACCTTACTTACACATCCGTGAACACTATGGGTAATTTAGCATGCCCAATTCAAGTAACCTGGACATCTTTGGATTGTGAGAGGAAACAGGAGCACGTGTTTGAAGCCCACGCAGACACATATGGAATGCTATAACTCCACATAGAGGCTGCAATCGAACCTGGGTTTTTAGCATTGTGAGGCAGCAGTGTAAGCCCCTGAGCCACGGTGATCCTCGTGGTGCGGGGACACTAACTGATACGTTTCAAAGAGAGCCACAGGATTCTGGACAAGTGACAGTGAATGGACAATGATATTGATTCAAACCAGGATGCTGTGTAGCCTTGGAGATTGTGTTCCTCACCGCACGATGTTCACAGCGATGCAAATAGTGGGACAGTCTCTTGCTGTTCTTATTTTTGGGAATTTACAGAGTGATGTAGTTAAGGTCTTTTATGAGGGAACCAGAAATAGCATTTTGAACACAGAGGTGAACTCTCCTTTTACGTACGCTCTGCCACCGCTGCATGTTTTGTTTAAAAGCTTGTGAATAATTTAGGATGGACCAGGATTTGGCACCTTGCCCTGGAACATTTGTATTTTTCGTGACACTGAAGTATGTCCGTTGTAACATTCCCAACAATCGTCAGAGCTTAAAAAATTCTGCAGAATTTTCGGATTCATTCATTGTTTGTTTGAAAGAGTGAGTGTGATAAGGATAAAGATTCAATTAAATTGCACGTCATGGACACACTGCCGCAGTTCAAATCATATTCTCACTCTTTCCTTGAATTGGAAGCAAATTATTAGAACAAACGCCCATTCTTGCACATACTGTAAAAAAATTAAGAAATGTTGAGGCACCAAACTAGGCGAGAAAATACATGTCGCCTGCACTTGATGGAGATACAGAAATTCAGGACAGCTGCACAATCTGAATAAGAATCATGTGATGGAAAAACATATAATAAGTATTTTCTTAGACCATGACCCCCACCATGGCACATCAGGCCATTGTATCAACTGCGATAACTGCCCTAATTTCTGCTGACCCCTCCCCCCACATACTGCCCTCCTAAACACCAGCCAATGGTACCAAGCTGATGGCCCTCTGATAGCACAGGTCGTTTCCATCTCCTCCAGACATCCACAAAGAGTGTGGCCCAGGTAGGCACATTGCTTCAATCTTCACCTGCTACAAACAACTCATCTCTTCCTACTTTGACTCAGTAATCCATCCTGGTCCAGTCACTACCCACGTATATCCGTGATTCATCTGACACTTTACACCAATTTCAGAATTTCCATTTTGCTGGGTCCATTCACCTCCTCTTTCCCATGGACGTACCATCGCATTACACATCCACCAACACACCTCCTCACCTCCCACCCCCATTAGGATGGTGTCAGGGTTCTCCGATTCTTCCTGTAACAAAAGCCTGAACTGCACCCAAACACCACCGCCATCCTCCAACTGGCTGAGCCCGTCCTCACTCTCGACAAACTTTCTTTTTAACATCCTCATGATCACTCTAACTTTGTGTTTCCTACACATCTTTTCTCTCTTCTGGTGTATCTTGTGCCCCAGCTCCTGACTACTGTTTGGAGGCCTGTACAAAACTCCAATTATGTTTTTTTTTCCAACGTTTTGATACATCAGTGCACCACACAGATTCCCCATCATCTGACCCTACTTACTTTCTTACTATTGATTTAGTTTTATTTCTTACCAATAAGGCAACTGCACCTCCTCCTCCCACCTGCCTATCTTTTCAATAAGATGTATATCCTTGAATACTCAGTTCCCAATCCTGATAACCTTGCAGCCATGTCTCTGTGATGCCCGGCACGTCATACTTGCCAATTCTGATCTGCGCCGCAAGCTCATTTATTCTATTCCTTCCACTGCGTACATTCAGACATAACGCCTCCAGTCCTGTATTAGCCGTTCCTCTTCACGTTGTTATTCGTTTGTCCAGTGTGCTGGAAGTTTGATTGCTAACATTCTCCATACACTCTGTCATACTTATATCTGTGTTGGAGATTTTAATAACTTCTCCTGAGTTCAGCACTCTTATCTCCTCCTATAACTCGGCTTTTCTAATTCCGCCAATATCTGACCTTGCCCACCCTCGCCCTATTTAGTTTAAAGCCCTGTCTACAGCCCTGGTTGTGCGATTCCCTAGTACTCTGATCCAAGCACGGTTTGGATGAAGACCACGCCATTGGATGCCATTCAGCTCGTTTACCCTTCTTTGCTGTTCAATTGGATTGTAGTTATTTTGTTCCTTTCAAAAGCAGGGTCTTTTCACAGCATCCCTAGTGGGTCACAAAGTGTCTATTGTCTTTGGGTAGTCAGCCCTGGTAAGGGAGCATCCAGTGCCAGGTGATGAGTTCTGATGAGTCTCAGGAGTTGTTCGAGGAAAGGCTGCATGCAGTGATGGATGGACTGAGGACTGAGAGGGATAGCTTGGGAAACAGTGACACGGCAGTCACACAAGTGGCCAGGCAAGTCTCCTGAACACCCAGGGCAGCCTGAACACCAGGGTCGCTTTGACGAAAACCGGTTGCATTTGCCGCATTTCTTCATCGACCTGAAACAGAAATACTTTCGATGGCATAAACACGGAGATAGACAGTGGAGAGACGAAATGAGTTAATGTTCCTAATGCAAACACGAGGAGATTGTACAAACGCCATACAGATAGCTTCCAGAGATTGGAATTGAACCAGAGTCCCTGGCACTGTGAGGCAGCAGAGCTGTGTCATCATGCCACCCAATGATGGCTATCAGGATTAGCGTAGTTACATGTTGCCATCTGAAGTCAATACCCTAGAATACTTTCCCTCAGTCTCGATAAGACTGGGAAACCTTTCGACAGCAGCAGAGGATAATTTAAAATAAACAATAAGGTGGAGAATATGGAACCTATAAGATAGCTCCCCATATGAAAGGAGACTGCAAGATGTTAGTTAAGATCTAAAACAGGAAGAGATGCAAGAGTGAACATTGGACAACTTGAAAACGAGGCTAGCTACAGAGAAACGGAGAACAAAGAATTGGAGGATGAAATGAATAGGTGTTTTGCATCAGTCCTCACAATGGTTAACAACTAACAGCATTCCAGAACTTCAAGACAGTCAAGGGCGAGAGATGAGTGTTGTGGTCGGTGCTGAGGAGAATGTGCTGTGGAAGCTGCAATGTTTGAAGATGGATAAATCCCTTGCCATTGTAAGCTTAACTTTATATGAACTAACTAAAACAAAACACAGCACTTAAATAAATGAAAAAGATGGATAAGAAATAAAAGCCTTACCTTACAGGATATTTTTCTTCCGGTTAGTGGAGTGGGCTTAAGGGAGATATACGTGTAGTATCTCGGTATGGCCACTGCTCAGATATAAATTAAGCCCTAACCTTCCCGGCAGCCCTCGCTTCACTCCTCCTTCTCTCCTCGCCGCTCTGGAAAAATAGAGTTCGTTGTCAAGCGGATTTGGTGGAGGTGATAGATATCAGATCCTGTCATCACTGGACTGATTCAGATGACTCCTCTTTCCTAGTTAATAAACTCACACTTATGTATTTATTGTCAAATCTGTCCATTTTAAAGAAAAAAAGTCTTGCCGGAGTTGTGCTGAAATGACATTTAAGTTTTGGTGTGACAAGACTATTCCATGTGCCAATGAGGTTAGGAATAGGATGGCAATAGAGTTAAATACGTGTGCAAAGAACTGGTAGAGTGGGCAGCACTTCCGATATGTGTATCATTGGGATTCCCGAGTTCCTCTCTCAAACAAATCTCTATAATATTAACATAGCAGTTATATATACTCACCCAAGCTCCAAGTTCATCCGTCTTGCCTGTCATACTCCTCACATTATAATCAGCGCACTTCAGACGGTCAGGCCCATTGTGTTCAAAAACCTCTGTCTATTTGTTGTTGGTCTTAGCTGGACTGGGATTAGTCGCCAACCCCGCCGCAGTCGTGTACTTGTGGACCGACTGCTCTGGTTCCCACTGTGCCCCCCCTCCCCCCAACGGCCACACTAGTTTCAACCCTCATGAGTGACAACAAAAAACCTGCCTGCGAGGATATTGCTGCCAGTTCAGGTCCATCCCTTCCTTCTTACGAACATCCTACCGACCTGCAAATCCCAATGATCCACATATCGGAGATTGCTGCCAATTAAGGTCCATCCCGTCCTTCTTGTGAATATCCTATCGACTCAGGATCTGATGGCATTGGGCTGAAGTGTGTTTATGTCATCGCAATGATTATTATGGGTAAGGAAGATGAGCTTACGGCCTGATTCAATACATGGGACCATGATGTTGCAGCTATTACAGGCACTTAGTTTGGAGAGGGACAGGACTGGGCGTTCAACGTTCCAGGGTATTGTTGTGTTAGATGAGATAGAAAGGAAAGTAAAAGAGTTGGAGGAGCTGCTTTACTAATCAGGGATAATGTTGCATTTGCACTCAGAGAGGTCGTACTGGAGGGCTCATCCACTGAGGCAATATGAGTAGAGCACAAAAATAAGATTGATGCAATTACTGTGTACGGATGAGACTATATTCCGTTCAACAGCCACCGAGACTTGGGCAACAAATGTGTGGGTCATTAATAGAAAGGTGCAATAAAAACAGAGTAGTCATAGTGAGTGACTTCAACATCCCCAATATTGACTGGGACTCCCTTACAGCAAGTGGCTTAGACGGGGCAGAATTTGTTTGGTGCATCCAAGCGGGTTAATTGAAACTGTATTTGGATAGTCCACCACAGGAAAGGCCATACTGGACCTCGTATTGGCTAGTGAGCCTGGAGAGTTGACTGACATTTCAGGGGGACAACATTGTGGAATCATTTTGGAAACTCCTTCCGTTTTAAGATTGCTCAGAACATGGATAAGTCAGGACCATTCGAGAAGCTATGGAATTGGACTAAGTTCTATTACGTCAGTATCAGGCAGGAGCTAGGGAGTGTTAATTGGGAGGAGTAGCTATCAGGCAAATCCACATTTTGTGTTTTCCCACTGTTTATTAAATCCTGATTGCAATATCATCTGACGAACGTCCTCTCGACTGTTCGAGTTTCAATCTATTTTAATCGAACAAATATTTCGAAGTCGCTGTATACCAGAGAACAGCAAGAGATAATGGATTATTGTGCCCTGTCTCCTTCACTGAACCAACTTGTCTCTACAGGCACTTAACGTTTTTATTGTGGGTCAGAGAACCTCAGAATTAATAGAACGCAGGCGGAAGCCATTCAGTCCTTCGTACACCCACGAGCTCTCCAACTACGTTATCTGGAAGCAGAGAGAGTTATTGGTCTTAGACAGAGAAAGAGAGAAATGAAACAGAAAGAAAGAATGTAAAGGGAGATAAACAGAGAGGACAGAAAACGGAGTGACAGAGTGAGTGAGAAATGAAGGGGTGTGAATCGGGGATGAAATTAGATCAGGAGACAGAATGAGGAGAAATAGACAGAAGATGGAAGATTTTTTTAAACATTCCCCTGAACCACAAGCTCTTTGTCTGGGAGCCATACACTGTGAGCACCATGCTGATACTGGTTGTGATCCTAGATCATTTATTTCCTATAATATCACAGAGTTGAGTGGCTGACAGCTAAACAGAATACAATAGACGAATTGACCGACTCCAGAGAGAAGGTGGTTCAATTAAAATAGACTCTGCCAATAATAACAGGATCTGAGAACCCCCTAAGACACTGTGCGAGAGACTGGGCCAGTGAATCTCAGTGAGGGGAATCAATGTCAGAGGGGAAATCAGCATCTCAGCTGTGGGTCAAGTAATGACTGAAAACGTTTGCACACCACATCCATGGTTTAGTAATCCACATTTCACTTCAAAAAGCTCGATATCATGAGTGTATTTTAACAATCTTATCTCTTTGTACATTTCATGTTTTGGTTTGTCGAGAAAATCATTTTGTTGCTGTATTTTGTGTTGAATAAACACATTTCTTTTCTGGGGAAGAAAGGACCAGTTCTGATGGGACAGCCTTTATTGGATCCATGTTGGGACCAGAGTCCGAATGAAATGCATAACTAAGGCGGTAGACAGAGATGTAAATGGAATAGGAGTGGTGGTGTGGGTGGAGGAACGGGAATCAGTTATAGGGGTAATTAGAATGCTGAATTAAAAGAGGAGGTAAAATTGCAGAATTCAGGA
Source organism: Chiloscyllium plagiosum (assembly GCF_037043375.1). Classification (NCBI taxonomy): domain Eukaryota; kingdom Metazoa; phylum Chordata; class Chondrichthyes; order Orectolobiformes; family Hemiscylliidae; genus Chiloscyllium; species Chiloscyllium plagiosum. The sequence continues at coordinate 57,323,432 of NW_028270175.1, read as the reverse complement.
TAGATTATTAAAATCTCCATCACAGACATAAATAGGATAGAGTATCTAGAAATTATTAACAAACAAACTTCAACCACACTGGAAAACGAATGACAATGAGAGGAGGGAAGGTTAATACAGGACTGACAGTGTTATATCTGAATGCATGCAGTATGAGGAATAGTGTAAATGAATTCTTGACCCAGATCAAAATTGACAGGTATAGCGTGATGGGCATCACGGAGACAAGGCTGCAAGGGGATCAGGATTAGGAGCTAAATATTCAAGGATATGCACCCTGTCCAAAAGATACGCAGGTGGGCTGACGAGGTGGGGTTGCCTTATCAGTAAGAAATGAAATTAAATCAATAGCGAGAAATAACATAGGGTCAGATGGTGCGGCATCTGCATGGGTAAAATTGGGGAAACACAATGTTAAAGCAACATTTGGAGTCTTATACAGGCCTCCAAACAGTAGTGAGGAGCTGGGCCATCAGATACAACAGGAGATAGAAAAGTTTTGTAGGAAAGGCAAGGTTACAGTGATCATGGGCGATGTCAATATGCATGGGGACTGGGAAAATCAGATTGGCAGTGGATTGTAAGAAACAAAATTCATGGAATGTCTACAAGATGTGTTTTTTTGAGTAGCTTTCAGTGCAGTCCACGAGGGAACAGGCAATACTGGTTTTAGTGTTGTGCAAAGAGGCAGACTAGATAAGGGATCTTAAATTGAAGGAAGCCATCGGAAGCAGCGATCATAACGTAGTTGAGTTTATTCTCCAATTTGAGAGGCAGAAGATAGAATCAGAGGCAACAGTACTTCAGCTGAATAAAGGCAACTGCAGAGGCATAAGGGCGAAGCTGGGTAGAATTGACGGGGACAGTAGCCTAGCAGAAAAGACAGTAGAACAGCAATGGCAGGAGGCTCTAAGAGTAACTTAGGAGACACAACAGAGATTCATTGCAAGGAGAAAGAGGCATGGTACAGGGAGGATGAGGCAACCATGGCTGACAAGGGAAGTCAGGGATAGCATCAAAGCAAAAAGGAGAAGTATATAATGTGGCAAAGGACAGTGTGAAACCAAAGTATTGGAAACTTTACAAAGATCAACAGAGGTCAACAAAAATGTATAAGGAGGGAGAAAATTAAATAAGGGGGTAAGCTAGCCACTTAGATATATAAAGTGCAAAAGAGAGGCAAAAGTAGATAATGGAAATGATGCCAGAGAGGTAGTGGTGGGGAACAAAGGAATGGCTGAGGAACTTTGCGTCAGTCTTCACAGTGGAAGACACGATTAATTTCCGAAAAATCAACAGCGTGAGGAGAAGAACGAGCATGGTGGTCATCACCAAAGAGAACTGTTTGGAAAACTGAATGGCCAGAAATCATCTGGACCAGAGGGACTACACTCAAGCCTTGTAAGGGAGATAGTTGAATATGTAGTGCAAGCGTTTTTTGTGATCTTTCAGGAATGACGAGAATCAGGAAAGGGCAAAGTGGACTGCAAAATCGCTAACGTGACACCCCGTTTAACAAGGGATTAAGGCAGAAGACGGAAAATTACAGACTGATTAACCGAACCTCAGTTGTGGGTAAGATCCTGAAATCCATCATGAAGGATGTGATTTCTGAAGACTTGGATGTAGATTGTAAAATATGGAAGAGTTATTATGGTTTCATCAAGCGGAGGTCCTGCCTGACAAACCACTAGCATGTTTTGAGGAAGTAATGAGCAGATTAGGAGAACCAATGGATATTATCTAACTGTACCTCAAGACGTTCTTTGACAAATTGCTACACTGGAGGTTATTGAGAAAGGGGACCCATGGTGTCAGAGGCAACGTGCTAGCATCGATTGAAACTAGCAGAAAGTAAGTGTAAAATGTGCCTTCATCACGATGGCAGTCAGTAACAAGCATTGTTCCACAAGACTCAATGTTGGGAGCACCAAATTTCACATTATACAGTTAATGAACTAGATGAAAGAACTGAGGGCACTTTGACTAATTTTTATTATTCGAATCACTAGAGTGTGAAAACAGGCCTTTTTGGAAAATAAGTCCACACCAACCCTTCGAACAGTAACCCAAGCAGACCCATTCTCTGCTGACTAATAACGTAATGTATGGGCAATTTAGCGTACCCATATCACCTAATCTGCGCATGTTTGGACTGCAGGAGGAAACTAGAACAACCGCAGGGAACCCATGCATATATGGGGAGAATACACAAACTCCAAACTAGCATTGACCCGAAGTAGGAATCGAGCTTGTGTCCCTGGCACTGTACTAACCACTAAGCCACTGTGCCACCGACAGCCTGATGTTCAGACAGTACAAAGATATGAAGAGGGTCAGATAGCATTGAAGAGGTGGTGAGCTTGCAGAAAGTTGCTCCACTGATTCTCCTCAGCTTCCCAAACCTCTGTACTTGAACCCCACCCTTCCCACCACAACAAGGATAGACCGCCATGGCCCTTAACTTCCACCCCACCAACCCCCAGATAGAATCATCATCCTCCACTATTTCTGCCACCTCCAGTCACACCCTACCACCAGAGATATATTTCCCTCCCCACCCCTATCAGCATTCTGTGGAGACCAGTCCCTCCACGACTCCCTCATTAGGTCCACGCCACAACCCCCCAAACAAGCCATCATCCACTCCCAGCACCTTCCCTTGTCATCCGAAGTTGTGTAAAACGCGCGCCTACACCTTCCCCCTCACCTCCATCAAAGGCCCCAAAGGATCCTTCGACACCCCGTAGACATTGTACTTTGTCATTGTTCCCTGTCTCTTGTACATTGAGGAGACAGGATGTCAACTTTGTGTACGTTTCAGGGAGCATCACTGGCATCACTGGGACACACACACACACACACACAATGACCCTACCACCATATGGCCGAAAACTTCAACTCTCCCTCCCAATCCGCCAAAGACATGCCAGTCCTGGGGCTACTCCACTGCCAAACCCGAGTCATCCAACACCTGGAGGAACAACATCTCATCTTCCACCTTGGGACCGTGCAACCACACGGTATCAATGTCAATCTCACCAGTTTCCTCATCTCACCTTCCCCACCTTATCTCACATCGAAAACTACAAATTCGCAATGTCCCTTTGAACTGTCCAATCTCTCCATCTTCCCTGTCCTTCATGATCACAACCGACCTTTGTCGAACTATCGCCTTCCACGCTACCATCCCCCCAGCCTCACCCTCTTCTATTTATCTTTCAGCACCCTTCCGCCCACCCTCCTCAATCCTGACAAAGAGCTTATGCCTGAAATGTCGCACCTCCTGCTCCTCGGATGTTGCCTGACCGGCTGTGCTTTTCGAGCACCACACTTCTGGGCTGTGATCTCTTGCATCTTCAGTCCTCACCTTCGCCTGCAGAATGATGTGGGCAGTTTTAGAGAACGGGTAAAGAACTGGGCGATAGGGTACAATGTGCGAATGTGTGTGGTCGTGCTCTTTGCCAGAAAGACAAGAGGCATGTACTATTTTCAATATTAAGAGTAAAATCAGAAGTCTGAAGTGCAAAGAGACTTGGGAGTTCTAGTCCAGGAGTCTCTCAAGGTAGACTTGCAGATTGTCAGTAGTTAGGAAGGCAAATACAATGATGCTATTCATTTCAAAAAGGTTTGAATATAAAAGCAGGGATATACTTCTGAGGCTGTATAAGGCTCTGGTCAGACTACATTTGGAGCATTGTGTGCAGGTGTGGGCCCCGTATCTCAGGAAGGATGCACTGACACTGGAGGATGTTCAGAGAAGATTCATAGGAATGGTTTTGGAATGAAAAGCTTAACATATGTGTAACATTTGAGGACTCTGGGTCAGTATCGGATAGAGTTTAGAATTATCTGGGGCATCGAATTGAAACTTACCAAACACTGAATGACGTGGACAGAGAAGATGTTGGAAAGATGTTTCTATTGATAGGAGAGACTAGGACTCTCCTATCAGCATAAAGGGAAGACCTTTTAGAACAGAGATAAGGAGAAACGTCTTCAGACAGAGAGTCGGGGATCTATGGAATTCACGGCCACAGAAGCTGTAGAGACCAGGTCATTATGTATATTTAAGACTGAGCTCGATAGGTTCTTGATTGTCAAGGAGACCAAGGCTTATGGGGAGAAAGCGGGAGAGTGATTTTGAGAAGCTTAACATATATGATCAAATGACGGAGCAGACTCAATAGGCAGAAAGGCCACATTTCTGCTCCTATGTCTTCTGGTCTTATGGTCAATGTTGGCTGTCCTCATCCCTCACTATAGATGCATCATGACTCTGACCTAATGATTTATAAAGAGGCACGTTCCAATACTGATGACTGGCAATATCATTATCTCTCCCTCCAGTCGCAGCAGCCATTTCCTCCAATTCTCTCTGATTTCTGTCTCCTGTTCAATGTCATAATCACACAGTAATTGAAGTCTAATAAATGATTCTTCATCAGAGTTCATTTACATCAATAACATCAACAGCATGACCCTCACTTGCCCCTTCTGATCCTCAAATAAAAATCTGAATTGTATTTGTCACGTACAATTCTCTGTTAACATATCCATGCAGTTTGCCTGTTATAATCCATGTTTTCTTAACCACATTTTCCCATCAGATTTTGGGCTATAAAAGTTCATTCATCAATATAATCACTGATCAATAATTTCAGGCTATAAGTTTCCATTTATAAATGGATAAACTGGTTTATGTTCAAACAATTCTCTGTCATTCCTCTCATATCCAAGGCAGATTGAATGATTACACACAAACAATCTGCCATCTCCAACATCCCTTCCCTCAGTCACTCCAACGTATCCCATGCGGAATGTGTAAATTTTAAACGTTATTTTGAATTTTAATAAAATTAATATTGAATTGAAAGGGACTAACTGGAGCTAATTGTTCATTGACTGTGATTATTGTCAATCTCTGTGGATTCTAATTATCCCAGTAGAGGGTTTCCATCGTTAAACGATAAATGGGCTCTGTCAATGTATTATCCCATCGTGTGAGAGGGAGTATCACCGACAGCACAAACAGGGATCAGCAGCTCCAAAGGGAAGGGAGGCGAGATTGGAATCTGGGAACATTACACTCGAATATTCCAACAATGGATCAGAATCTGTGAACATTAGACTTTAATGTTCCAACAATGAACAGGACTTTATCCTTGGGTCTTGACTTTCTTTCTCAGCCTTGGATATCATTAGCAAGGCTGATCCAGGAATTCCTTTGGATTATTCAAGGTGGTTGCTATCCCATCCTCGCTATAATTGGTGTTCCTAGTAAGTCATTCTCTTTGACTGTTAAACTGAGTTGAACTGAATTTCTGCTCATGATACGTAAATATTAGGAAATGGAAATGAATGTCTTCAGTTCCAATCAAAAATTCCTTTCCTTATAAAATATATAAAGCAAATTACTATTTACAAATTACTCACTAATATGCGAAAAGGAACCGGACTCCATAATCCTTTCTGTCCTGCACAAATTTACATTTCCATATCCTCCCTATCCACCAATCCTGTCCAATACCACCATTATGGTATCTCAGTCGCCTCCTCAGCCTCAGTGCAATTCTTAAATGAACCATCGTTTGTGTTTTTGTTAAATCCGATACTGTTTCTTCAAGTCTCTTCAAACCACGTGTCTGTTACAAAATAATTGCATTTGAGATGTTTAACTTGTTCTCTGCACAGAACCTGTCAGATGTAAGACAGTATAGTGCTCGAGTCATTGACTCTTAACCTACTGCCATCAATAATAATCCATTGATATCACATGAAAGAAATTGATATAATTGAAATGAAACCATTATCATTTGTGTGAAAAAGTCCATCTGCTTGCCTCATGTCTTTTTGAGAAGACAATGGGTCATCCTTGCCTGGTCAGGTCTCCGTGTGACTGCAATCCCACAGCAATGTAATTTACTCTTTACTGTCCTGTGGAACAGCTGAACCAGCCACCCAGTTTTAGATCGGTATAACATGCTGCACACATCCCGTGAGGGAAGAACAATGGAAAGATAGCTCCTTCATCTGCCTGTTTACCATATTCCGACAGCTCATTTCCATTCAGGTAGGTGACCATTCCTTGTTTTAGGTGTATTCTATATCTTTGAAATTCTTCACAAGAGTGATGTTCATCTCCATCTTTGGTGTTGGCTTTATTGATGTTGATGTACAGACGTAAGGAATTTGTAAATTTCACGTCAGTCTCAGGGCATAGAGAAGGAATGGCTTTTTTACACCACAGTGAAAAAACAGAGACGGTAACGTGAGGGAATTGAATTAGTGTTGTTGAGGCATTATTTCGGGTATTATGGGCAGATTTTCTCTCCTTTACAAGGAATGATCTCCTCATCACAGAGAGAATGTGAAAGAGTGTCAACAAACTAATCACTGGGATCATGGTACCATGAGGAGTGAGTAAAGCTTAATAAAGCGCTGTGAGAGAATAAGAGGTGATTGCATTGAAACTTGAGGGGAATGGACAATCACTCATTATGTTCTAAACAGATACTAAGAACGGGGTAAATTCCATTGTTTCTTTTTTTACGCGGGTTATAATTCTCGGTAGTTTAACTGCCTCTGAGAACGTTTCTCCTACTTCAGCCTCACTCTCCATGTCGATTGACAGAGACAGGTTCAGGCTTTGCACACAGTCTCCCCACATTAATACAGTGCATTCGGTGTGTGTGAATCTGCACAGAACTTCATGTCATCCACAATCCCGACAGCAGCCAAAATACCTTCACTCTAAAACAGTTAACTAGTCCCAACAGCTTCTGTCCTCGATGGAGAACATGGGCCTGTCTTCTCGGAGGGGGAAGATTCCTCCTTGAGACTTCGCACAAAATATTTGGCTTCTCTCCTCACTGCCAGGAAACTATGTCAAAATGGCACACGTTCCACATGCAATGGGGCTACGAGCAACATCATGGAGCCGTCTCTGAGTGCAGTATCTGCTCCTTTGTTTGTCACGTTGGAGCATCAATGCTGTCCTCCTGTTTCTGCAAAAGCCCTTGAGGGGATGAATGTTCTCGTCCTGGTCGCATGGAACACGTTCAAGGGTCTGATTGGACTTTATACGTTCCTGTTTAGCAGTTAGATGCACTGACGAGACTGCTTCTTTTCCTGTGGAACAGGCAGGAGGGTTGAATGGTTTGTCCCTCTTCTTGTTCATTCCTTTCGATGGCCTGAATTACTTCCTCATATCCGGGTGCAACCACCTTGAGATGCTGAATGAGCTCCTCTTTTAACTGTGGAAATGTGCATTATCTGGCCGTGCTGTATCATGAATGTTACCGACACTTTAATAGCACAAGCCTGAATGTTTTCCGGGTCTTGCTGCATATGGACACAGAATGGTTCAGGAGCTGACAGTGTACAAAATGTTCTGAATATTGCCTGATCTTCAGTGACCATCACAACTTCTGATCTTATGATGGAGGAAAGGATTGATGCAGCAGCTGGAGCTGTTTGTGCTCAGGAAGCTCCCCCGAGGATCTCCGGAAGTGATGTCCTGGGACTGAAAGGACTGATGACCACAAACCAAACATATCTTCCGTTGTGCTATGGATGACCCCAACCAGAAGAGATATTGTGGCTGATGCACACTAAATTTAATTTAGTCAGCGTTCCTTGATACCATCCTGAGTCAACTCCAGCCTTGATATTAGGGTCTGCCATTCTTAGCTGGGCTCCTGTGTTCACCTCTTTTGAACTCATCAATAGGTCATTGTGTCTATGTGGGGAGTGTTTTCTTCTCACAGAGGGTAATGAATGTCAGCAACTATCTGGATGAGAGAGTTCGGGGATCTAGATCACTGAAAGTAGTTACACTGGAGGTAGATTGTTTTTGTCCACTATCATTGAGTTGAAGGGTGTGAGAATTGGGAATTGAATGGAATTGTTACCAACAGTGGATCAGCCATCATGGTATACAATGGCACAGCAGGATTGACTGGCCGAATTAACTCATCCTGTTCCTTATGTTCTCATGTCCTGTATCTGGAAAGTTAATGGTTGTACTTTTGTTGAATGTTGCAGTCAGAGAGCGCAAATTATTTTGTGTATCATCTCTGAGTGATGTCTTTGGGCTGTATTCACAGTGAATCTGGGTCCACTACATGACCAACAAATGAACCACTGGTTGCAGAGGGGAAACACTCTGTAAAGAGACCAGAGGCGTCTTTCGAACCCAGCTTGGATTTCCCGATAACATTTTCCAACCCACACCATACGGTGTGTGTCAGTCTGGAGGAACTGAATGATATCCTATGTTACTGTGAACCAGGTATTTGGCGCAAGTGGCACCCATCTGCTCCTGTGCGGGGCTGAATAGAACATTGGAACATTTGAGTGAGGAGCACGAGTGGGTCATTAACCACTTTGCCACTGCTGTACCAGGTAGTAAGTTCGTAGCTGATCTGGTTGTGGTCTTACCAGCACTTTTCTGTATGCACCATTTCCATTCATTCATTTCTCTGTTCAATACAAACACCTAGACATCACATACTTCTGGGAAAGGGAATTCCCACTTTTACAGCTCTTTCAGAATTTCTCATTCGTGTTCCAACCAATGTTACAGGGTCACTGATTCATTTTGCAGTCACACTCCACCACTGGTTACAAGAAATTCCAAAGTTTAGTGATAAGGCCAATGATATAAGTGTCAGCCTGGCTCATCTTCTAGAAAAATGTGACAAACACACAAACGTGCAGCTGCATGCACACATGAACACACACATTTTAAGACAAAACAAAAAAAAAATGAAAGCTTTCCAGAGTTCTTTAATAGCTAAACTCTTAACAAATGGAAAGATGACAGAATGTCCCAAATGTTATTCGGTCCTCTGAAGTTCTTCCGCTCACACAAGCTGCTTGAAATGGGCTATCTCCCCGAAACAGTTGGATTTGTTTCAATTCACTTTACGTCAGATAGTGGAAAGATGCCAAAGAATCTTTCATCAGAAAACCTAAACGATTGGTAAAGATGACGCAGCATGTTTTTCTCTTGTCAGGTGGAAGAAAATGAGAGAGGGGGGCACTAGGCTGCTGCTTCTGTGGCAGGTAACATTTTAATCCCTCCCTGTGTTAAAATATGCAATAATGCCAACTGAACACCAAAAAGGACCACGTGTGATTTCCTTGAAAATTCTCTGCAATGGATGATAAGATCCTATATACAAATGCATCATTACTGCTGTTGTACACAGTGCCTTTTCTGAGCAAAAACAAAAAACAAAATCCCAGCTGCATAATTCCATGGTATGTTTACATGTGTCTGCATAATTTTAAGAAATCGGTTGATGTCTTCATTATATCTGCGTTAAAATCAATGTTACGACAGAGTGAGAAGCCCTTCTGCTAATTCAAACCAGACACACAGAAAAAAAAATCACCTCACCTCATAGTCTGTAAAAGTGTGAGTGACAAAGAACGACCAAATCCCACTATCTATAGAAAGCAATAATAGTTCATTCTTTAACTCCAAGAAAACAAAGAGAACATTAAACAACAACTTTCTACACTGTACTCATCCTGGTCTGATCAGTTTATCTACTTCCTGCTCTGATCCAATAAAACCATCCGATTAAGATTTAAGAGAAAAACATGAATTTCAAAACGCCCAGCGAGTTATGTCGATTTTCCCGTGAATCTTCATCTGTAGGTTTTCCCGGGTCTTTTCTTCGATCTTCTACTGCACAAATTTCATACAAACAGGTACCTTTCAAAGAGCGATTCTGCAGGCAGTCTGCATTTATTAGTGCTTTTTGCTGCCCTGGCTAACTGTTCAAAATGCCGATTTTATACCACAAAACACCAGATTGTCTCATTGGTTTTATAGCATTAAAATTCAAATTCGTTTGGATTTTGGTTTCTTGGGGCGTAAGTTAAACTGATCGGCCTAAATCGAATTTGTTGTATACCACAGCACTCAGCCCAACTGCTTCTTTCAGTCAAATGTTACTTTTTAAAACAAAATTCAGCACGCTCTGTGTTTTTAAGTCCTTGCCAACTTTTACTCTCTTTAAAAGGTGCAGTACACGCCTATGCATTTTTATCAATCAACACATTTTATTCTTAGCATTTATTCTGTAGTTTCAAACACCCTAACAAGATAAAATATGTATCCAACGAATTTTTCACAAAATCGTGTATGGTACAAAAAGATTTCGCATCCAATACCTAAACTAGTAATGCTTCGTATCAAAAGGCCTCCCAGGAACGTGTGTACAGGGAGAAGGAGAGGCATGTTTCGGGCACATGCCTGATGAAGTAAGCCCGAAACATTGACTTCCCTAGTCCTCGGATGCTGCCTGACCTGCTGTGTTTTTCCAGGGCAACACTTTTCGACTCTGACCTCCTGTATCTGCAGTCTGGCTGTCCAGATGCAGTAAAACATTGCTACGATTAAACCCGCTACCCTTTCCCAGAAACAACATCATTGCATACCACTTGCTACATCTGCAGACTAACCGAATGGATCGGAGCAGAAGTTGGCCATTCGGCTGCAACATTCAGAATTCTGATGGCTGATCCGAATGTTATGACCATCTGTCTCTGGTCTGTTCCCAATAAACATTGACCCTCCTGTCCAGGAAAGATCACTCGAGGTCAGCCTTGAACATCTTAAAAAGACCACGTCTTTACTGCTTCCTGAGGAAAAGGGCACCACAGATAGCACAACACGAAAGGGAAAGGGACATCCTTATTTCATTGCAGGACCCATTATTTTAAAACTGTGTTAAACTAACATCAAATTGTCACCTTTTTTGAAACATAAGGATAGAATAATTTGGAATAGAATTATACAGCCCCCTAAACCTGTCCAACTTTACCACTGACTCTTTCCAATCAAATATGTATTAAACTCATTCTCTGCTCTTGTCCCAAGAAGAGAATACCAGATAGCACAACACCACACGAGCATTAAAAAAGGAGCAGAATTAGGCAATTTGGCCCATCGAATCTGAATGTCATTTAATATTGGCTTAGAGGTTTCTCAACATCATTCTAGTGACTTCTCTCGGTAACCCTTGGTACCCTTATTAATCAAAAACCTATCTATCTCTGGCTTATAGACACAAGTGCCTGCGTTTCTGTGTATCTGCATGCGTGCATGTGTGCTTGTTCACGTGTTTGTGTGTCTGTGTATTTGTGTGTATACATTTGTTCTTCCGTGTATTAGCCTCTGCGTTTTATCTGTTTAAGTCTGTTTGTGTGTGACTGTGTATGTCTCTGTATGCCTCTACATGTGTGCGGGTCCATCTCATTGCATGTGCTGTGAGTGTTAGTATATTGTGGTGTTTACATATGTCTCTAAGTATTTCTGTGTCTGCATCTTTCTGCAATGAGATATTTATTGTTTTGTGAGGGAAAGAAGTAGCGGAAAAGACAGAGCGGTTAAACTGAATACTGCCCTCCACAAAACATTGCTTCTTACTCAGATGGTAGGAGGTGGATATTACAGAATCTCCATACGATTCACTCGGTCCTCTCCGGCTCGTGCAAGGGTCCTACCAACATGGCGGGGAGAGGGGAGGGGGGCAATTGAACGGATATCGGCCACTCCACCACCCGGCTTGGCCCTATCTGTCTTGTTCCAGGCTGTTTATCCTGGAATGGGAGAAAGGGAAGTGGGGAATGAGCTGTTCGTACTGTTGTAGGTGCTGGTGGTGGGGGGGAGGGTTGCTGAATGGTGAGGTGTCTGGAGGGAGTCAGTCCACAGTGCAGAATTCATAAGGTGTTATTGGTGTGGGTGTATTGCATAGGCGACAGACAAAATGATGGAAGGAAGGTGCTGAATTCAACAGTGAGATTGGAAGTACATGAACTTTATTTGGAGATAGAGCGTAAGCCTTGTTCGGGGGTAGGTGCTATATCAGATATACAGTGAGTGCGAGGGAGCAGAGAGAATAAGGTGATACTTATCCTGGTAGAACGAGGATACAGAACGTCCTGGACATTTCATCAGATCATCTCGGGGCGACACGGTGGCACAGTGGTTAGCACTGTGGGAGGATCTTAGCAATGAGAAACAAGCATTGATGTATTCTGTCGTGCAAATTTTGTATATCTTATGCTGTGGAAAATTGGTATTGTTGGTGCTGCAGTAATACTGAATTATCTCACGTTTCATCTAAACTGCGTAAACCAAGTGACTGCTAATGCTGTGAAAAATAAATTACAGAAGTGTGTATCAGGTAGCTGGAAGAGTATGTCGTAATCCAAACTAAAGACAAGATTAGTTTGGATTTGGTGATGTGTGCTCAGAAGGACTAATTAATAATCTTGTTCTCAGGAAATGTGACATTAATATGTTGCATTTTACACGCCATCTGCATATAATATCGAATGTTGAACATGGTTGTCAAACATCAGGGAAGCCTGCAGGGTGGAGGATCAAGTTCGCTCCAGTGAATTGGGAAAGTACAATATGACATTCAGTGGGAGACAAGCAATGGTTGTGAGAGTCATAGAGTCCTAAAGCATAGAGGCAGACCCTTTGGTCCACACTTGCCCATTCCGACCTAAATGTTCATTCAGAATAACCCCATCTACCTGCCATTGCCCCGTATCCTTCTAATCTTTTCCTATACATTGAACTCTTTGGAATAGCTCCACAGTAAGCTGGAATTCAAACCAAACCTTTTGGTTGAGACTTTGACACACGATGAAGCACAATAAAAACCAGGCACTTTGTTCACTTGTGAACTTGCTGTTGTTTCAGTAGGTTTCATTTCACATCAAGTCTACTCCCACACGAGTGCAGGTGAACAGCCTCTCCCCACAGTGAGATGGCGCGTGCACAGAGTCCAATTAACCACATTAATCCAGGCCCAGTTTGGGAGTTTCTCATCAGTGTCAGCATATTGGTGGTTCAACAGATTCTCAGAGATTTTAAGCCGCTTCCCAAGTTCATGGCATTTAAAAGACATTTCCGCTATGCGGACTTGCTGTTGTTATAACAACGTGGTGGATCTAGTGAATTCTGTCCCACACTCGAAACAGATGAATGGCCTCTCCCTCATCTGACTGTATTTATGTTCAGACTAGGCAGATTATCTTGTGAAGCCCTGCCCACACGTACAACACGTGTACAGTTTCTCCACACTGTGAATGATGCTTTTTCCTTTCAGGCGAATCATATTCAGTCAACAATCAACTGGACAACACCATCAGATACTGAAGTGATATTTGGTTTTAAGCCTTCGCACTGTAAATCTTCTTCTTCTAATGCACGGTAAATTCATTGATAAAGGAAAAACAGAAGCAATTGAAAGTCCAGAAAGGGAAGATAATAAGATGCAAGAGCAGAAGTCGTCAATTCAACCTGTGCAGTCTGCTCTCACCATTCAGTGAGATTACAACTTATCTGATAATCCTCAGATTCACGTTCCTGCAATAGCACCTAACCATTGAATACCTTGCTGATTAAAATCTGTTTCTCACAGTCTTAGAACATAGAACATAGAACAATACAGCACAGAACAGGCCCTTCGGCCCACAATGTTGTGCCGAACATTTGTCCTAGCTTAATCACCTATCCATATATCTATCCAATTGCTGCTTAAAGGTTACCAATGATTCTGACTCTGCCACTCCCACAGGCAGCGCATTCCATGCCGCCACCACTCTCTGGGTAAACAACCTACCCCTGACATCTCCCTACACCTTTCACCCTTCAACTAAATTTATGTCCCCTTGTAAAACTCTGTTGTACCCGGGGAAAAAGTTTCTGACTGTCTACTCTATATATTCCCCGAAAATCTTATAAACCTCTATCAAGTCACCCCTCATCCTTCGCCTTTCCAATGAGAAAAGGTCTAGCACTCTCAACCTATCCTCGTACAACCTATTCTCCATTCCAGACAACATCCTAGTAAATCTCCTCTACACTCTCTCCAAAGCTTCCACATCTTTCCTAAAGTGATGCGACCAGAACTGCACACAGTCCTCCAAATGTGGCCTTACCAAGGTCCTGTACAGCTGCAACATCACCTCACGACATTTGAATCCCTCTGCTAATAAACGCTAATACACCATAGGCCTTTTACAAGCTCTATCCACCTGAGTGGCAACGTTCAAAGAGCTATGAACATAGACCCCAAGATCCCTCTGCTCCTCCACCTTACTAAGAACCCTACCGTTAACCCTGTATTCCACATTCTTATGTGTCCTTCCAAAATGGACAACCTCACACTTGACAGGTTTGAACTCCATCTGCCACTCCTCAGCCCAGATCTGCATCATATCTAAGTCCCTTTGTAGCCGACAACAGCCCTCCTCACTATCCACAAGTCCACCAATCTTCGTATCGTCTGCAAATTTACTGACCCACCCTTCGACTCCCTCTTCCAAGTCATTAATAAAACTTACAAACAGCAGAGGACCCAGAACCTATCCCTGCGGAACTCCACTTGTAACTGGGCTCTAGGCGGAATATTTACCATCTACCACCACTCTTTGACATCGCGCAGTTAGCCGGTTCTCTATCCAACTGGCCAAATTTCCCACTATCCCATGCCTCCTGACTTTCCGCATAAGCCTACAATGGGGAACCTTATCAAATGCCTTACTAAAATCCATGTACACTACATCCACTGCTCCACACTCATCCACATGCTTGGTCACGTCCTCAAATAATTCAATAAGACGCGGAAGGCAAGACACACCCCTCACAAATCCGTGCTGGCTGTCCCTAATCGAGCAGCGTCTTTCCAGATACTCATAAATCCGATCCCTCGGTACCCTTTCCATTACTTTGCCTACCACCAAAGTAAGACTAACCGCCCTGTAATTCCCGGGGTTATCTCTATTCCCTTATTTGAACAGGACCACAACATTCGCTACTCTCCAGTCCCCTGGTACAACCCCATTAACAGTGAGACGAAAAGATAATTGCCAACGGTTCCGCAATTTCCTCTCTTGCTTCCCAAATCATCCTAGAATATATCCCGTCAGGCCCGCGGGACTTGTCTGTCCTCAGGTTTTTCAAAATGTCCAACACATCTTCCTTCATAACAAGTATCTCCTCTAGCTTACCAGTTCGTTTGATACTCTCTTCTTCAAAATTACGGTCCCTTTCATTTGTAAATACTGAAGAAAAGTATTCATTCAAGACCTCTCCTGTCTCTTCCGACTCAATACACAGTCTCCCACTACTGTCCTTGATCGGACCTACCCTCGTTCTCGTCATTCTCATGTTTCTCACATACGCATAAAAGGCCTTGGGGTTATCCTTGATCCTACCCATCAAAGATTTTTCATGCCCTCTCTTAGCTCTCCTAATCCCTTTTTTCAGTTCCCTCCTGGCTATCCTGTATCCCTCCAAAGCTCTGTCTGAACCTTGTTTCCACAGCCTTATGTCAGCCCCCTTCTTCCTCTTTACTAGATATTCAACCTCCCTCGTGAACCAAGGTTCCCTCACACGACCATCTCTTTCCTGCCTGACAGGTACATACATATCAAGGACACGTCGTATCTGTTCCTTGAAAAAGTTCCACATTTCAATGACATCCTTCCCTGACATCCTATGCTGCCAACTTATGCTCCTCAGATCCTTTTTTGCAGCATCGTATTTACCCTTCCCCCAATTGAAAAACCTACCCTGTTGCATGCACCTATCTCTCTCCATAACCAATGTGAAAGTCACAGAATTGTGGTCACCATCACCAAAATGCTCACCCACTAACAAGCCCATCACTTGTTCCGGTTCGTTACTGAGTACCAAATCTAATATGGCCTCCCCTCTGGTCGGACAATGTACATACTGCGTTAGAAAAGCTTCCTGGAGGCACTGCACAAACACCAGCCCGTCCAATCTACTTGATCTAAAGAGCTTCCAATCAATATTTGGGAAGTTGAAATCGTCCATGACTACTACCCTGTGGCTTCTGTACTTTTCTAAAATCTGTTTCCCAATCTGTTTCTCCACATCTCAGCTGCTATTGGCGGGCCTATAGTAAATACCCAACAAGGTGACTGTTCCTTTTCTATTTCTGACTTCAGCCCATACTACCTCCAAAGGCAGATCCCACTCGAACCGCCTTTCTACAGCCATTATACCATTTCTAATTAGCAAGGCCACACCTCCTCCTTTTTTATCACCCTCCCTAATCTCAGTGTAATCTTGGATACACTGAGCTGCCAATTTCTAGAGCGGCCTGCAGTAAATACTTTCACATATTCAGTCGGCCCGAAGAGAAAGAAATTCCTCCACATCTTTCTTAAATAAGTTACTACTTACTCTGAGACTATGTTCTCTGGTCTTCGATTCTCAGACAAGGCGAATCATTCTCTCCTAAATTATCCTATCATGTCCCTCATAATCTAATGTATCTCAGTAAAGTCTTGTTACATTATTCTTCACTCCAATCAGTACAGGGGCAATATTCTCAGTTTCATCTCCCGAGAATATCCCCCCATATCCAGGATGAATGGTGTTAAATTTCCCTGAACTGCTATTCCTAAAATAGGGGGACTAAATTTGTTCACCTTAATCCAGCTCTGATCTGACAAATGCCATGTGTATTTTGAAAAAAAAACATATGTCCCCATTCCGTTTAAATAAAGTGAAACAAAATTATTTGACTTCCCGATTACCTGCTGAAACTGGATGCTAACTGTTCATGTTTCATGTACAAGGAAGCGAGGTGCTCTGTATGCTGATGCTTTGTGCTGTGTATTTCCCCACTTAATATTTATATCTGCCAAAACGCATAAACCTCTTTTTTTCCATGTTATATGCTGCTACGTTTTTGTCCACTTGTTTATCCTGATTCTGTCCATCCACAACGTTGCTGTGCCGCCCTCATTACTTGCTTCCATATCTATTTTGTGTCATCTCCAAACTGAGCAACAGTACATTGACTTATGTTATACAGGTGATTAGTACATGTTGTCAACAACTGTGGCACCAATATTGTTGGCTCCGGGAATCTGCAAGTTACAATTTACTACCATGAAAATGCCCTCACTACCTCGCCTCTCCATTCATTCCCCAATCCTCGACCAATACATACCCCCAACTGTGTTGGTTTATGCTTCTATGCTTGTGAAGTGCTATCATATAAAACACCGTTCTGAATAATTTTAGAAATTCAGTTATATTCCATTTACTGCATTCCCCTTTATGTATTGTGCTTGTTCCGATCTGAAAATACTTGTAAACGTGTTAGGTCTGATTTCGTCTGCACAAAACTATGCGGAATCCATTTTATTCTGTAATGCATTTCTAATGCTCTGTTATTCCAACTTTAATCATAGATTAACATTTTCCCAGTGGCAGATATGCTGTCAACCTGAGCTGAATTTGTCAGGCTGGACACTCACAAGACGTGACCATTGTTGAATAAAGGTGTTGAGGAACAAATCAAAACGAAAGAGTATCCTATATCAGACAGAAAACAGGGTTCAAGTGAATTTCTTGTAACTTCAATAAAGTGCAGACCAGGAAGGAAAGAGGGGATATGAAATACTTTAATCTGCCAGGGCTGAAGATAATCCAAAGAGGGTCTACAAATACATATCTGGCAAGAGGACAACGCGAGAAATATTACCTGAAAGGTCAAGGAGGTTGACATTGCTTTTAAGCTCAGCAGATGGAAGAGGCATTAAACGAATTTTTCACGTCATTTTTTATTGTGGAGACAGCGAGACCAAATGTTCACTCTCCATATCTGAAGAGGACGATACCTTTTCCGAAACTATTTGACTAAGCATCAATAATTTGAGATTCGGTGATGTTTCTAGCGGCTGGATTGCATTCGACTCTATCTGGCCTCATGCAACAAAGAGTCTACATGTTCTCAGGACTGGATTTTTAATACAACGAGCAGGCTTTGCCTTGTCGTACTGCAGTATCGGAGGTCGAAGATGACTTTCTCGCGATTCATAAAATCAAGAGTGCTCTCGATAAGGCGAACAGCAAAGTTCGTTTTCCCTTAGATCCGGGAGTCCAGACCTCGTAAGATTTACACCGAATGACAAAACATCCTTTTCACACAGAGGGCAGCTTGCACATGGAATCACCTGCTAGAGCAACTGGTACGTAGAGGTACTGCTGCATTATTTTATAAGACATTTGGACGTTTAGACGAAGAGAAAGTATTTAGAGGGATTCAAGCAAGGTGGAACAGCTCAGCTTGGGAATTCCGTTCGCCAAGGATATGTTAGACGTAAGGAGGCTACAGAAATCATGGAAATACATACTGATAAACATTTCATATTACAGGAAAATAATTGCTGGACACCTCAGAAAATGTAAAAGGCGTATACAACAACAGACCCTGGACTAGTGTATTGTTATGAACGTGGTGTGAGAAAAAAGAGTTGAAAAGCTTGCAAGGACACAGGACAACCTGTTCTGACCAAGGGAACAATGTGGCATTTGTTCGAAACAGCCAGCAGAGCTGGATTGCCATCAGCTTAAATTATGAATCAAGATCCGAAATCAAAAGCAGGTGTGAACTTCACGTTTTGATAATATTAAAGCCAATGAAATAATCCGATGTTTTAGTGTATAAATCAGGACATTTTCAACAGCTAGGACTGCGTCAGAGACGTCCAGCTCAAGAGATCCTACAAATGTACCTTCCTGGAAATGTGTTTGCATGGCAGAACATCGAGGAAAACCTGGAGAGAATCTTCCCAGAAAAATCCACAAAATGAGACTTGAAAAAGCTGAGTGGTTTTGAACCATGATTACTTTTTAAATCATTATTGGGAATCTTTTAGAATCGGAATATTATTGCGGAGTGAAAGGTAAAAGATGGGTTTAAGAGAAACTAGTTGTAAATAGTTGTTAGTTTTCATTCTCTGTTAGAAATAAAGCAAAAAGTTGATATTTTCCCTTTAAATCGTGACCTTTACGAAACGTTTTGACTATCGAATTTTCACAGTTTACAGCACGGGGTAAATATTTTTCTGTGTTGCTGGTTTCAATTAGCATCGAGGTTTACCCTGTGTTTGTCCTGAATCCCAAAGCATTATGAGAGGTAAGCGCGGAAATTGCAA
Source organism: Chiloscyllium plagiosum (assembly GCF_037043375.1). Taxonomy (NCBI): domain Eukaryota; kingdom Metazoa; phylum Chordata; class Chondrichthyes; order Orectolobiformes; family Hemiscylliidae; genus Chiloscyllium; species Chiloscyllium plagiosum. The sequence goes on along the minus strand of NW_028270175.1, from coordinate 57,304,412 downwards.
GACTTCTTGCTGAAATAATTGTGTCATCTCTAAATATGGGTGTGATTTAAAATTACTGGACATTGACGAACCTTGTTGAAGAATGGATACAGGGAGAAGACTGGAATCTCCAGGCTTGTGAGTTTGAAATTGATATTTCGCAAGGTTTTTGAGGTGGTTTTGGGAGATAGCGTTTTCAGAGTCCAGGAAAAATAGGGGATCATCAGCACGGTTTAGTGAGGTGGAAATTGGGTCTCACAAATTTGTGAGGTTTTGATCAAGTAGGCAAGAGGATTGATGAGGCAAGAACAAATATCTTTGCTTACTTACGCTTTAGGAAAGCGTTTAACTAGATTCAACATGGAAGACTAACGAGTAAAGTTAGATCAGATGTGGTTCACAGTGAGTTTGCAAATTGGATACAAAATTCAATTAACAACAAGAGAAAGGGTGAGGTTTTGGTGTGTTGCTTATCAGACTGGAGGCTTGTGACCAGCAGTGTTCCACAGGGATCAGTGATGGCTCCTTTGTTTGTGACTGATGTAAATGTTTTAGATGACAATATGGAAGGCAGGGATCATCAGTTTGTGGTTGACACTAACATGAGCGACATGCATTTCATGAGATGACAGCATAAGTCTTTGTGTGTACACGAAGAACATTTAAAAAGGCTTTTGGACAAATACATGGATATCAAAGGATTAGAATGATATGGTCCAAGTGCCGAGAAATGCGGTTAATGTGGACCGGCATTATGATCAGCATGTACCAGTTTCTGTGCTGAGGGACGCTACAACTCTCCATGGTGGTACAGTCGACAGAGAAGAAGGTTATCTGAGGTTATAGAAGATTAAAAGAGACATTGATCATTCGGGTATATGATTAAATGAATGGGAAAGAGAAATTATCTTGAACAAATGCAATGTACTGCAGTTTGAGTTATAAAGGGATGTAGCACTTGTACAATTACAAGTACTGCTTTGAATAGTCCTGCGCAATAGACACGTGAATAGGTCACGGAATAGACTTTGGAAGTCGTGTCACATATCGTCAGCTTCGTTAAAATGCTGTTAGGACTTTTTCATGCGTTGCTCAGTGTTGAAGTTGGGACGTTACCCTGAGGTTGTACAGGATGTTGGCGAGGCACCTTCTGTAGTATTTTGTCTATGTTCTGGATTCCAAGTCAGACAAAGAAGAATATTAAGCTGGACATAGTTAAGAAGAGATTTACCAGTATGTTGCTAGGAATGAAGGGATTGAGCTGTAAGGGAAGGCTGGGTAGGCCGGGACTTCTTTCAAAGGTGCACAGGAGGTTGACGTTTACCATATAATTTTTTTTTTAAAATCCTGAGGGGTACAGATTAGCTCAACTGCAACGGTGCTTTCCTTCTTTGGGGTATTTCAGGACGAGTAGGCGTATTTTTAAGGTATGAGGACAAAAGTGAAAAAAAGACATGAGGTTCACTTTGTTTTACTTTACACGGTATGTTTCCTGTGCAAAGTTCTCGAGGAAGTAGGAATGTGGATAAAGTTACAACATTTAAAAGACACTTAGATAAGTGCATGAATAGGACATGTTAAGAGAGATATGGGCCCAGTACACGCAGTTGGTACTACGTTAGGTTCGGTAAATGGTAGCATGGACTGTTTGGAACAGCGGTCTGTTTCAATGATGTCTGAGTCAATGACTCAGTTTATTTGAAATTTACAGAGCGCTGAGAGGCCTGTGCAGAGCCATTGTGGCAAAGATGATTCACCCACTATGACACACTAGAACCCGTGGGCACAGAGACAAAGTGAAGCGATAACAATTTGGAAATGACACGTGGAGGAATATCTTCAGTCAGAGAGTGGTGATTCTTTGGAGATAGTTGCTGTAGAGGACTGCGGGCGCCAATTCAGTGAGCAAATGTGTGGCACGTTGGCTCATTGGTTCACACGGCTGCCTCATAGCAGCCGGGTCCCAGGGCCGATTCCAGCCTCGGGCGACTGTCTGTGTGGAGTTTACACGTTCTCCCTGTGTCTGTATGTGTTTCCTCTGTGTACTCCGGTACCCCCCACAATCAAAAAGATATGCACATCACGTGAATTGGCCATGCTAAATTGTCCATAATGTTAGGTGCATTAGGCAGGGATAAACATAGAGTTGGGATGGGTTGATCTTCGGAGGGTTGTAGTGAACATGTTGGTCCTAAGGGCCTGTTTTCATCCTGCAAGGAATCTAATCAAATCATTTCAATTCAGATTAAAATATCTCAGGATATTTTCCCACTACCTAATGCCCTCTGCGCCATGTCAACAGAAGTTACACCGAGCGAGTTTGGAGCTCCCAGCCTCGGCATTTCACGCGCCTATCTACCTTCACAGTGGGAATGCATGCTCATGGAGTTTGTCACTGGCAGGCAAAGTAGATATCCACTCTCAATTTCCAATCGGATCTTCGACACTGCGCACACAGTTTCACTGAGTCCAGACCTGGGAACCGGTGTGATGTGAGTGTGCAATACTAGTTTCTTCCTTGTCTCACGGCACTGGTAAAGTTACGATGTGAAACTTCATGTTTATTGAAACCGATATTTCAACAATATTTGTGAACTCTCGCCTGTACATTTAATCTTTTATTGAAATCTATCGAATTCAGTCTTCAACGTTCTCAATGATGGAATCTCCACAGCCACTGGGGACATCGAAGGTGACGATTCAATCCAGTCTCAGTGGGCTTTCCTGTTGTGCATGTGATGCGGTTCCTCGACTATATCTGCCATTGCATTAAAGGCTTTTTGTATTGTGCTTTTTCATGTAATCGAATAGTGGTTCGTCCTCTGCGTTGTGGTCAAGCAACATCCATTGAAATCCTAGTATCTGTAATGAGCATTTGTTCCATGTTACTCCACATAACCTGTGCAAAACAAACGCAGAAAGTACACAATCAATTTTAAGATGAAAATACTCACTCAGGTGTTGGTTTTAATGCTTCAAGCCGCTACTCTCAGCACCCAATCTCGGAGATTTTCCTCCCTTTAACAATCACTATTCCCCTTTTCCATCCCTCCTCCCATGTCACCGGGGCATTGGAAAAATTAACATTCACTTTCACATTGACACCGTTACGTCTGTGCTGTAGCTGTCACTCTTGTTAGGTGAACGTCACCCAATATCACCATCAGGACCATTAAGCCACTTAATGCTATCAGACAATGTGGTTGGGTTTTGAATCCTCACGTATAGTGTTTTATTTGCATGGATCAGAGATCATTGGAGCATTGGGTTCATGAAAAGGGCACAGAACAGTATCGAGGGAATGACTTTATTGGAAAAGACCAATGTCTCTGAACTCCCCACATTTAGTTAAAGTCATCATTTGTCTCTCGCTAGAGTATTGTGTATAATTTTGCAATTCACATTATAGCAGTGATATGACAAATGTGGAAACGATGCAGAAGTGATTTGCCAATATATGATCTGGATTGAAGAACTTCAACTATTAAAGAGTTTAGACAGACTGGCGTTGTTTTTCTGAAAGAAGGGGAAATTGAGATGAGACAGTGTTGAGATGTACGAAATGATGAGCAGTATGGATTATGTACACTTAACGAAACATTTGATGGAGGGATCAATCACCAAGGAGCCATAGATTTAAGATAAGAGTAAAAAGGTTTGTGGAGCTGCACATAAAAAACGTTATCAGACAACGAGTGGTTGGAATCTGGAACTCACTGTCTCTCTAAGTGTTGGAACGGCAGAAATTCTCAGAAAATTCAGAGATATTCAGATGTAATTGTTTAATGTTAAACGCACACAATGTCAAACGATGAAAAATTGGATGAGGATAACCAATCAGTTATTTTGACAAGAGCACGCACAAGTAGCTTGCCAGAGCAATTCGCTCTGACGTCCACTGGAGTATGGCGTTTTGTATCCTCAGCTGTCATGTGGGATGCCAGGGTTCATTTTCCCACTGGGGCGGCCCTGACTGTTTCAGGGTTTCAAGGTTTGTGTAAAGATTTGTAGTTCCAGTGAAGTTTGCAGATGCTGTGTGGATGTTCGTTAGTGTTGGGAAGTTGGTTTGCAGCAGTTTCCTGCCCTTTCTCGCTGACATCCTCAAGGCTGATGAGACTCTCCTGAAGCTCTGCTGTCCTGTAGCGTTTCGAATTGGTGTGATTTCCTTCCCACTGCTTTCAGTTGCTGCTTCTTGTTATTCATTGCAGGTCCCGGTATGTTACGTCCAGGTCAACATATTCTTTGACGGAGTCATTGGATGAGTCTCGTCATTCTAGAAAATCTCTGGCTGCCCACTATTTTCCAATTATTGTTGTGTTGTTCTGGTCGAATTTGTTGACCTCGTCATGTCTGTGCATTGCCACTCTGTACAACTGATTGTGGTGTTTACTGGATCCTCCAGAAATGCTTTGCAATGATAGATATTCCCACAAATTCGTTGCAGACAAACAACGTTAGGAGGGCATGCCAAGACCCAACACATCAAGCAAAAATGTCTCGGAAGGGACAGCCTTTGACTACTCGGATCTATGAGCGAATATAAACCGAAAGCCACATTTAGACAACAAATCACCAGAACAATGGACCCAATACCCATCATCTACGATACAAATATGGTCAAACAATGTTGCACGTAGTGAGAGCAGGGAACATTATACAAGACAGACAATTCAGGACACGCATTCATGAAGATCTACTTGACATTAAACACCACTGCCAGGTGTCTTCAATAGGTTGACTCATTCCACTGAGTGTTGCTGATTCTGTGGCTGGAAGCTTGGATTGTATGACAGTCTGCAGCAATGGAGATTGTGTTGCTGGAAAAGTACAGCAGGTTAGGCAGCATCCAAGAAGCAGGAGAATGGACGTTTCTGGCATGAGCAAGTCATCAGGCACATGCCCAAAACATCGATTCTCCTGCTCCTCAGATGCTGTCTGACCTGCTGTGTTTCCCAGCACCGCACTCTAGACTCTGATGTCGAGTATGTAAAGTCCTCATTTTCTCCACCGTTTGCAGCAGTTGTTGGTTCCTTGAGTGAGGGATCAGTTGATATAACCAGTGTAAACTTCGATTGCTGATTGAGAAATATAACCAGGTCCGGAGCTCAAAAGAGTGTTTCTGTTTTTTCTCAGGTGCCGTTCCTGGCACGGCAGCTGGCACTGTAATTATTTTGAGTGTCCTGGCTTTCAATGTGTTCTTCTGTGATCACACAGTTGCCAGTACTCTGGGGAGCGGCTGCAGTTATCTGCGTTCGCAGCCTCGATGCAATTGATGCGGTTTGGTTCGTTCTTGATTTGTGCAACAGGAGCACAGTGATGAAACAATTGGTATTGCAAGAAAGCAGACAGGCGTGGAAAATGTCGAGGTTCTGGTGATATTTGCACAGTGTTTAGAGATGACCTAGATTAAGGAGAAAAGAATGTTGAATTCTTACGAGTCGTGTTGAAGAACTGTCTGGGAAACAAGTCACCAGCGGTGTGGTTTACAAGCGCACTCACAGTAACCACAATGCGAAAGAAAACATACAAAAAATGAGGAAGACAGACGAAGGATGATAGTAATCATGGGTGACCTGACCTTCACTCCCCAGCTCCCCCAATTCCCACTTCCAGCTCCATTATAAACAAATTTTAGAGAGCCATACGCATCAAAGCTGTCCATTGGAACGACTCAATTCTTTCCTTTGTTTTCGATTAGGCTATTTGTTTCAGGGTTTTTTTTACCTTCCTTGGAAACCATCTCTTTCATTGTGAGCATTCGGAAAGGAAACCATCCTTTTTGTTAGGGAAAGAATATGATCCTAAACATGTTTGTGTCAGACATGAGTTTCTTCTGGCTCACACGTTTCTTCGACTTTCTCTCGGTTTTAATAGTGTTCTTTCTTTTGACTTCTCCGACCAAAGTGCATGACCTCATAATGCCGGCATGAAACTGCATCTGACAAGTTATTCCCCATTCATTCAACCTATCTATATGCCTGTGCGACATGCCACGTTCTCAACATAATATGCGCTCCCACGAATGTGAATTGTCAGCACATTTGTGCACATTTGACTCTGCAACTTGCTCCATGCTATTAATAGAGAGATAAGTGAAGGCTTAATTATACTGAGTCTTGCCAGACATCTGCCGTAAATACTTCTACATACTTGCTACCCTCTGAACGTGAGAACATCCTCCTCATCTGTGTCTTAGTAACACCTTCCTCTGAGATTAGAACCTCCAGTCCTACACGATTCTGGATATAAACCAGAGAGGAACAAATGCTTAAAGTAAAGCATAATCTCACTGGCGTCTCTAGGGCCAGTTCTGAGTGCTCTTTGTTGACCTGTGATTGAACAAACTGCCCTGATGAGCACTTTAGTTTTGACAATGACACATCTACTTCAAAGTTACTTCAGTGCCTGTGACTGAAGTGGTGCTGCAAGGCGCTGTAAAAATACAAGAACATCTTTGTTACTCGACCATTGCCGTATTGTCAATCTCTCTGCTCATGGAAATGGATTCTTCTCATCCACTCTATCTCTCTTCAACACAGAACATGTTCCCCTCACTGTTGATTTTAAATGATTTCCTGTTGGATGAGTTATCCCTGCAACTCCAGAAAAACCGTCTCAACAACTCGACATTTTCTCATGTCTGCTCAATTGTTGACATGCAGGAAACTTGTGTTCTGAACGAGAAACGGATCTGACTCAAAACGTTAGCTCTGTTCCTCTATCCACAGATAATAACAAACACATGGTGTATATGTAGGTTTCACTGAGTTTATTTGACACAAGTTGTATTTTCCATTAAACGTCTTGACTCCTCATCCTTTGGTCAGTTGCCCTGGTAAGGGGCAGCAGTTCCTCCTGACCATAAACACGCCCATCCACACCGCTTTCGCCCACATCATTGTAAACATTCCCAAGAAATCTCCCATTAAACTTCTTTGCTCCAAACAAAATATTCCCAGAGTCGGGAATCTCTCCAAAAAGTGAGATTTATTTATCTCTGGACATATTGCAAAGCAGAGGGTTGTGAAGAGATTCTTGGAAAATTTTGCCAATTGGCAGGTGGGGAAACTGTCAAGAAGCAAAGCAGAAATCCTAGTCTCGAGTTTTTTGAATCTTAATATATTCCATGGGGAGCGGATCCAGAGGCGAATGAATGATGAACTGTTCGACTGAGCAGAGACAGGTTAGAAATGTTTCCGTGCTTGCAGAGGCCCGTGCTTTGACTGTGATGCTCTCCGGACATGAACTAATCTGTGACATTGAAAAGATTCTCGTTCCTGCACGTCAGGACGTCAAATCTCATTTCAGCTCTGGGACAATGAGAAAACACGGTCACAGACAAGACACTGAAAGGCTGGAAGAGATACGGTCCCGCTTGGAGGAGATCTGGTTCCTGGTGTCATGGTTGTGTCTTTAGAGGGTGGGAGCAGACTATTCCCATTTCTTCAGAATGAATTTCCAAGGATTTATTTTCGAAAGGTAAAGCGAATTAAGGAGCATTTTCCATGGGGGAGGAGCAGACTAAAGCTTGCATTCGGAGATCATTGACGCCGTTGGCTCATTAGTCTATGTGGCGATGTTAATTGGTAAAACTGGTACGGTGCCCATTGGTGGAATCAGTCGATACGATAATTAGGACATGAAACCATGGTGCCTTATTGCCCTGCCATGAGCAAGCCCTCGCAGTTTACATTCCCTGATTCTGCTTCTGAAATAAAGATCACTTTCTCAATGTGTCTGTATTTGTATCAAACAGCTCAATTATCTCGGGACTAGACATGAAGAGGAAGCTGGAGGTGTGACAGGGACAGAAACAGAACGCGACGAGACGTGAAAGTGTCTAAAGTTTGCCGTGTGTCAGTAGTTTTAGTGAGGAATGTTTGCTGAGCGCTAACCTGTCAGATACCAGGAGCAAGATGCCTTGATGGGATTTGTGTTACTGAAAGTTACACATGCGAAGCGTGTGGGACTATTTCAGATCAGTATCCACTTCATATCGCGGCTCACAGCAACGGTTCATATTTTCTGGAGAGGTGGCTTGTATTCCACTTAAAGCCGCCTTTCACCAGAGAAACTTGCGGACGTGAAGCGCATGGAGTGCATATAATGATGAGGACTCTGTCACTGTCGGGGAATGTGCCTGCGTGAGTGCCTCTGTGTGTGAAGATAAGAATACGTTCCTCAAAGGTGTTGCAACCCAGTATGACCATGTCAACCGTCAGTACCATTGTTGTGTCATTTAAGCTCACAGAGCGAATCTCACTGACATTTCCCCTGGAAAGTCAGAACACTCAAAGTTATGGGGCAAATGCTGCAAACTGGGACGAGAATAGATGGACGTCTGATAACCTGGTCTGTACGATGGACGGATAGTCCTTCACTGTCCCGCCCCAAACCCACTCCCCCACGCTTTCAAAACTCGAGGGCAGAGAGAGAAATTGACCTGACGAGAACATCTCTTCACAACCTTCCATCACCTTTTTATTGTCCCTTTTCCGACAAATTTTGCAAATTACTTACCATGCTTTTTATCTTCTCATCTAAATCATTTATTTAAATGAAAAAATGAATGTGGGCTCAGCATCGATCCTTGTGGGACACCATCAGTAATAGTCCTCCAGTCTGAAAGCTACTTTCCACGGCTATTACCAGCCTCCTGCTGTTAATCTAATTTTATATCGAATTGGAAATCTCACCGAACTCTCTGTGATCTCACTTATTGAATCAGGCAAACATGTGGAACCTTGAAAAAGGTTTTATTAAAATTCAAGTGAGCAATATCTACCACTTTGTCCGGATCAATCATATTAGTTATGCCCTCGAAAACTCAGTCATGTTTGTGAGATACAACTTCCCTCGCGCAAAAAACATTCTGGTTATTCCTATTTATTCCTTGTATTTCCAAATGCGTTTAAATCCTATCGTTTATAATTGCATACAACAACATATTTAACACCACCGTCAGAAACACAGGTCTATCGTTCCCAGGATTCTCCATGCTACCCTTTCTTAACAAAAGCACAAAATTAGACACTCCCCATTTCTTCGGTGCCTCACTCATAGTAATAGCTTACACAATTATTCCTACGAAAGGCCCAGAAGTTTCATTCACTAACTTGCCACAATTTTCCGGGATACATGAGATCAAATCCCAGAGAAATATCCATCTTCATGTTTTCCAAGTCCTCCAGCACTTGTCCTTTTCAATGGAAACGACTTTATAAACATCAATATTTAGTTGTATGGTCCATTTCGTTCTCCACGAAGTGAACATTATATATATCTCCATCTGCTGAGGTTAAAAACAAAAGTGAGCTCTTTCATCTTAAAGTGGTCCTACTTCGTCTCTAGTTCTTAATGTACTTGTGGAATCTCTTTAGATTATATCCTTAATTTTACGTGCTAAGGCGATCTGACATTCTTGCTTGACCTTTATGATGTCCTCTTTAAGAATGCCCATCCCCTCCTTATATCATTCAACAGATTCAATTCAAATCATATGTTTATATGGAAATCGTGACCTTTTTATAAAAAAAGAAATTCATATGACAAAAGCCTTAATCCCTGTGATTAACCTTGTCCTAATATATTACCTACAATGTGGAAACAGGCCATTCGGCCCAGGAAGGTTCCTTTAATCCTGCAACGGACATCACACCCAAACTCACACCTCTACCCAATTCCTGTAACTGCATTCCCCATGGCCAAAGAAGGTCACCGACGCATCTTTCGTCTGGGGAGGAAATCCAGGCAGAATCGGAGGGGATGTGGAAACTCCAAACACACCGTCATCTAAAGTAGAAGTTGCCCATTATTGAGCAGTTTGTCATACTGCACCTCGCCAAAAGCCTTTTGGAAATTCCAGATGGCCACCTCTACAGGGTAGACTTCGTCTGACTTGCTCATTACCTCCTCACAGATGTCTAATATATTTGTCAGACATTATTTCCCTTTGAGAACCTGTGCTGATGCTTCACGTACTCGGTAAACCCATCCTTCCAACGATATTTGACAATGAATTTAATGCAAAGTTGATTTATTTGATTTTTCTCCAGAATATCAAAACTTTGATTTCAGATCTGAATATGATGAACAACAAGGTTAAATCGCTGTTGACATATGTAAGCCCTGCACTGTCTCTGCAGGGTTGATGAGTGAGTGAATTATTTCCCTTAGTGGGATCCCTCTTTTGTCTCAGCAAGGTCGATGAGTGAGCTAACTGTGTTTCTCACGTGGAGCAAGTAAATTATTTCTGCCCACTGCAAACTTGCTGGTGTACTGAGAGTTGAGGTGAACGCTTGAACCTATTCCTAGAATAGCTACACTTGAAACGTCTCTCACATTGTGAAAATGTCGAAGGGACATCAGTTCTACAGAGACTGTTAAGCACATCCCCCAGACGATACATTTGATAGGTCTCTCTTCAATGTGAAGACGTTAATGATAAACTGCCCCCTGGAACTTTTAGAGTGAATAATATCTTTCCACAGTGTGAACACGTTGATGACACGTTCGGCTTCAGGGACTTGTGCAGCACTTCCTGCAGTCAGGGCATTTAGAAAGACACCTTAATATTGTGAGAAAGGTGATGAGCCATCTGGTCACTCGGACATTTACAGCAGGTCCCATCGATTTGGTAACGAAGATGTCTCTCCTCCCGGGTGAGCACGTAGATCAGACGTCACGTCTCCAGAATTCTTAAAGGTCTCTCATTCATGTGAGCATATTTCTCAGAGATGAAGCACACAGAGGATTGAAAACATTTTCCAACGTCTGGCGAGATGAAAGTTTTCTAATTAGTATGAGCGTTGTGCTGGACGTTTTAAAGCATTTTCAGCAGTCCAGACTTTGAAATGGTTTCTCCTCATTTTGAACGAGCAGGTGCTGCAGCAGGTCAGAGACAGAGTGAATCCCTTTCCACACTCTGAGCAGGTGAATCGCTTTTTCGTGGAAGTTTGCCTCCATGGGAATTCAGCTCGGACAAGGAAATGAATACGTACATTTCCATAGACTTTCCTCAGTATGACTGCATTTGTGGTTTGTGAGCTCTGATGTTGGGTATAACCATTTTCCACCACACAATAAGAGAACGATTTCTCTCTCACTGTAACCAGAGGATGTTTTTTTCCTTTCATGTTCTCTATCTGATCAAGTTCTACTTGTGATATAATGTGCGACTTTATGAGATCACGGCGGAGAGATTGGTTTGCAAATCTTCCCCTTCTAATATCCTGCGAAATTGATGTTATCCAAAAATGAGAGTGGGAAAGCAACTTTCACAAGACACTGATACTTTCTAAGATATGGTCTGAGGGTGAGGGGTTTTCGACACTTAGATTGTGACCAGAATTTCGTCAGAATCTTTCATGCATACAGCATCCACCACAGAGAACAAATAGGTCTGCAGGTGGATATAAACACGATCACCTCCCTGTTCCTTTCAGGTCAAACGCTGTCCTGCCTTGTCTGACATGCAGTTCTGTTGGAGCAGACATTTCTCATAATTGCATCATGGCAAAGCTGAGGCCTCTGTCTTCAGTCCCGATATCAAAATCCACTGCCTCGCTCCTGAGTTGAAACTGTGCTGCTGGAAAAGCACAGCAGGTCAGGCAGCATTCAAGGAGTAGGAGAATCGACGGTCCGGGAAGAGCTATCATCACGAAATAAGCTTGTAAACCAAGAGGCTAGAGAGACAAATTGGAGTGGATGGGGCTGGGATAAGGTTGCTGAGAATGTGATAGGTGGATGGAGGTGGGTGGAGTGGTGATTGGTCGCAGAGCAGTGCGGAGCGGACAGGTGGGAAGGAAGATTGATACATAGGACAGTTCATGAGAGCAATGGAAGCCCAGGAATGCATTGACTTGGCCGATTGGGAGGGAGAGTTGAAGTGATCGGCCACGGGTCAGTGATGTTGTTTGCTACAGTGTCCGGGGGTGTTTTCTGAAGCGAACTGTAATTAGGTATCCTGTTTCCGCAATATAGGTAGACTGCACCAGGTGCAATGGATACATTCAATGACATGTGTGGAAGTGCAGGTAAAACTCTCAAGGATGTGGAAGGCTCCTTTGGGGCCTGCGACAGAGTGGACGTGTGGGTGGAGGTTTTGCAAATCCCGTGTTGGAATGAAAATGGGGCGGGAGGGGAGGGTGGTTTGGTGAGGGGCGTGCACTTGACAAGGGAGTCATAGAGGGAATGATCTTTATAGAAAGCGGATAGGGGTGGGGAGGGAAACACATCTTAGATCGTGGGGTTCATTTTCAGGTGATGGAACTGTCGGAGAATGACATGATGTCTGCGGAGGTTGCTGGAATTTAAAGTGATGAATAAGGGAGCTCTGTCCTTGTTGGAGGGGTGGGTTTTAAAAGTGGAGTTGCGGCAAATGGATGAGATGAGCTGGAAAGCATCATTTATCATGTGCGAGGAGAAAATGCCTCGCCACTGACCGGGTGCTCCGGTTTCCTCCCACAGTCCAAAGACGTGCAGGTTAGGTGAATTGGCCATACTAAATTGCCCGTAGTGTTAGGTAAGGGGTAAATGTGGCGATATGGGTGGGTTGCGCTTCGGCGGGGGCGGTGTGGACCTGTTGGGCCGAAGGGCCTGTTTCCACACTGTAAGTAATCTAATCTAATCTAATCTGACTCAATCTTCTCCCTCGCAACTGTCTGAGGCTGAACGAGTCACGTCATTCACATCGTGACATCCGTCACGCTTTCAACCACATATCACCATCGTCACCATGTCAGCCTACTTGCACCTCATTAATATCATTAACTCTTCCACGTCTCCGCTCTTCTGCAGCTCAAACTCTCATCCATTCGTTTGGATTAAACGGTGGTAACACACTTCCATCCGTCCTCTCAAATTCCCCCTCTGCTCTGGCCTAACTCCCTCTGCCTCTATTCAAGGGTGTACTTGCGTTCTGTTCAGTGTTCCATTGTTCCTTACCTGAATGATATTTTTACCACTGCACATTTTCCCAAACGTGCACTGCGGCCTTCACAGCTTTATCTTTCCACACGGGCTCCCACATGCTGGAAGGGCAGGGATTGCGGGTTATTCACCCAAAGATGTAGTCCTGAAATCTTTCAACAACTCTGCTGCACGTGGGAGTATTAACAACAAGGGTTGTTCACCCATTACCGGGCAGCTAAATTCCAACGTTTTTATCATTTCTGCAAATCTCTTGACTGTCTTCACTCTGTCTATCACTGTCATGTCCTCCAGCCCCCTCAAGAGCAATTAGTGTTGTTCAATACATGCCAACCCAGCCAGTGAACAAGACACCCAAGATTTTGTTTTAAAACGCACTCTCAGATACCTGCATAGCCTGCAATTCCAATCTCCGAAGTATGTTCGATTTGAACTGTTCCACATTTGGTGCCTAAACTTAATCTACCCAGGTCATAAATTGTGAAATCCCTTCACTATGTAAATCGCACAATACTGTAGGAAACGAATTAGTCAACAACGGAAGAAGAAAGCTGTAATCTTTGTTGAAATGAAGGGTAATTAATTGCTATCAATACTACATTGTGCCTTTCACATAATGGAAACTTCAAAGCTTTTCCTCTGGTGGGAGTTTAAACAAATTTTGATCCCAGTCACATTATGAGGTATTGGGAAGCTGACAAAGTGTTATATCAAACAAGTGATCAAAGGAATGGCTTTCAAGTCGTAATTTAAAGCAGAAAACGAAGCTTGCATCACGAACCTCGGACGACGGAATTTGCTGTGCTAGAGTTCATCGTTTTCTGCTAGTCAGAAAAAAGCTTTCTTTGCTGCTGGTTCCATAGCTCAGAGGCTAGAGCATTGTTCTTATCAACCATTGCTCGTGAATTCGAATCTCGCTTGGACCTTGTTGGATTTGGTTGTAACAAACATTCACAGAAGCATTTTCCATGTTGCTTGGAATTATTTATGAGGGAACATCGTGAAGTGATTTTCCTCATGGACCAGGCCTCATCTGCTTGACTTTCGAAATCCCCATCTATGTTCCTACTTCGAGGAACATAAGGACGACAAGCATCTGGTGCCAAGATGCTCCAGTTTCGCCAGAAGAACAATGTGATACAGTCGAAGCAGTAAAGTAACGGTGAAATAGTGGGGGAAGAAAACATACAGCGAAGCGGCTGAATGCTTCTGTGGAGGCAGGAATCTGCTGGAATCCAAATGAAACAGGTAGGAGGCTGGAAGAGCACAGCTAGCCAGGCTACCTCAACAGGTGGAGAATTCAACGATTAGCATGTACCAATTATTCACGACTGTGCCAGTCCTCGAAGGACAGTCGCCTGCCTGTTTACCGCTTTGCTTATGCAAACAGAATCACGTTTTAAAGCTCGAAGTGAAGAAAGAAGAGGCAAACAGTTCAACTCCTCATTTTCTGAATGTTGGCCTCTCCTAAGGCCTTTGTCATTCTCACAAGATGTGTCTGTATATTTCCCTCTTTGGTTGAAAATTCGGTTCAGTTCTCCCGCAGCTCATGATCAAATTTAATGGAATCTGACTTCAGTCTCATTCGCTTCTTCATTTGAGATTAAACCTTTGCAGGGAACGTCTCTATAAGATGAACACTTCAGAAGTCAAGCTGCGGGCGACTGGAAGCTGGAAATGAGAATGGATGGATGTTTGATGGACTGGCATTGATATAATGCATTATTCTGTGCTGTAAAAGCTCGGTGTCACGAATAGTGTTTTGGAAGCAACATCTCATCGCAGGAAAAAAAAACTATGCTGTTAAGAGAAGATGCAATTGCACCTGCCATCCTAAATGTCAGCTAATGGTTACAATTCAGCACTATCACCCTCGCTGTGGTTTGGTTTCATTGCCTGGTGAGGGAATCAGGATTATTGTTCCTGATAAGGACAACAACAAAATCGGAGCATCTTTGACAGAAAACGCATTTTAAACTCGTCCGCATGTGCCTTGAAATATTGCTGCAGGGCCGCAAGGTGGCTCACTGGTTTGCACTGCTGCCTCACAGAGCCTGGGACATGGCATGCATCCAAATAGGTCGACTGTCAGTAAGGTGCCTTATTCAGGAACAAATGAAGAGTAATAGGGTAACGAATTGTTCTGTGAGGATTAATCCCTGGAGGATCGGTGTGAATTTGTTGCATCAAATGGCCAATTTCTTAACTGTTGGCATTCTATGATACCTTACTGTGTTGCTTTAGCACATGTTCAGAGAGGGGAGAAAAGTGAAGGAAAAACAGTCATTTCCCAGTCAGTGGTTGATCCATTGTGTGACAACCAACCGATTCACCTGTGACTGAACTAGCTCCCATCTTCCCTATACTGGTAATAACAGTATACATCATTCGAGCGGGTTTTCATGTGTTGCATTGGAACAGCATTCTTTCTCAAGATGGACTTCCCTGGTATATAAAAGAGATGATAAAAGACATGGATGCCGATGACTGGAATCAAAAGACGTCAGGAAGAATGGACAGCGTCTACTGGGAAACACAGAAGAATGGAAAGGAAGCCAACGACGTACTGGGCCATAACGCCATTAGAAAAGACAAGGCGGGGTTTCATGGGATGGTGGAATAGATGAATAGATCATGTGGCGTGAAACCAGGTAAAACTGAGTTGCGTCCATATGGAAGTTTCCCTGATGATGTGAATTTGCTGAGAGTAAACAGGAGGGAAACTCCTTCATTCAGATAGATCTATAACTAGACTTTGGAACTTCAAAACCAGCGATGAATGATAAGGAAAAGTTTGGAGCACTTTTTTTTCATTCTACAGTAATTGAAATCGAAAATGATTATTTTTCAGGAACAATGTGTCAGAAGCTGATTCTAAAGTATTTGTAAAAATGCGTGCAGAAACATAATGAGTAAATTTCACCAAGACAGGGAGTCTGGTCGGCCGGGCCGAGTAAGCTTTAGGTGCACAATTTCTAATTGGTTAACGTTAATTGGAAATATACCACATATCACCTCCAACTGAGTACGACTAAGTGTAGAAAGTGCGGGTTGTGAAGAAAGGTTTAGCAGCTTGTTCTACGAGAACTTCCATAAATTGTAAAAGAACGGAACTGTTTCTGTTAGCTCAGCATTAAAGGGAAGTCGCTAAACTCAGTCCGCTGCATAATTGGTTTATGATATAAAGTGATGCCAACAGTGTGGGATTAATTATCGCAATGTCTCAGCTTACCACCAGAATCCCGATATCCCCACTCACCTAACCCTTTATACAATGGCGATAATCAAAGCGAAATTATACGAGAGTGAGTGGGAACTGACCTGTTGATGGAATACACCATTTCTTTTCATCTATTGCTTTGGACATTTGGCTGCAATCACAGAGAAGGGAGTGAGACAATTTACTGCTCACCCTCTCCCCCCAAAATTTCCAGTGATAAGACTCGAAAAATGTTCCTGTTTGAATCCTATAATCTTTAAAGCAGTATTTCAAACATCTTTATCATTTCGGTTCCAGATTTGCCGACAACATTGTCCAATGAGATAAATCTAATAATTTTTGGATTGTTTTAATGGCCTGTGCGAGTTTGCAACAAAATCAGTAACATGAAACGAACTGAACATCCTTTCCAGAATTTAACACAGCACAGGATCAGCGATATGAGAAACATCAACATCTTCAAACGTCACCCTTATATCTCTATTGAGAGATGGATATTTACTCAGGGAGTATTTCTGCTGGTTGAAAGTAACTGAGGTATTTCCCAACGACAGAATATTCTATAAAATCATTTTAAAAAAAATAAATGCCGTTTCAATCAACGTCGATTCTCCTGTTCCCTGGATGCTGCCTGACCTGCTGCGCCTTTCCAGCAACACATTTTCAGCTTGTTTGCAAGGAGTACGGTGTGTTAGTTTTTCTTGGGAGAGTGATTCAGTTTCAGAGCGAAATTATCACTTTGCAGCTCCAGAAATTAACTGGTGTGGCCGCACTCGTAGAGTTACGTGCATTTCTGGTCGCCACATTTTACGATGGATGTGAACGCATTGGAAAGGGTGCAGAGGACATTTCTAGGATGTTGCCTGCTATGGAGAGATGGTCTTACGAGGAAGGTTTGAGGGACTTGAGGCGGTTTTTGATAGCGACAAGAAGTTTGAGGGATGAATTTAGAGAGACATAGAAGATGATCAGAGGTTGCCATAAAATGGACAGTGAAGGCATTTTTCTTCAAATGGTAATTTTGACACAAGGGCACATCGATGTAAATTGAAGGTGATAGATACCGAGGTAGGTTCCTTTGTCAGTGAGTAATAAGGGTGCTGAACGCCTTGACTTCAACACTCGTAGACTCAACAATTTTGAGGGCAAGGAAATGGTTATTGTATAAGCTTGCGGATTATGATGGTAAAATACTAGTCAGATTGGTATCACAGGTCGGTGCAACGTTCGGGCCAAAATGAACTTTATTGCAGTTTAATATTCTGTGTTTGAACTTTCTTCAGCTTGAAGTTGCAATCATCTCTGGTCACTATCAGTAAAACCAACACCTGGCGAGAACCGAATGTGCAACGTTGGCACCTTATGCACTTCCATTCTGTCGTGCAATTACATCAAACTGACGATTTGCACCACTGGAGCTGCCGTGTACTGATGACCAATGGCTACTGGTCTTACCACTGGGCCCCTCAAACCAATTACTCCTTCGTTGCTGGAGATCTGAAATGAAACACAGCGCAGAGGAGGTTATACTGATGATGGATCATCGATTATGGAGCATCAGGTTCATGAAAATGACATAGTAAAATGTGGTGAAAATAGGCATTTTTGAATTCTGTGTTCGTTTACCGTGGCTTCCTGAGTTGCTCACAGGCAATGTTATGTCGCCACTGAACTGGGATTTTCCTTCTATCGGTATCAATTCGTCAGAGAATTCGATTCACTGGTACATCACCAGCATCCTTTGGAATGTTCATACGGCACAATGACCCACACTGTACACAACGTTAACAATCTTCTGCATTACTACATCCAAGGGCAGGTGACATAGTTTTTTTTATAAATAGTGAAAAATTAATCATGTTATGCAAGGGCAAACTGAATTTTAGTTTAATTAGTAAAGTCGCAAGAATCCAGAGTAAGTTTCAAAATGTCAGAAATTCACGTTCATTACCTTGGCCAGAATTCTAGCGCTGCAAAAGGGAAATCTGTCCCTGAATCCCCAGCATCGATATAATCGCTTGCTCCATGTGTCCACTTGGAAACCTATGTGAAGGGATGTTCAGACTGATAGAGAACTTTTGAGAATCATCCACTGTCTGACCTAAAGCTGAAACAGGATTTATCTATACCAGCTTGGAGGGTAGCAAAGTGGAGGTGAGACAGAAAGTATTAATTGGATTAGATTCACATTGTTCTCAGTGTGAATGATTAAAAACCTCTGCCAGAAAAGACTCATGCAGAAAGGAGCAGAAGTAGGCCATTCTTAACACCGCTCCTGCCCCGCCACGCCATTCTGTACCATAATAGCTCACACACCACTTTTATGTCTTTTCCAGCGTATCCATATCATCGTGTTGCCAAGTGGCTAACACATATTTATCGACCTCTACCATAAATAGACATCGAAGTTATTCATCGCTGAGAGGAAAATGTTGCATTTCGAGACAGTTGGGTTTTTGCATGAATGTTATTGGTTTTGCAGATGAGCAGCCGAGTCTGGTCTGAACACCTTTCAAACCATAAACTAAAACTCGACTCTGATGAGATTTGCATCCACAACTTTTGATTAAGAAAGGCGTAGAAATTCAACGCGCTTTCCATTGCACCACAGAGTCGCGGCCTCACCCAGTTTTCAGCACAAAAGTTTGCCTTAGAGCGATTTCGTTCGGGACACCCATCTCACGTCTGTCTGACCTCATCACACTTTCCAGTATCTGGTCCTTATCCGCGTGTGCTCTGAATCTTCAAGTGTTCCACTACATACTGCTGAAATGTCCTCATAACACTTAGTATTACCACATGTTCAGATAAGAAATTCCAGATTAACAACACTCTATGGGTGAAAGCGTTCTTCCTAAATCTCCTCTAAACCGCGTTTCTCCTGCTTTTCATGTATGTCACTGGTTATTATTCCTTCCCGAAAAAGCCTTATCCTTGTCATACATATCTATCCTCTTCATAATAAGTGCATGTTAATCAGTTTCTCACTCAGCCTTCTCTGTGCTTAGTTACACAGAGCTTAGCCCCAGCTTAGCTCATCTACCTTCACAATGGGAATGGTCCAGCCCTTGGCATTATTCTCCACTCCTGTGAACTTCTCCTCCTGCAATCAGAAGGTTCCTGCAGTCTTGCGATTACAATGGAAAAAGAAATGTTCTTAGAAGAAATGCCAAAATGTCTGAACAAAATCAGCAGCTCTTGTCCATCTATGATGAGAAAGGACAGTTGACGCTTCGAGACCAATGATTCGTGTTCGGAACTGATGGGATGTGTGGGTGTGTGAAAAATGTGGAAGAGGGCGGACAGGATCAAAAATGATTGAACTCGATGTTGGGTCTTGAAATCTGCACCGTCTTTCAGTTGAAAATGTGTTGCCGATCTTCCAGCTTGCGCTGTGCCTTGAAGCAGAACTGCAGCAGACCAGAGACTGGTATGTTGGCTTGGGTACACAATGCAATGTTAAAGTGACAGGACACTGGAAGACCAGGATAACTTTTGTTGATTCTGGACAAACTTAAGTGATGTCAGCTTTGTCTTCGACACTGTTTTCCTCTCTCCATTGTAGAGAGATCACATTCTCAGCAGGAACTACAGTTTTCTGGATTGAATGAAGTGCAGACAAATCACTGGAAGATGTGTCTGGAGGTTTCCACAGTGAGGAGAGACATCGGAAACCAGCAGGAAATGTATCTTACAACATAGAACGTTACAGTGCAGTTCAGGCACTTCGGCCCTCGTTGCACCGACCTGTGAAAATAATGTGATATCCATTGCAATGGAAAATTAACATTTCTTTTGAAACCAATAAAAGCACAGGGAAACAAAAAAGTAAGGGCCTGACTTTGCAGAGGGCAATTGTTGCAGGCAGAATGAAAATCTATGCATATGTAAACAGAACTAATAGCAGACTTACAAGGCCAGCAAACTACCATGTCAACAGCTAAGGAATTAGAAAAAAAAAACAACTCCTTATCTGGAAAGGAACTCGAATGTTTCAGGCCACTGACATTGAAGTGTTGATAAGAAGAAGCGAATTGTACTTTAAAGGGAATATGTGAAAGCTATCAGGCGACCATTACATGGGGCGTCTTGCCAATGTATTACCTGGGACACGGGAAACCTGAATTTGATGGAACTCAACGCGCTACATGCTGAAAACTTTCTGGCCCAAGAAAAGGAAAAACGGAAATTAAAGATGGAACAGCAAACACATAAAGCTCAGCTGACTATGATACAAATGGTCGCCCAGCCGTTGGAAGGAGGTGCTGCCTGAAAAGAAGGGCTGGCAGAGGTAAATCTGGCGGGTGCTTTGTTTGCAGAGCAATGGACCACTGAGTGAGGCAGTGCACGCCCAGACAGCCTCAATCGGCCCTGGAGGCTGGGCAGCAGGGTGACTAATGGAGGAAGGCTGAGGTAGAGGTGGGCAGCCCCAAAGTTACTGGTAAACCTCTTTGCTTTATGCTTGGCAACGAATAATCGCTTATGCTCATCTCTACTACTAACCTTATGGGCACTGAAACATGTCCCACCTCTACACTGAGCACTGAGTTTGCGAAGCGTGAACTATATTTTCAGTACAACGATGATGCATATAAGTCAATGCTTACATCTATGTTATATGTGAAAGGTGCACCTCTTAGTTTTTTGGAAGATTCTAGGGCAACATATTCAGGTCATAAATCAAGGCAGTTCAGACAGTCGACGCAAATAAAGATGAACGGAAGCTTCCTGAACTTAAGGGTGCATCAGCAGTCGTGATACGAGAGAGATTTACCGCACCCCTATTGTGCGAAACCAGTAATGGGGAAACATTCCAATTCTCATTTCTGTTATCAGAATTCTGTTCTTTAAATCTGATGTCTCGGGATCTCATAGTGAGACTGTGGTCGGATTTGCGCAGTACCCCGACTGGCTTGCAGGTAATACAAAAAGAAGATTTTACAGTGCAGGCTGGAAAATACGAATCACAACCCCTGATGCATGTCAGAGAGCGATAGGTTCCGTGAGCGATTCACTCACCCAGGAAGCAAGTAGCCATGTTAATCTCATTAACACCGATTTTCTTGCTGGAGATATGCTGCACTGCAAGCACACATACACCGCGATGGTCCTGACAAATCATAAGAGAAGGATTGGTTCAGGAGATTGGTTAAACCAGATCAATTGTTATTGTGCGAATTTTATTGGAATGATCACAGATGCGCTGTCACTTTAAACTTTTTTAAGTACCTGTGACGGTAAGTAGACCCTGTTTTTTTGATGTGGAAGGCTTTTTTCCTCACGGATAATTGGCGAAGGCATCCAGCGACAGGTGTCAGAATTTGGGACCATGGGTACGACAGGCACAAAAAACGAAAGATTGTATCTTCAGGGTCGGTGTAGTTATCTGCTTCAATGCAGTTAAAAGGACGTATAGGAAGCTACTAAATCGGCTAACTCAGGCAGACAGGGCAGTCCAGGTAATCCCCACCAGGAGTGTCGTCTGGCGTTTACTTATGGTAGATGTCTCGGACCCAAGATTAAGAAGGGTCCCAACTGATTTCAGGACAAAGGGCAAACACGATGTGGGGCTCATACGAACCCTTAAGAATAACCCCGAAGTCTGAGTATCGTCCTTGCAAAGCAAAAGAGCCGTTAAAACCCGAGGCTGTGCAAGGAATTACTCCAGTCTTTGAATCTCTCTTATAGGCTGGAGTGATAATCCCTCGTGAATAATCACTGGTGAGAACACCCATTTTTTTCGTTCAAAAAGGCAAACATTCCAGGTGAATCGGGGGAATGGAGGTTTGTTCATGACCTGCAGGTTATCAAGAACGCTGTTGTTCCGCACACCCCAAATGTTCCCAACCACGATGTTATATTGGCTCAAATTCCACCGGATGTAAATGGCTCTCTATTGTGGATTTAGCAAATGCCTTGTTTTGTGTACCGTTACACACCGACAGTCAATTATGGTTCACTTTTCCACTCAAAGGCAAATAGTACACTTTCACGTGACAGTTTCAAGATTACTGTGAGTCCCCACCATAATTAAAGAGGCTCCACACAGGAGTCTGGAGACTCTTGGGGGGGGGGGGGGGGGTCAGCGCTTCTGCAGTATGTAACCGAATGCTTAATCGCAGCATCAACAGAGAAACAATGTGAGAAAGGTAGGCTTGCGATGCTCTGCCATCTAGTCTCGCAAAACTACAACTTGTGGAACAACAGTTGAAGTTCTTAGGATTGAAGCCCGAGACCAGACGTGTAAGATTCACCAATTTAGAATCTGGATACGGCGTTTTATTGTGGATAGGTCAGCATTCAGAAGCAAAGAGATAGGCCAGTGCCTGGTATGTTGTAGCAACTACCCACGAGGTAGTCAAAGCGGGATCACTTCCTTCTCATCTGTCAGCGCAAGCAGCAGAGCTGATTGCCTTGATTGAGGCATGTAAATTGACCGAAGGCAGAACAGTGAATATTTACATCGACAGCACATATGCATTCGGTGTTGTACATAATTTTGGATCCTTGTGGAAATACAAGGGCTTCTTGGCCTCCACTGGAAAGCCAGTCACATAACATGACCCAGATCTCTGACCTCCTGAAAGCAGTCCGATTGCCTAAATCAATCACTGTGTGTCCATGTGAAGCCCACAGGAAAAATTATGATTCAATTTCTCAAGGCAATGAAAATGTAGACTCAGCGGCAAGGACGGCAGCCAATCAGCCGCCAAGTGATCAGTTTGACATGTGTATGTCAAATATTTGTAATCCAAAGCAGACTTATGGGAGTTACAGTCGCAGGCCACATCGTAGGAGAAGCGTGAATGGACAAGGGCAGGGTGTAGAATGAGGGAATGGATTTAGTATGGCCCCAATGGTAAACCCTGCCTACCACGATCTTTATTCCCTTTCTATGCCAAAGTAACACACAGTAAGGACCATGTGTCAAAAGTGGGGATGGACGACAATATTTCAGCACGCTGGTACAGAAAGGGATTTACTCATTACTCATAATATAAATGCGAATAATCTGTTATCTATGCCACTAATAATGTGGGGAGGGGAATACAAATGAATCAGGCAGAACACCCCAATCCCAAAGACCCTTTGAACATTTACAGATGGATTTTATTGAACTAACACCCAGCGAAGGGAAAAGGCATTGACTGATAATATTTGATGTTTTCCCAAGGGGTGGAAGTGCTCCCACGTCTAAACAGGATGCCAGTGCAGTAGCCAAGGCTTTGGTAACTGAAATAATTCCGAGATGGGGCATCCCTGAAAGGCTAAGCAGCGACAATGGAAAGCCATTTATAAATATTGCCCTAAAGAAGATCAGTGATTACTTGGGAATAAAGGTGAGGCAACATTGTGCCTACCACTCAGCGAGCGGTGGGGCAGTGGAAGAGAGAAAACTACCCTTAAAAATAAATTGGCAAAATGTTGTGAGGAACTAGAGGTGACATGGACAAAGG
Organism: Chiloscyllium plagiosum; assembly: GCF_037043375.1. Taxonomy (NCBI): domain Eukaryota; kingdom Metazoa; phylum Chordata; class Chondrichthyes; order Orectolobiformes; family Hemiscylliidae; genus Chiloscyllium; species Chiloscyllium plagiosum. The sequence continues at coordinate 57,280,826 of NW_028270175.1, read as the reverse complement.
CATTTCCAATTGTGCTAATGTATATGAAGGAGAGGAAGAGTAAATTTTAGGACGTTTGAGATTTTGTTTGGAAGGTGGCCCAATACAGGAATTGGCCCAAGACCGATTGTAAGACAGATAACAGACCACTCTGAGGACGAGATGTTATGTTACGGTATAAAACTCTCCACACTTCTGTCTCAAATACAGTATCAAACGAAGGGCAGTAGTACCACAATCAGCAGAAGGGAAGATGCACAATCTAGAACCTGAAGACTGGATAGTGGTGAAAGACTTCAGGAGCAAAAGCATGAAGGCGAAGAGCTGGCTGGGACCGTTCAAAGGGCTCCCTACAACACAGACAGCTGTTAAGATCTCCGAAAGAGCCACGTTGATACACGCCAGCCATTGCAAAAGTGTAGCTGACCTTGAGGAGACATCAGACAACACCGGATCCAAATAAGTGTAAGTAATGATTAGAAGACTCCTAGAAATATGGGGCTGCATGGCAGGACGAGTCATGAAGGCAGGGGTTTCTGGGATACAACCGCAGACGGTAATCTTAATCAAGGATGTTAAGTTGACATTTACATGCCACCCATGCCCGTTTGGTAACCAGGACGACTATAAATAAGTCAATTCATATTTCCGCAGAGATCCTTGTGTACCCAGTTACTGGCACTTAGTAGTATCCACCACGGCTACAGGTACACCTGACACGGGATATCGCTTTCCTGTTATCAAGGAAGGAGGTGCCATGGCAAAGGTAATAATAACCAAGATTTAGAAGAGCGATGAGGACGCCTGGTGGTGTGGATAGATAGACCCTTCTCCGATATCGATAGACAGGTGAATATAGTGGTACAGCCTCGCACCCACCCCACCCGAGATGCAGTGCAGAAGGTCCTCCAAGAAATAGAAGCCTGGACTCGAAAAGATGAATGTCCAATAACCCGCACTCCAGATGAGCGGAAAGGCCTTTTCCAAGCTGACAGAAATGGAAGAAAGAAAGAAACTGATGTGCAGCTAAAATGATCACAAATGAAAAAAGTAAAAGTGGATTCATTGAGAAAACTTACAGCGCCATATTTCACTTTCCGTGGAAGTCTACTGTTAAGGACTCAGTGCTCTCACTGCTGTAGCAATGGGGGATTTCCTCTGACCGTTTATGTTGTTGACAACCTTCCCAAATCAGGGAATGTTGTATGGAACTGGCAATTAATCGAGTATTGTCGCAAACAGGATTCAGACTAGCATAAAACAAAGAAGTACGAATCCTGGAAATCTGAATCAACATCAGGAATTGACAAAGAAACTCTGCAGGCCTGACAGCATCTGTGGAGACAAAGAGATTTAATGTTTCATATCACAGATTCAGGTTACTTATGCTTTTTATTGTTTTATTGCCTGGGTAATTGTCAATTTCACTTCCCGAAAAGTGTTAAAATAGAAGGCTGTTCCGTGGCTTTCTCTGCCCCCACCACCACCACCCCCCCCCCCCCCCCCCCCACCTCCGCACCCGGCCAGAGTGTGTAGAACTGGGCTCATAGTCTCCAAGTAATGTCTGTGTTACTTAGCTCTGAGATCAGGTGACATTTGTTCACTCAAAACGTAATGAGCTTTTACAATTCTAAATAGTATTCATAAGAGACCAGAAAAAAAAGCAGTTTCACTCCAATTATAGGATTTCTATGATGCCATTGCCGTTTGCCTAAAATCAATGAATGGTGGCAGCAGACAATTAGAGCAATTATCTCATTGTATGCGTTATTATTACAACATTGTCCTGCAAGTCTGCAGTGTCTCCTGCGTCTCTTCATTATTCCCAAAAAACTTGAGAAGACGGATGGAGAATAATAGTAGAAGAGATAGACAAATCCTTGTCGAACAAAGTAAAAAGAAGTCTGCGTTGAATTAGCAGGATAGAACATAGATTAATGGGTCCATATCAGGCGGTATGGCTTGGTAGCACGAAATAACAGTCTGAGCTCAAACACAAGAAGCAGGCTGAGCCGTCACTTTCGCGATGTTGAATAAACAATACGGCTTTTACAAGACGTTTTAACAATGAACTTTCAATGTACAGAACATTTGACAGAATTTGACACCATTAACGCCTGGTTATTACCATATTCTTTAACTGACGAAACCACAGACACTGTTCTTCAAATCAATAAGGGCATTTAATCAAGTATATGATCACAGTTAATCGGACCACCTTTTTGTAATAAAACGGCTCGATGAGAATTTAGATCAACATCCGCTTGTGCAGGAAAGAAGTTCACAGCTGGTGACTCTCCACTGAAAATGTACAGGAAGAGGCAATCTCTTCTTGCTTTGATTTCAAACGGATGCCTTCACCTCTTTAACCGGACACGATAAACAGTATGCGTTCATCATCCCTGGGCCGATTTACTGCGTGAATATGCACAGAGGGAAACTCATACCGAGAGACCAGGGTAATTGTGGTGAATTTACCAGGAGTGGCGTGTGAGTCGGTGTTAACAAAGGGCAGTAAGGGTTAAACCATTAGCACTGACATTGATCCTTGCTCCAACAGCTCCTCACTCACTTTCTGCCTCATGCATCCCAGTCATCATTGACTTTCAGTTTATCCTACTTTCCCTTCGAAACTTTACACTTGTTCTGGACCACTTTCGGGTGTCCACTTGGAAACTGCAGCTTTTTCAAACGAAATTCTGGAGAATGCATGTCACTCTTTGGGATAGGCTTCACTGCCTAACCATAATTACTCAAGAGATTGAGATGGTAAGTTACTTCACTTCGTCCTCGAAGTGCTCAACACAGTGATACAGCCATGATGTCGATACGGAGGGAGTTCCAAGAATTAGACATAGCGACATTGAATGAACAGCGAGATAGTTTCAGCTCAGAAAGGCGAGATCCTTAGAGGGGATTTGCAGTGACAATTTATTCGTGTATGTGCTGCAATGGCTGCCAGAGGATGTGGTGGAGGCTCCTCCAATTGCAACATTTAAGAGGCATTTGAAATGGTATATGAGTAGGAAGGATTTGGAGGGATATGGGCTGTGTGCTGGCAAGAGGGACCAAATTGGGTTGGGATTTCCGGTCAGCATGGACACGTTTGAACGAAGGGTCTGTTTCCCTGCAGTACATCTCTATGACTCTATGATTCCAGTTGGATGCAATCAATCACTGGATTCCTTCTGGCAGAACCGGGTCTGTGCTCTCTGTGGAAGCAGAAAATGGTTTTCATTTAGATTAGCCACAAGAAGAGAAATAAATCTTCAATTCCTGACTCTGAAGCAGGGACTCCACTGAAGTTGACAATAACCCTTTCGACCGAACCTGTACAAACTCTTGTGCCTATCGTTCTTTGTCCCCACATTTTGAAGCACCGGTCCTTGCCGTGGGTGGTGAAGGAGCTAACTACTGCCTCGCAAAAAAAATCCTTGTGATCAGAGACCCGAAAGATCTGTCATGCAGCGGGGATTGCATTGCTCAGAACAGACGTGTTTGCTGTGTGGGACTCAAACTGAGCTCGATCACACACAGATACGATGTAACAGCTGCCAGCAGATGTGGAGACAGTTGGGACGGTATCATTCGCACTCTGAGAAAAAAGACTAGATCCTAAATTCAGGGGAGCTAAGTGTCACAGATCGAAGGCTGTAAATTGGATTGGGAACGATATGAGTCATGATCGAATGGCGGGCAGACCAGATGGGCTGAAAGCTCTAACTGTCCTCCGATGCCTTCTGGTCTCTGGCCATCCATTATCTAAGGAAATAGAAACAGAGTTAATCGTGCATTTCGAAGTCCTCCTCTCATAACTCGGCGAGGTGAGAGATGGAACAGATCTGCTATTAAATTTTGAGACTGGGAGAATGTTTGGAGACGGAGTAATAAAAGAGAAACTGAGTATAATGTTGAGAGTCAGGAGATATTCAATAAAAAGATAGACGGAGATGGACATGGAGAAATAAGTGTCACTGGTCTTGAAGAGTTAACTCGGTTTTCCATTCCAAGATTCTACCATACCTGCTAAGATTTTCCCGCAATTTATTTTGTTGGTACTGAAACAGAAGGGAGAATTGAGATCCTGGACCAATCAGCTATGTCTGCTCTGTGGACGTTTGAATTCCCTGTTCGAACAAGTCACTTCTGACCCACACAGAAACCTCACTATCCTGCATCACCCCCACCTCTATTACTGACCATAAGCTGTTCATTACGTAAACCCATATGGGTACACAACAGCATCATTTACCGAGTGAATTGGGAAATTTTCAGAGTGAGTTCCATTCGGTTTCCATCAGAGCATTCTCATTCAGTTAATTCTATTGCAGCACCATTTGACATGCAGCTGTCACTGTCATGTGGCCATTCACATTCGACGTCTCTGGACATTTTGGTTGGGGCACGTTTGGAATGGTACCTCACATTTTGTAAGGGACATCGTTTATAGCATATTCGGCTGAACTGATAACCTTGTCTCTTGCACCTGCAGTACAGTGGAGACAGTTTTCACTCAGAAACCAAGAGATGATCAAAAACGGAGGAAAAAATGTGTCAACAAAACCTGCCTCAGCGAGCGAATTCGCTCTTGCAACATTAATGGAGAGCGGCAAACCGATTAGCAAACAACAGCGCCCTGCATGGGTCTCGACCCCACATCATTGAGATTAAAGGTCTCAAGCTCTACCGACTGAGCGAACCAGGACAGGATTGGTGTTGGTTAATTTATGATTTCATACTGAGTTTAATTCAGCTGACAAGGCAATTTTCAAAAATCTCGTTCATTCCTCCCCATTGCAAATAACATTATTCAAGTCTTTCAATTCTCTGATTTATTCCTTCAGACCATTACAATCCATTTAGGCCTTGCCCCGGGATTTACGATTCTCTGTTAATATGTTCATATTTTGACCCTGATCCTTAGGTCGCCGAACTGATTACTAAACAGTTCTGGCAGACTGCAAATCAATCGGGAAAATACCTCAGGAAACCAAATCATTTCTGAGTAGAGTATAGGGAGTCCCATCTGCTGAAGAGACAGAGTGCTCACAATCAACACTTTATTTGTTCTACCTGACTACAAAGTTTACCACTTCTAATATTCGAGACAGGAATTCTGATTATAAAATGTTTTAAAAACAGGAACAATCTTCTGAAGTCATTTCCAATTTGAATTAGAATGTTTTACCCTTTCACACGGTAACAGCCATTCCTGAGGAAGGAGTTTCCATGAGCTGTGTCCCAGGGCTGGACAGGAAGCCGCTGATTGAAACTGCAGTGGCCCCTTTCTGGTGGCAGCAGGGGCTTGTAGAGAGTGGGGTCACATTCTGCTGCACGTGACTGTCTTACTCACTGTGGACTCAGGGTCAATTATGGATGAGTTCTCGTGGTTGTATTGTCAGTATATGGTCGGTCTCAATACTTGATGTGAAATATTTGAGGGTCTGTGCTCTTTTTGGGCTAGGACAACCAACATTTCAGCCAAATGCTCTGACCATTTGAGACACAGCAACTGGCTGCAAAATTGTGCGTGTATACATCCAAACGCACAGTACTCGAGAGGATGTGGACAGCAGCAGTTCTCATTATTTTAAGAATCAGTTGCTCATGTTCCCGTGTTTATCGCAGAGAGGGTGAGAGACCCGAAGAGTAACAAACACACCCATAAAGCAATATCAAGACCTGTGTAGTTCTGTCATAAAAAGCTGCCTGCAGTTATTCTATTGCAAAGTTGGGTTTCAATCCCACGACGCAATAGAGACTGGACCCTAAACCCAGCACATTAAACCTCTCTGGATTAGTGGTGTTGGAAGAGCATCCAAGGAGCAGTAAAATCGACGTTTCAGGCGAAAGCCCTTCATCAGGAATACAGGGTTTCTTCCGAAACGTCGATTTTACTGCTTCTCGGAGGCTGCCTGAACTGCTGCGCTCTTCAACACCACTAATCCTCAATCTTGTCTCCAGCATCTGCATTCATTGTTTTTACCTACATTAAACCACTCAGCGACACTCCCTTACGATAACTAAGCGCCAGACCTGTCAAGACTAATTTTCAGCATCGCTTCACTTCAGTCAATTTCCCCTGGCACTTTCTATGAATACCTACGCATAATTTAAAAGATACTTCCAACGATTTGAAAGGTTTGCACGGTGTGGACATTAGTGAGAAGCTGAATAGTCTTCGACAGTTTTCCCCGGAGCTTCAGACCTGAGGGATGTCCTTAGAAAAGTTTACAAAATCATGAGGTAGACGAGCAGAGAACATAGTCAATCTACACTTTTTCAGACGTCACGTGAGTTTAAAGCGAGATATCATCGGTTTTATGTGAGAGCAGTACAATTTGAAAGGGATGTGAGCAACACTTGTTTTTAATACAGACATTTTTGTGCGTGTGGAATAAATTGCCACATTTAGTGGCAGAGTTTGGTGCACTCACAACACTTCAAAGGCATGTAAATGGGTATGCAGACAGGAAGTGTTCAGAGAGATAAGAGACAAATATTGGCAAATATGTTTAGATTAGTTACGGTCATCTGTTCAGCAGGTGCAAGTTGTATAGGAAGGTTTGCTTCCGTGCTCGGCAATTCTGTGACACTCCAATATCTGACAACAGTTTGAAGAGACCGCTTGCAAAAACGCATGCTGTTTGTTACTAAGTCAGCGTGTTTGAATTTTAATTTTTCTTGAGGCGTAATGTTTTGAAATGACACAGAGAGGAATGTTTTCCAGACATTTACAGACAATGACCATTCTCCTTGTTACATTCCCAAGTTCTCCATCAAATAATTTCGTTGACTAAAAAAAAACCTCACAAATCGTGTTATCCCCTTAACTCTCCAGTGAATGCAAAACACAAAAGGCAGAGTCATTATCAGACACACAAACTCATTACTTCTGTCTGTGAGGCAGTGCGAGACCTGTATGTCAAGAACTGCTCACGCAAATAGCACCGAAGCAATTCCAAACGGAGCTTCCCGACATACTGGAGATTTAGTGCATTGCCAAGTAACAGAAAGTGCTCAAGTAACATAAAACAAAACAGAAAAATGGACCATGCAAAGTGAATATTACCAATTATATTCTCGATTAAATTAGGTCAACAATGCGCTGGTGCTCCATCTGATCGAGAAAGCTAATCTCCAGCCTCCCTCACCAGGACAGTAATGAAGGAAATGAGAGAAATATAACAAAGTTTCACGTTGCGGTTGCCCACCTTTTAGCCACAAGAACAAAAGAAAACGAGGGAGCAGATTCAGTGCATGATCTGGCTTCACAACAGCGGTGAAATAACGACGTCCACTCACTTTCAGGGAAAGCTGTGAACAACTCACATTGTCCAGAATATGAATACACAGCGCAGGCTGTTTAGTTCCCATATTCTACTGCTGCCCTGACATTCATACGAAAATGTACATTTCAAAGAGAGCGTTTGTAGCTGTGGAATGACAGTGGCAGCTGTTTCCCCTCGCTCTTACTGCCGCCCTTGGTAGTGTCGGGGCTGGTATTCTCATCTTACACGCGGTGGTGGAGTGTGCAATTCTCTGTTATGGAAAAGCGGAGTGTTTAGGAGCAGACAGATGTGAAGTTCGGATGCTTCTGGAGTTCTTGTTGAAAATTTCGGTGAAGCCAGGGAGATGGTTTGCAGACTTTTCCTCGCCTGTCTGGGTGACATTCTCAGCGCTGCAGAGGTTCCTGTGAAACGCTGCTCTGATGTTTTGGTACGAATTCATTTCGTTTCATTTCCGCTGCTTCCGCTTGTTGCGATTGCAGATTGGGTCCAACGGATGGAATCCGTGGATGAGTGCCCTGCTTCCAGGAATTGTCTGGCTGTCTTATGCTTGCCCTGTCCTATTATTGTTGTGCTATTCTAGTCGAATGTGTGGCCCTTGCCGTTTGTACGTTTTGCGACTAGGGATTGCTGGACTGATGCCCACACAAATTCTTTGCCAATAACCAATATCCACACACGTTCATTCGCAGATGCATGGCACACAAAGTTCTCAACGGGGATATGCTTTGAGGTAATTTTTCAATCATGCTTCCCTTTATTAAAAACAAATTCTGGAAAAAGACATCCAGACTCCTCCGAACACTCAGACTTATGACAGCACAGAAACCGAGAGCCTCACTCAGACAACAACTCACGAGAAAACAAGGCCCAATACCCATTATGTGCAGGTCAAACGTGGTTGACGAGATTCCACGTAGGGACTGCACGAAACACGACATAGGAGAAAGAGGCTGACAACGAGAGAGCTGCATTCATAATTTCATCTGGACTGTAAACGCCTCGGACAGCTGTTCCTTGCAGTTATGCACAGAATATTGAATGTCTCTGATTCCAGGGCTTGGAACCCGTATGATATGACCGTCTGCAACACTGGTTACTTCCTTGTGTGAGGTAACTCCTGATGGAACACAAGTAACACTCTATTGCTCATTGAGAAATACATCCAAGATAGGAGCTCATAGCAGCATTTCTGTTGTCTTTGTGGTGCTGTCCTAACGTGTCCTGTGGCACTGCACTTATTCTGTGTTTCCTGAAGTTTCGGCACATGCTTCCACGATCGTATTATGGGCAGTAATCTGCATGTTCGCTTCAATAACGGGTGTGTGAAGCGGAGGTCCACCATTTTCTATTCTATTTTTCTGTTCTTATGCACAACTGCAATACAGTAAAGGATCAATTAATATTGTAAGGTAATATACAGAGGAGTGTGAAATACCGAAGTTTTAATGACATTTATGTAATGGTTAGAGATTACCTTGATTCAGGAAGTAAGGATGGAAAGTCTGTTTGGCTGGAGTTGAGGGACAGCGAGGAATGAACTCACAAGCATGTGTAGTTTACAAGCCCACTCGCAGTAACCACAAAGCGAAATAAATCATACAAGGAAAAACAATTGTGTGTGAGTGACAAAAATGGCAATAGTCATGCGTGATCTTAACTTCCCATCTAAGCCTCTCCGTTCCATTGTAAACACGTTTGGAGAACCATAATCAAAAAAATCCCACATGTCCCATAAAACATCACGAAGGATATCTTGGTAATTGATTACTCTACTGGTGACTTAATTTTGCTATTTTCTTGGAAACCATCTCTTTAATTGTGAGCATCAGAAAAGGCTTTTTATTTGCCAGCAACAAATAAATATGTGATTAACCTTTGTTCGTTTCATGTATAAGAACACTGAGATTCCTCTGCACCGCACTTCTTTTGCGTTTCTATCGATTTTAATAGAAGTGTGGCTTTTTATTCATCCCAACAAAGTGTATGACCTCGCATTCCCTACATGAAATTGCATCTGCCAAGAATACACCAATGTTGGAGGGAATCCTGAGGAACAGAATGTACATGTATTTGGAAAGGCAAGGACTGATTCGGGATAGTTAACATGGCTTTGTGCGTGGGAAATCATGTCTCACAAACTTGATTGAGTTTTTTGAAGAAGTAACAAAGAAGAATGATGAGGGCAGAGCAGTAAATGTGATCTATATGGACTTCAGAAAGGCGTTCAACAATGTTCCCCATGGGAGACTGATTGGCAAGATTAGATCTCATGTAATAGCAGTGGACTTAACACCGACCCTTGTGGTACACCGCCAGTACCTGGACACCAAGAAGACCATGTTCCATCAACTACAACACTGTTTTCTATTGGCAAGCCAATTGCTGATCAAAGCTGCAATCTCTCCCACAATTCCATTCCTCCGCATTTTGTCTATTGTGGGGAACCTTATCGAACAACTTGCTGAAACCCATATACACCACATCAACCAGTTTTCTGGCATCTACCTGTTTGGTCACTTTGTCAAAAAAGTCAATAAGATTCGTTAGGCAAGGCCTACCCATGACAAAACCGTGCTGACTGTCCCTGATCAGATTATTCTTTTCGAGATGGTCATAAATCCTATCTATAATAACCTTTTCCAACACGTTACCAACAACTGCAGTGAGACTCACTGGTCTGTAATTACCAGGGTTGTCTCTAAGACACTTTTTGAACAAGGACACAACATATGCTATGCCTCATTCCACAGGCACTATTCCTGTAGACAACGATGATTTGACGATCAATGCCAAACGCTCAACAATCTCTTCCCTTGCTTACCAGAGGATTCTAGGGCAGATCCCATCCGGCCCAGCTGACTTATCTATTTTCACACTCTGCGGTATTTCAAAAATCTCTTCCTTGTGAACCTCAATCTCTTCTAGTCTGGACGCAAGTATCTCTGTATCTTCCTCCCCAACATTTTCATTTTCTATAGCGAACACTGTCGAAAAATACTTATTTAGTGCGTCCCCTATCTCCTCTGACTCCACACTCAACTTCCCACTATTATCCTTGATTGTCCCAAATTTAACTCTTGTCATTCTTTTATTCCTGACATACCAATGGAAAGCATTAGGCATAACCCTGATCCTAACTTCAAACAACTTCTCATGTCTCCTCCTGGCTCTTCACAGCTCTCTTTCTAGGTCTTTCATGATATCGTTGGAACCCTCGAGCACTCTAACTGAGTTTTCATATTTTTTCCTAACATAAGACTTCTTGTTCTTCTTGACCAGGGATTTCACTTCCTTAGTAAAGCACGGCTCACGCATTCTATATCTTCCTCCCTGCCTGACAGGTACACACACAGGAGCTTTTCCTTGAATAAGCTCCACATTTTTAATGTGCTCACCCCCTGCAGTTTCCTACCCCATTCTAGGCTACTTAAATCTTACCTCATTGCATCGTAATTTCCCTTCCACCAACTGATACTCTTGCTCCGTGGTGTACACCTATCCCTTTCCTTCACGAAAGTAAACCTGAGAGAATTGTGATCGCTGTCTCCAAAGTGCTCACCTACTTCCGAATCTAAAACCTGGCCAGGTTCGTTACCCAGTACTAAATCGAAAGTGGCGTCGTCCCTTGAAGGCATGTCTGCCTACTGTGTCAGGAAGCCGTCCTACACACAATGGACAAAAACTGACCCATCTATAGTACGCGTACTGTAGTGTTCCCAGTCAATATTTGGATATTGTCTTGAGTGTCCCAGAGTTTTTCATTGTCCCACAATCCAGCTGAAGTTTGCATTCCTCACGTACGGGAGCGAGAATTCTTTCAATGCCTCAGATCAGTTCCTGTCCCGAGAACATCAGAGTCAATGTCCCGTCCTCTACTCGGTCCGATAGTTCACACTTCTTCATTCTCCTCTGATTCCATTTCCCAAAGAGTTTCTCAAGATTTACAAAGCTGGAGCCTAAATTATATGGTTTGCTTCCTAAACATTTTTTCAACTGCCAACTGACAATATTTTCACAGTATCTCTTCACAATCCTCTGGCTTGCACCATGTCCAGGGATGAGAAGTCTCGTTTGGTGGAGTGAATCCCGAGGCTGGTGTGTTTCACTTTGGAACAAAGATGGTTAAGTAGCAATTTCCTGCAGTTGTTTGTAATGATGGGAGAGGGAGCAGTGGGGAATGAGCAATTTTACGACCAGGAGGAGGTGTTGCCACTGACCCGAGTCAGAGAACAGAGGACAGGGATTAAAGGAATCTAATGAAAAGCAGCACTTCTGCTTCGGTCTTCCAATAACAACTGCAGAAACCCGATGTGTCGAGCAGTGTATCTGGAAAGAGAAACAGAGATAATGTTTTAAATATGGAACATTTCTGATGAAGAACTCGAGTTTCCCAAGTCTAATCAAATTACCGGTCTGGTTTGCAAAATAGGTTTTCTGAATTTTGAGCAAAATGCATTCTAGCAGGAAATTATACAGAACGTAGTCAGTAGGGCTCGAGCCTATGTGGGAAAACCCCAATGGATTTCGAATCCATCGCTTCAACCACTCGGCCAGGACTACAGACGACGAAGCGGAGTTGAGCATTGACCAAATCAGCCGTGATCTCATTGAAACCTGCCGCTGAATTGATGAGCTAAATGCTTCCATCTCCTTTCATACCTTTGCTGTCATTTGTAAGGTGCGAGACACCAATGTCAAAGAAGAAAAGCACAAAGGTAGGCAAAGATATTTGCAGCCAAACTGAGTCAAAATTATTTATTGAAAGGAAAATCACACTTGGCAATTTGCTAGATCTCTTTGCGAACATGACCAGCAGAGGTAAGCAAAGGAGCTATTGATCTGAGTATTCCGAGACCTGAAGCAAACAAAGGTCAGTGATATATTCATTTCTTTTTCTGGTGAACGAAATGTTCTTTCCTGATGGTTACAATGAAAGAGATGGTTCCCAATAAAAGACAAAGATTAAGTCGCATCTAGATATATTTCAATGTGACACGATTCATTTTCAGTCCCTAATTGCCCCAGAGATGGAGTGGGTGAGTTACTTTTCTTCACTCTTCAACTCCTGGGCGGCACGGTGGCACAGTGGTTAGCACTGCTGCCTCACAGCGCCTGAGACCCGGGTTCAATTCCCGCCTCAGGCGACTGACTGTGTGGAGTTTGCACGTTCTCCCCGTGTCTGCGTGGGTTTCCTCCGGGTGCTCCGGTTTCCTCCCACAGTCACAAAGATGTGCAGGGTCAGGTGAATTGGCCATGCTAAATTGCCCGTAGTGTTAGGTAAGGGGTAAATGTAGGGGTATGGGTGGGTTTCGCTTCGGCGGGTCGGTGTGGACTTGTTGGGCCGAAGGGCCTGTTTCCACACTATAATCTAATCTAATCTAATCCTCAGTATGGAGGTACAGACATGAAACTGCTAGAGATGGGGTTCTTGAATTGGGAACCAGCGACACTGAAGGAACTAGGCAAAAGTGAGGACTGCAGATGCTGGAAACCAGATTTTAGATTTGAGTGATGCTGGAAAAGCACAGCAGGTCAGGCAGCATCCGAAGAGCAGGAAAGTCGACGTTTCTATTGCCAGTCCTGCTGCGTTCTGCAAACAATTTTCGATTTGGGCTCAGATTTCCAGCAACGGCAGATATTTATTTTATCTTAACCTTCATAATGTTTTGGACAAAACCAATGACCTGCCAGATCGGAAAATCGGCAGAAGGACTGGTAAACCGATATGTTTGCTGAACAATACAACCATTCCATGAGCGGGAATACGATCCGGGCCACGGTGCTGAGAGGACCGAATCCTCACAGGTAAATAACAAGACAAGGCGATAGACACTATCGTATTTGGTGTAAATAAAACACCCTTTCTGAACATTTTCGTTGCAGATTATTTTCAACTTGTCTTCGAAGATTTACAAAGTGGGAAAAGGCCATTCCGCCCGTGTGCATTGCGACTAATCAGAGAGCCATCTATTGTCGTCGCAGTTTCCAACTTTGGCCCAAACTCTCGTGTGTTCTAATATTTCCAGGTCAAATGTCAATGAGGTTATCCTATGTTCTTAAATGGCACAATAATGGGGCAGAAATATGACACTTCCACAAGGTTTTGTAACTCCTTTGAGGAACTCATGCTCATTTTCACCCACAGAGGGAGACAGACAGGAAGATACCCCCAAACTGACGGAGGTGTCCGTTGTGGAGAGCTGGAATCTGAAACGGTCAATCAGACAAATGCAAGTTTTAAATGCGGAAGCACAGAGGCGACTTCCCGACAGGACTTCACAGGGGAGCGTCAACGTAGACCACGGTTAAAGCAAAACATTCCCCCCGAGCCAGGTAGTACTCGAACCTACAATCTTCTGATGCGAAGTCAGACGCGTTATCCATTATGCCACTGGCCCAAGAGACGAGCCTAGTGTTGGCAGAATGTCGATATTTAATGCCATGGACTTTCACGGAATCAGAATTAAAAAGGTGAACAAACATCGAAGATAATTACGAACACTGCTTCACTTCGAAGGTTCCAATTTGTGAAGCAGTGCCTTTCACTGGCAAAGGAGAAACATTTGTCCTCAGCTGCCTGCTTCAGGGTCGCCTCCTTCTCTGGTGCAAGTTTCCATCGTTTTATTCTCAGTCACGACGCGATTTCATGATCCAGTCCAGTGAAAATGTGTCATGGTGTCGTCCAAGCAAGACCCTGCAGAAACTCAGCGAGAGACCTCTGGTCATTTCGAGCTCAGAATGTGGAATTAGACGAGATGCGTGACACCTTTTATTGGCGCCGCCAGTTCACTGCAAATTAGCGGCTCAAAACGAGCCGTTATTAGCATCAGCTTGATTTGTACCTTCCTGCAGTGCATTTGCCAAACAACATCAGACAGATCCCATCCGACCCAGCTTACTTATCTATTTTCACACTCTGCAGTATTTCTAATATCTCTTCCTTGTGAACCTCAATCTCTGCTAGTCTACACGCAAGTATCTCTGTATCTTCCTCCCCAACATTTTCATTTTCTATAGCGAACACTGTCGAAAAATATTTATTTAGTGCTTCCCCTATCCCCTCTTACTCCACACACAACTTCCCACTATTATCCTTGATTGTCCCAAATTTAACTCTTGTCATTCTTTTATTCCTGACATACCTATGGAAAGTCTTAGGGTTTACCCTGAACCTATCTGCCAACAACTTCTCATGTCTCCCCCTGGCTCTTCTCAGCTCTCTTTTTAGGTCTTTCCTGATATCGTTGGAACCCTCGAGCACTCTAACTGAGTTTTCACGTTTTGTCCTAACATAAGACTTCTTGTTCTTCTTGACCAGCGATTCCACTTCCTTAGTAAACGACGGCTCACGCGTTCTATATCTTCCTCCCTGCCTGACAGGTACATACTTAACTAGGACACACAGGAGCTTTTCCTTGAATAAGCTCCACATTGTTAATGTGCTCACCCCCTGCAGTTTCCTACCCCATACTACGCTTCCTAAATCTTACCTCAATGCAACGTAATTTCCCTTCCACGAGCTGAAACTCTTGCTCCGTGGTGTACATCACGAAAGTTAAACTGAGAAAATTGTGATCGCTGTCTCCAAAGTGCTCACCTACTTCCGAATCTAAAACCTGGCCAATACTAAATCGAAAGTGGCTTCGTCCCTTGAAGGCATGTCTACATACTGTATCAGGAAGCCCTCCTGCAGACACTGGACTAAAACTGACCCATCTATAGTACTCGTACTGTAGTGTTCCCAGTCAATATTTGGATATTGTCTCGAGTGTTCCAGAGTTTTTCATTGTCCCAGAGTCCAGATGAAGTTTGTATTCCTCACGTACGGGAACGAGAATTCTTTCAATGTCTCAGATCAGTTCCTGTCCCGAGAACATCAGAGTCAATGTCCCGTCCTCTACTCGGTCCGATAGTTTACGCTTCTTCATTCTCCTCTGATTCAATTTCCCAACGAGTTCTCAAGATTTCCAAAGCTGGAGCCTAAATTATATGGTTTGCTTCCTAAACATTTTTCCAACTGCCAACTGACAATATTTTCACAGTATCTCTTCACAATCCTCTGGCTTGCACCATGTCCAGGGATGAGAAGTCCAGTTTGGTGGAGAGATTCCCGAGGCTGGTGAGTTTCACTTTGGAACAAAGATGGTTAAGTGGCAATTTCCTGCAGTTGTTTGTAATGATCGGAGAGGGAGCGGTGGGGAATGAGCACTTTGACGAGCAGGAGGAAGTGTTGCCACTGACCGGAGTCAGAGAACAGAGGACAGGGATGAAAGGAATCTAATGAAAAGCAGCACTTCTGCTTAGGACGTTCAATAACAACTGCAGAAACCCGATGTGTCGAGCAGTGTATCTGGAAAGAGAAACAGAGATAACGTTTTAAATATGGAACATTTCTGATGAAGAACTCGAGTTTCCCAAGTCTAATCAAATTACCGGCCTGGTTTGCAAAACAGGTTTTCTGAACTTTGAGCGAAAATTGTTCCGGCAGGAATGCATTCATAACGCAGTCAGCAGGATTTAAACGTACGTGGGGAAACCCCAATGGATTTCTAATCTATCGCGTTAACCACTCGGCCATGACTACAGACAGAGCAGCGATGTTGAGCATTGACCAAATCAGCCGTGATCTCATTGAAACCTGCTGCTGACTTGATGAGCTGAACGCTTTCATCTCCTTTCATACCTTTGCTGTCGTTTGGAAGGTGCGAGACACCAATGTAAAAGAAGAAAAGCACGAAGTTAGGAAAAGATATTTGCTGCTAAACTGAGTCAAAATTATTTATTGACAGGAACATCACACTTGGCAATTTGCTAGATCTCTTTGCAAACATGACCAGCAGAGGTAATCAAGGGAGCTATTGATCTGAGTATTCTTGGACCTGAAGCAAACAAAGGTTAGTGACATATTCATTTCTTTTTCTGGCGGACGAAATGGTCTTTCCTGATCGTTACAATGAAAGAGATGGTTCCCAATAAAAGACAGAGATTAAGTCTCATCTAGATATACTTCAATGTGATACGATTCACTTTCAGTCCCTAATTACCCCAGAGATGGAGAGGGTGAGTTACTTTTCTTCACTCCTCAACTCCTCAGCATGGAGGTACAGACATGAAACCGCTGGAGGTGGAGTTCTTGAGTTGGGAACCAGGGACACCGAAGGAACGAGGTAAACGTGAGGACTGCAGATGCTGGAAACCTGATTTTAGATCAGAGTGATGCTGGAAAAGCACAGCAGGTCAGGCAGCATCCGAGGAGCAGGAAAGTCGACGTTTCTGTTGCCAGTCTTGCTGCGTTCCGCAAACAATTTTCTTTTTTGGCTCAGATTTCCAGCAACTGCAGATATTTGTTTTATCTTAACCTTCATAATGTTTTGGGGAAAAAAACAATGACTTGCTAGCATCGGAAAATCGGCAGAAGTACTGGTAAACCGATATGTTTGCTGAACAATAAAACCATTGCATGATCTGGGCCACGGTGCTGAGAGGACCGAATCCTCACAAGTAAATAACAAGACAAGGCGATAGAAACTATCGTATTTGGTGTAAATAAAATACCCTTTCTGAACATTTTCGTTGCAGATTATTATCTACTTGTCTTCTAAGATTTACAAAGTGGGAAAAGGCCATTCCGCCCATTGTGCATTGCGGCTAATCAGAGAGCCATCTATTCTAGTCGCAGTTTCTAACTTTGGCCCAAAGTTTGGTCATGATGTCATGCAGAAACTCAGCGAGTTCACACAGACATTTTTGTGTGTGCAGAATGATTTGCCACATTTAAGGCAAATTCAATGGCATCCGAATGGGTATATAGACAGGAAGCGTTCGGAGAGATAAGGAACACATTTTGGCAAATATGGTTCAATTAATGTCGGTTATGTGTTCAGCAGGGACAGGTTCGATAGTAGGGTCTGTTTCCGTGCTCGGCAACTTTGATGTGCTCCCGCAGCTGACACCAGTCTTAATGGACCATTTGCAAAAAAATGCACTCTGTTTGTTACGCAGTCAGCGCGTTTGCCTCTATTTCTGGAGGGTGGATGGGACGAGCTGACCCATCGATGAAGGTCTTTCCGGACTTTTGCTGTCAATGACCATTCGTTTGGCACCTTCCCAACTTTGCCATCAAAGGGTTTGGCTGAAGAATAATACCGCACGGATAATGTTACCCCCCTCAGCTCTCCAACGAATCCAGGAACTGACAGCTCTTCATGTGGAATAGAAGCAAAACAGTAAGGGTGGACCATTGTCAGACACACCGAAGCATGCATGCTGCCTTTGTTACAGTGCAAGCCGATTATGTCATGAACTGCTCAGAGAAATGGCAGCGAGGCAATTCCAGATATACTGGAGATTTAGTGCATTGCCAAGTCACAGGAAGTGCTCAACAAACATAAAACAAAACGGAACAGCAATAACCCATGAAAAATGAAGTTTACCAATTGCACTCGTGATGAAATTAGGTCAACAATGCGCTGATGACTCCATCTGATCGAAAGGACCAGTCACCAGCCCCCTTAACCAGGACAGTAATGAAGAAAATGAGAGAAATACGAAAAAACATTTCTCATCGCGATTGCCAACCTTTTCGCCACTGCAACAACAAAAACGGCGAGCAGATACAATGCAGAATCTGGTTTCATATCAGCAATGAAATAGTAATATTCCATTCACTTTCAGTGAAAACGGTGAACAAAGGAAATTGTCTGAAATATGAATACCCAGCGCAGGCTACTTGGTTCCCCGATTATACTGCTGCACAGACTTTCATGTTTAAAGGTACCTTTCAAAGAGAGTGTTTGTGGCTGTCCATATGACAATGGAAATTGTTGCCCTCCGCTCTCACTGCCATTATTGATCGTGTTGGGTTTGGCATCCTCACCTTGCACGCGGGAGTTCAGTGTACAATTCTCTGCTGAGAAAAATCGGAGTGCTTTGGAGCAGAAAGATGCGAAGCTCGTGTGCTTCATGGAGATGTTGTTGGAATGTTTTGCGGTGCTGGGAAGTGGGATCCTCACAGTTCTGGGTAACATCCTCAGGGTTGCAGAGCCTGTTGTGAAGCATACTGTCCTGTGGCGGTTGGAATTGATTTAGTTTCATTGCCGCTGGGTCCAGTTGTTGGTGTTGCAGATTGGATCCTGATCAATGTGTTTATTGATAGAATCCATGGATGGGTGCCCTGCTTCTAGAAAATCTCTGGCTGCCTTCTGATTGCCATGTTCTATTACTGTTGTGCTGCTCTCGAGGACGCTTTCTGTCTGTACGTATAGCTACTCGGGACAGCTGGCCGTGGCAATTAGTGACGGCCACACAAATTCTTTGCCAAGAATATGTATCCCACAACTGCATTCCCAGATGTCTGGCACACTAAATTGTCAACTAGAATATGCCATAAAGCAATTGAAACACCATGCTTCCCTTTAATAAAATACATTTCTGGAAACTGATAGCCAGACTCCTCTGAACACACGGATTTGGGACAGCACATAAACCAACAGCCTCGCTGAGGGAAAGCTCACCAGAAAACAATATCCAATGCCCACCTTGTGCAGGACAAATGTGGTTGTCAAGATTTCACGCAGGGCCTGCACGAAACACTATATCAGAGAAACAGTCGGACAACTAGCGAGCTGCAATCATGAACTGCAGCCAGCCCGTATACGCCACGGGCAGATGTTCTTGTAGTTGTATGGAGGGCATTGAGTCTTTCTGATTCAGGGGCTTGGACCGTCTGCAGCACTGGTTAATTCCTTGTGTTGTAACTACTGTTGGAACATATGTAAAACTCGATTGCTCATTGAGATGTACATCCAAAATATTAGCCGAGAGAAGGAATTCGGTGGCTTTTCTGGTGCTGTTCCTGTCATGCCCTATGGAACTGGACTTATTGTGTGCTTCCTGGCGGTTCGGTGCATGCTTCAGTGATCGTATTTTGGGCAGAAACCTGCGTTTTAGCTTCAATAACGTGCGTTTGCAAACCTGGTACACCTCCCTGTATTTTGTTATCTCTTATTGTGTGCAATTGCAACACGGCAAATTATTAATTTACCTTGGAAGGTGACAAACGGAGGCGTGTGAAATGCCAAGGTATTAGTGACATTTATTAATTGGTTGCATGTTACTTTGATTCAGGAGATAAGGATGTAAAACGTGTTTGTGTAGAAATGAGGACCAGTGAGGAAAGAAGTCATCTGCAAGTGTAGTTTACAAGTGCACTCGCAGTAACCACTACATACAAGAAAAAAATACTACATGTGAGTGATAAAAGATAGCAATAGTTACGGGTGATCTTAATTTCCCATCTCCCACTCACGGTTCAATGTTTAAAAAAAAGTTTGGATGACAATAATCAATAAATCATATCTGTCCCAGAGAACAACGCGAGCCATATTTTGGTCATCGATTAGTTTACAGCTGACTTAGTCTCTGTCTTTTCTTGGAAACCATCTCCTTTGTTGTGACCATCAGGAAAGATATTACTTTTGACATAAAGAAAATGAAGATTATGTCACTAATCTTTGTTTGTTTCATGCCCAAGTACAATCAGACGACCTTGATGAACTCTGCTAGTCATGCTAGCAAAGAAATCTGGAAACATGCCAAGTGTGATTTTTCGCTCAATAAATAATTTTGATTCAGTTTGATTGAAACCACTTCTCCCTAAAGTTGTGCTTTTCTTCTTTTAAAATGGTGTCCGGTATCTTCCAAATGACGGCAAAGATATGAGAGCAGATGAAAGCAATTTAGCTTATCAAGTCTGCGACAACATTCAATGAGATCATGGCTGATTTGGTTAATTCTCAACACCCGTTTTATCCTCATCTCCGTGATGCTCCATGTCTGTCTATCACAGCCTTGAATACACCTCGCCTTCTCAGCCCTCTGTTGTTAGGAAACCCACAGATTTGCTACCCTCTGAAAGAGTGAATATCCTCCTTATCATTTTCTTAAATGTTTGATCCCTTCAGCTGTGAGAACGCATTCTCGTCCCAATTTCTCGGGGGTGTACATCAGAGCAGAATAAGCCCCTGAAGGTAGGTCTGCACTCTCCAGTGCCGCTCCGTGCATTTGAAAGGTTTTCATATCTTGACCTCTGATTAAAAATAGTAGACCTAATTTGCACATCAAATTTGCCAGTGGTGAATTTTTTCAAGAAGACTTCAATGAGCGTAATTCTACTGGCAGTGAATAGGGCTAGACAAATTAGATTACTTACAGTGGGGAAACAGGCCCTTCGGGCCAACAAGTCCACACCGCCGCGCCAAAGTACAACCCACCCATACCCCTACATTTACCCCTTACTTAACACTACGGACAATTTAGCGTGGCCAATTCGCCTGACCTGATCTGCACATCTTTGGACTGTGGGAGGAAACCGGAGCACCCGGAGGAAACACACGCAGACACGGGGAAAGCGTGCAAACTCCACACAGTCAGTCGCCTGAGACGGCAATTGAACACGGGTCTCTGGCGCTGTCAGCCAGCAGTGTCAACCACAGTGCCACGGTGCCGACTTAATGCAAGGACATTTTTCTTTCGCGATCCAGTGCTGTGTTTATTCACCTCTCTGCGCATGAAAATAGATCCTACCCATCCACTTTATCTCTCATCAATATATGTGCAATTCAAATTGATGCGGCCATGACTACACGCGCACAATGCTGTCTTAGAATGTCTGATGTAATGGAAAGTTTCAACCTGAACACCAGGATTTGGCTTTTCTTGGCACCCCAGCATCCTCCTCCTTTCGAAAGCAAGAGAGTCTGACAGCGAATACTGGGGTACCAGGAAAAGCCAAATCCTGGTGTTTCAGGTTGGAACTTTCCGTTACATCAGACATACTAAAACAGCATTGCACGCGTGTCGTCATGGCCGCGTGATACAGGTGATGGATTAGAAATCCATTGGGGCTTCTCTCCACAGGTTCGAATTCTGCTGGCTCCGTTTTCAGTGATGTCATGCAGGACGAGTTTTCACTCACAGTTCAGAAATCTCGTCTCAACAAACAAGACCAGTCAGTTGAATAGACTTCACAAACTCAAGTTATCAATCAAAAATGCACCACACTTAAAACATTATCTCCGTTTCTCTTTTCACACTTACTGCCAGACCCATTGAGATTTTGCAGTATTCTTTGAATGTACTGTGCAGAAGTGCTGCTTTTGAATATATTCCTTTTACCGCAGTCCTCCGTTCACTAACTCTGGTCAGTGGCAACACTTCCCCCCGCTCGTCGAAGAGCCAATCCCCACCACTAATTTTCCCATCATTATAAGTTGCCGCAGGAAATTGCTGACAAACCATCTTTGCTCCAAAGCGAAAATCACCAACATCGGGAATCCCTCCACAAAACGGGACTTCTCATCCCTGGACATGGTGAAATACAGACGATTGTGAACAAAATTTGGGAAAATATTGTCACTTGTCAGGTGAAAAAATGTTAAGAAGGCAAAGCACGTCACCCAGTCTCCAGCTTCGTGAATCTTCAGAAACTCTTTGGGAAAAGGACTCAGGAGAATGAAGAAGGGTGAATTGTCAGACTGATCGGAATCAGTCAGGACAACTTTCCGTTCTTTAAGAGGACGGGACATTGATTCTGATGTTCGCAGGACAAGAAATGATTGGAGACATTGAAGTAATTCTCGGTCCTGTACATGAGGAATACAAACCTTGTATAGACACTGGGACAATGAAAATTCTCGATACCACACAAGATACTGAGAGGTTCGGAGAGAGATGTTCCCGATTGGAGCAGAGCTGGTTCCCAGTGACATGGGTGTGTCTGTCGTGGATGGGATCAGACTGTTCCCATGTCGCCATTATGAATGTCCCAGTCCTTATGTCCTAAAAGTAAAACTGATAGAGGACAGTTGTCGTTCTGGGAATGGCAGCCTGAAATGGGAGGTCAATCACAAACTGCTTTCAAGGATCGTCCAAGTGTTACGTTGGAAGTATCAGCTCATTCGACTGTTAACTGAAATGTTACTGGTTCAATAGCCCCAGGGCGACAGCGATTGATGTTCATAATGCATCTGTTTTCTGTGCAGCACCGTTTCGTGTTTCTAATGGGGTCAGGAAAGTGTTTTCCAAACAGAAACCTTTGGTATGACGAACGATAATAAAAGTTTCTGATTTGCTTTAATGGTTAATGTAAAGAACTGTGGATTCTGAGAATCTGAAGCAAAAACAGAAACTGCTGTCGAAACTAACCAGTTTGGCAGTGCCTGTGGGAGAATACCGAGTTCTGATGAAGTTTTGAAATATTTGTCTCTGTTTCTCTCTGAATAGACGCTGTAAGATCTGCTGAGATTCCCCTGGTATTTCTGTTCGTGGTTTTAACTGAATGCCTATTCCATTTATAAGGATGATACAACCAAACCCACCACAAACCAAAATTAAGAAATAACACCTCAGCATCTCACTCCACCGCAAGCCCAAGGATAACTACACGATACTGCACTTCTCCAGCTTCCACCCTAAATATATTAAAGAAGCCATACCGTAAGGACAAGCGCTTCACCTGCACAGGAACCGCTCAGATGAGGAATAATAAGACAGACACCTAAAGATTTTGAAGTATATCCTCATGATGATGGGGTACATGTTGAACAGATTGATCGCCAATTCCGGTGTGCCAAAGTGAAAATCTGCTGCGAACTCGTCAGAAGACAGACAGAGGATGCGACTAATAGAGT
The DNA here is from genome assembly GCF_037043375.1 of Chiloscyllium plagiosum. NCBI lineage: Eukaryota > Metazoa > Chordata > Chondrichthyes > Orectolobiformes > Hemiscylliidae > Chiloscyllium > Chiloscyllium plagiosum. The sequence goes on along the minus strand of NW_028270175.1, from coordinate 57,257,866 downwards.
ATCTTTCATCGTTAGTCCTTTCCTGGAGTTCAGCACGTTCTTCACAGGATTCAGCATGTCACCAATGATGATGAGCATCTCATTAAGAACATCCCCATGGCTTCAATTCTCACCTTCAAACACCCAGCAAAATTATAACATACGACCGTTTACAGTAAACTACTCAGCCTTCACATCGCATTAACCACAACACCACAGCACCGTGCCTTCACAACCTTTGCAAGACATGGACATTACCATGACCCGTTGGTACACCACCCACCACGTACACGACAGGTACTCATGTGACTCAGGCAATGTTGTTTGTCACATATGCAGCAGGCAATGATACCACAAGATACCACAAGATACCAGTAATGGTATATTGGCGAGACCATACAGATGGTGTGCCAATGGATGAATGGTAACGGCATAACAATTGCCAGACAGGATAATTCACACCCAGTCGGGGAAGAGTTCAGCAATCAAGGACATTTGGTTTTCAATCTTCGACTAAATGTCGGCCAAGGCGGTTTTCGAGATACACAACAACGCAAAATCGACAAACAGAATTGGATCGCCAACTGCCTTCGTTGTGGTGATGGCATCAACCATGATATTCGGTTAATCTCACACCACATGTGACCCGCCACACTGTTCTGCATCTGTGAAATCTTCCTTATTGTTCTGTTTTCACACCATCCCCGTGACAAGTTGTTATTGTCTGTCTACCTTAATCACTTTGTTCAATATTGGCTAACTGATAATTTGGGTCAGACTCGCGGCATGCGACTCGAGCCAAAGAAAAATCAGAAGAACTGGGGATGCTGTAAACCAGGAGCAAGGGCAAGGGTTACTGGACGGGGTGGGGGAAGGGGACTGGGGCATCGTGGCGAAGGGGGCAGGTGTTTCGCTGGTCTGGGGACATCTGTGGAGGAACATGAGAGTTAATGTTTCGGAGCTGGTGTCCCTTCCTCTGGTGTTTTTGTTGTGAAGCGGTTTTCCAGTTTCTTCTGTTTCTGTTCCATGTCATTCCAGTGCCTTGATATGTCTCCAGTACGACTTTATTTTAACGGTTTGAAATTATCCCTCTGCCTCACTTTGTTGGATCATAGATCAACCATTCTGTTGGCACTCAGTTATTGACACATTACTCACACTGTCTGACACTCTTGTTCACTTGCAGAGACTCAGTCTTTGACACTCCACTCCCACAATTTGCCTGATATTTTGATCTGTCTGCCCTTGATCTCTCTTCCCTTAAATTCAGTGTTCTGTGTTATTCCCTCCCACTTCACCTAACGAAAGGGCTCTGGTCCGAAATCTTGTTATTTCAAATAAACATGTGCATCTATAACCAGGTGTGATTTCTGAGTTGGTCCATCGCAGTCCAAAACCGCAACCGCAGGTACACGGAAACACCACTACACGCACTTTCCCCTCCACACTATGTTCAAACTCATTTACTCCTGTTGCCGCATGTAATTCTGAACTTGTTGTTGTTCGTGATGAAATCTTAAGGTTCAAGCGGTTCTTTTGCAATGTATGTACTTTGGAATGTGGTTCAATTTCAAAGAAAAACATACTTCAAGGGACGATATATGCTTCAAAGCTTTGCCTGAGTTGTTTCAATGTCATTTATCTTGAACCCAGTGAGCTGACTGAAGGATAAACATGCTTTGCACTTCTACCACACGGTGCCAGGTACCCAGTTCAATTCCAGGCTGTGGCGACTGTCTGTATGGTGCTTGTACTCCTCCCATGTGTGCGTGAGTTTTCCTCCCAAATTATGAAAGCTGTGTAGTTTCGGTGGATTGCCAAATGGAAAAATACCCAACTTGTCCAGGTATGTGGACTTCAGGTTATTTCGCTGTGAGAAACTGGAAGGGGATCGATTAAGAAGTGGTTTTTGTTGGGATAATCTTCACTGCTTTGGTGTGGGCTTGATAGACGGAACGGCCTCCTTCCACACAATTGGGATTTTACGAAAATTATTGCGATTGTGCGATTTTCCAGACAGTCCGAAAGATAAATAATGTTTCCAGGTGTCGTTTTGAATGTCTGCAAACGAAATTCCAATTCTCACACAGGAGCTACACCTCGAAGTCTGCACTTATGCAATTTAAAGTTGTGCATTCAGTGTTCACGCTTCGGAAATCACAGCTTTTTACCATTAAGATCAAATCTTGTGTTTCTTAATCTATATCATAAACAGTCGAAATAGTCTCATTTATCTACATTTAATGCATGTACTTCAAACTGATTGGAATGATAACTTCTCAGATTCAGGTTCATTTTGATCGTGGATAGGTAGATGACAACCAATCTTCCCATCATCCCAAGTGGATTTGCAAGGCATCGATCACCAACGCTGAGCCGTGCTGCTCCCTAGGAGAGTGAAGCGCGGTGATGGCCTGTTCGGTGACATCGTACATGTATTTGTCTCTAGTTAGTTTCTATGGAGTAGGACCGCCAATGAGGGGAAGTTCGAAGGCAAGAGCTGATTCTGGGAGGGGAAGCCTCTTGAAGAGGTTTTGGCAGTATCTGAGAGACTTTCCAATCTTCAAACAGGCAAAGTCATTGAATAAAATCTCGGGGGATGCCATCTAACAGGAGAATGGTGTAACCGAAAATATATAACATAGCCTAAATGAAGATAAATACCGCAGTCTTAGCAGGACAAATGGTAAGAAGAACATTGAGGACTTCCTGCTGCAGCCTGTAAGTAGCGCAGCTTAGTCAGCTGCTCATAAATGATGATAAAACATCTATCCTTTAACTGATCACCTTCAGACACGTGCTGGAGTATGTCTAGTCTACTTTTGTCTACCTTTTGCTGCAAAATGGCTATGGAGACGTGTATGTCTTTGATATCAGGCTTATTCGGAAGAATGGCTCCACTAAGGTTTGAAGTTAGCTTTCGTGATTCGTTGGTTAGCACTGCTGCCTTACAGCATGAAGGACCTGGATTCGATTCCAGCCTCAGGCGACCGTTTAGAGTTCGCATATTCTCCCTGTGTCTGCATGGGTTTCTTCGGGTTACTCCAGTTTCCTACTACAGTCCAAAGATATGCAGGTTAGATAAATTGGATATGCTAAATTGTACCTCGTTCTCCAGAATGTGTTGGTCAGGAGCAGTGCAACGGAGTAGGGAAAGGAAATTGCTGTGGGTGGAATACTCCTTAGAGGTTGCGTGTGAACTTGATGGGCCTAATGACCTGTTTCCACACTGTAGGGATGGTATGATTCTATTTCATAACGTCCGTACTTTAACAGCGTAAGGCATGGTACAACTCAGCAGCTTGCTAGTAAAATGGTGATGGTGGATTCACGCTGATTATCTGTGTCAAAGTTAACTGGCAAGTGTTCACTTCAATTCGAATTGACGACTATGCAAATTTAATTGAAACAGAATCATGGCTGGAAAATAGCTCCAGTGAAAATGCATCACCAAATTCAAAAATTTCTATTCATGGGAAGTTGCTGACTCAGCCTATCTCAAATGTCTGATTACATGAATCTGCTGTAAGAACACAGGGATACATATTTCCAAACTGCTCCTCTTAACTCTGTAGCTTAAGCGTTACATTTTTGTGAAGGCTTTCTCACCTCCCAGTAAGTGTTGGCCTTCTAACAATTGAGTTTGACAAAGTTTATTTGAATAGTTCATTAAACTATTTGGATGTTTTGAAGTGGGGGAGGAGAGCAACCCTCTGATCCATTGGGACAGTGAAAGACTGACTGAAGGAATACCTATCCAATTGTGATGGTTAGTAGCTTGGAAGGGAACATGCAGTTAATGATTTTCCCATTCGTTTACTTCCTCTGTCTTTAGGACGATAGTAGTATAGAGTTGGAGTGTGCTGTCAAATGGAAATTGTTGATGAATCAAAAAGCTGCGACAGTGGTGAATGGATTGAAATTATACATAAAGTGCCAATCGAACTGACTCAATTGCCATGGAATGGAACGTTCTGAAGAATCTCAGCCGACCTGGTAGAAACTGTGAAAAGTGTCAGAGAAGTAATGTTTCTTGTCCTACATGTCCTCTCTTCAGTACTGTTCTGAAGAAGAGTCATTGTGGCCTCAAAAAGTAAACTGTATTTCTCTCCAAGTATGCTGTTAGGGTTGCTGAACTTCTCCAGCACTTTCTGCTTTCATTTCAGTTATTCAATGTCCGCAGCATTATCTTTTGTACGAATGTTTCATAATGGCGCTGTCCAACATCTTGAGGTATGTTGTCGATAGATTTGTTCAGTCAATCGGGGAGTATTCCATCACACACTTGACGTGAGCCTTCTCGCTATTAGATAAGCGATTGGAGTCAGAAAGCCCATGACTGATGGCAGGTTTCTTGCCATCTGGCCTGCTCTTATAGCCACATTATTTATGGAGGGAGGACAGTTCATTTTGGGGTTAGTAGTAACTCCCAGACTAGGTAATGGCAACACCAGTGAATTTCCAGCGGTGTTGATTAGATTATCTTAATCAGGATGTGTGAAATTCATTTCACTTGTCTGCCCAGGCCTTCACATTGCCAGAATTATGCTGCATTGTGAAATGGAATGCTTCAGGAGTTGAGGAGTTAAGAATGCGGCTGAACTCTGGACATTTATTAACGAACAGAACCTTGAATAATTCCTGAAGTGAGGTCCTGGAGTTTAGATAACTGACCTGCCACAACCAATCCAGTTTCTGTGCGTCTGGAGTCACATGTATCTTGGAGCAAATAAGAATAGCAGCTTTACTTCCCTAAGGGGTGGAGGCGAATCGGAAGGGATTTTCCATGGTAAGTTGTAATGGGTTAAAGGCATTAGACATAGAATTTCAACTTAGAATTCATGGCATCTATCGTTGCAGGGTTTGAATTAGGTATCTGATATCAATTCTGGAATATCTTCACGTGAGCTGATTATCATGTACTGATGAGCAATGCTTCTCCAAAACTGGGATTAAGCTTGTTATTAAGCTTCTTCATTTCTCAGAAATTTGAATAAAAAACAAAAAAAAAATGTGAGCAATGCGACAGTCTCAGTCTCCACAAGCTGCTTACACACAGTACAATGCAACACTTTTGGTGATGCATCAACTCAGATTTTCAAACAAGGAGCATGTCAGTTGCCTGAAGGGAGAGATAACGTCGCACAAAAAAATGCATCAAACCCTTATTTAGACACAGAAAGAGCGATATCAGTTCACTGAGCAGTCGTCTCCTTACAATTCTCCAGTGATAGAGGCTCCCGATGTCACTGCAAATGCAGAACTTCCTCATCTCTGTGTTCTGTTATCCGTTCCGGTTTCATGCCGTTTGTAGGTATGATAAGAAATCAGGCAAGTCAGTTGCAAAGAATGGTAAACGGAAGTGAAACATTAACTCTTGCTATCCCACAGATGATGTAAGACATGCTGAGCCATTTCTGTTTCTGATATACAAGTGAAGCCTGTTTTTGCGACAACTTTGAATGTTAAGTGGTGACCTGAGAGAAGTAATGCAAGACACTAAAATGAAGCGATAAACTGTTTCAGTTCGCTGTGGATTCTGCAATGAGTCTGAAAATGAGGTTCAGAGTATTCAGGACAGATGTTAGTGAGCACTTTTACACACAATATTTGGGTGAGGTTTGGACCTCACTTCCACAAACGACAGTAGATGCAGGGTTTTTATTTTGGTTGCCAGAATCAATCCTGAGATTGTTTATATCAATCTCTAAGGACAATAGCAGCAGAAATAAGAGAAAACGGTGACCGCAAGTCACCTATCAGGGATCTCGCCTTTCTGAGTTGGAAGTATCTGGCTATTCCTAAATCCTGGAACTCCATCGCTAACCGCATCTTGGCTGTACCTCTATGTTAAGTTCGCTGAAGTTTCTGTACAGTAGCTCTTCATCTCAATCACTGGAGTAATTAGGGATGGGCAGTGAATCCAATGCCATTGAGTGACGTCTATACGCCACGAATGAGTTTCGAACATCTGCAGGTTCTATGTGGACGCCCGCAAGCAATCGGGAGAAGGGAGTACTGGAGCAGGGCGGTTGAATAAAGTGAAAGGCAATGATGACTGGAGGGTGTGAGGCTGTAAGTGAGAGAGGAAGTGGTGATGCAAGGCTCACTGTTGGTATTAATGGGTCAGCCCATACTGGCCACTGTTTACACTGACTTACATAACACTGCTGAGCAATTCACCACAATGATACTGTTCTCTTGGCGTTATATTCCCTCTGTGCATATTAACGTGGTTAATGGGCCCCGAGAGGATGAACGTATCTTCTTTATCCTGTCGTCTTAAACAGATTAATATATCAGTTTGAAATGAACGCAATACGAGATTGGCACTTTCTGTGCATTTGCACTGGAGAATGTCCAGGTGTGAAGTTTCTTTTCTGTATCAGCAGAGGTTAGTTTAAATTCTTATGGAACAACTTTAATAAAGTAACAAATGTCCAAGTTACTGTGATTGAACAGCTAATTAAATGCACACATGGATATGAACAGAATTGTCTGCGCTGACACCGTTGATGAATTAGTTAAAGCGCCTGGTAATCAGGAGACTAGTATGGTGTCAAATCCTGGCGTTGTATGTCCTGTACATTGAAGGATCGTTGCTTAAACTTCTTTGAAATGATGTATTGTTGATCCACCACACTGAAAGAGCATGCTTCTTGTGTTTGAGCTCAGCGCATTTTTATTTCGTGTTACCACGTCCTGCCGCCTGCTGTGGCCCCATCAATCAATACCAGATCCTGGTAATTCAACGGAAAGATTCTTTACTATGTTCCACAAGGACGTTTCAGTTTACAGTCGAATGCGCTGAAACTTCCAACCTAACAAATTCGACGATCCTCTAAAGCAGTCCGTGACTGAATTCCAAATTCAATGTGCCATTCCCTGAAAGACTACTGTCCTCTATCAGTTTTACTTTTCCAAATGAAAGACTGAACCATTCATTATGGAGACATTTTAATAGTCTGATACCCCCAGGACAGACACACCCATGTCACTGGGAACCAGCTCACCTCCATCAAGGATAATCTCCCTTTTTGCCTCTCAGTGTCTTATGTGTTCCAGAGATTTTCATTGTCGTTGAGTCCAGATGAAGTTTCTATTCCCCATGTACAGGGGCGAGAATTCTTTCAATGTCTCAGACCAGTTCCTGTCCCGACAACATCAGAGTCAATATTCTGGCCTCTGCTCGGTCCGACAGTTCACCCTTCTGCATTCTCCTCTGATTCCACTTCCCAAAGAGTTTCTCAAGATTCCCAAAGCTCGTGCCTGGATTGGTTTGGCTCCTTAACATTTTTCCAACTGCCAATTGACAATATTTTAACAGTGAAGCTTCAGAAACCTCTGGTCTGCACCATGTCCAGTGATGAGAAGTCCCGTTTGGTGGAGAGATTCCCGAGGCTGTTGAGTTTAATTTTGGAACAAAGATGGTTAAGTGGCAATTTCCTGCGGTTGTTTGTAATGATGGGAGAGGGAGCGGTGGGGAATGAGCACTTTGACGAGCAGGAGGAAGTGTTGCCACTGACTCGAGTCAGTGAACAAAGGATAGGGATTAAAGGAATCTAATGAAAAGCAGCACTTCTGCTCAGGATGTTCAATAACAACTGCAGAAACCCGATGTGTCGAGCAGTGTATCTGGAAAGAGAAACAGAGATAATGTTTTAAATATGGAACAATTCTGATGAAGAAGTCGAGTTCCAATGTCTAATTAAATTACCGGCCTGGTTTGGAAAATAGTTTTTTGACTTTGTGCGCAAATTCGCCCAGCAGCAAGTCATTCATAGCGGAGTCAGCAGGATTCGGACCTACGCGGGGAAACCCCAATGGATTTTTAACCTATCACCCTAACCACTTGGCCATGAGTACTGATTAAAAAGCAGAGTTGAGCATTAACCAAATCAGCCGTGATCTCATTGAAAGCTGTTGCTGACTTGATGGGCTAAATGCTTCCACCTCCTCTCCTAACTCTGCTGTCAATTGTAAGGTGCGAGACACCAATGTAAAATAAGAAAAGCACAAAGTTAGGAAAAGATATTTGCAGCCAAACTGAGTCAAAATTACTGATTGAAAGGAAAATCACATTGGCAATTTGCTAGATCTCTTTGCGAACATGACCAGCAGAGGTAAGCAAGGGAGGTATTGATCTGAATGTTGTTGGACATGAAACAATCAAAGGTTAGTGACATATTCATTTCTTTTTCTGTCGAACGAACTGGTCTTTCCAGATGCTCACAATGAAAGAGATTTTTCCCAATAAAAGACGGCAAAGAAGTCCCATCTCACGCTGACACCAGCGTGAGCGCTACGTGAGAAATACGTCTCTTGGGTACTATTTTGGATGTATTTCTCAATGGGCTATCGTATTTTACATGTGTTCCATCGGGAGTTACCTCACACAAGGAAGTAACTAGTGCTGCAGACGGTCATATAATTCGAGTTCCAAGTCCCGGAGTCAGAGACACTCAGTGCCCTGTGTATACCTACAAGGAACAGCTGTGCATGGGGTTTACAGAGTAACTGAACTGCATGAATGCAGCTCGATGGTCGTCTGTCTGCTTCTCCTCTATAGTTTTCTGTGCAGTCCCTGCGTGCCATCTTGTCAACTACGTTTGTCCGGCACAAGATGGGCATTGGTCACTTATCTCTGAGAGAGGTTGTTGGTTTATGTGTTGTCATAATTCCGAGTGTAAGGAATAATCTGGCTGTCAGTTCCCAGAAACTTACTTTAATAAATGGCAGCGTGCTTTTTAACTTGCCGCGTGGCATATCGTCGTTGCGAAGTTCGAGTTCTGCGAATCAGGTTGCGGGACAATCCAATTTGGGCAAAGAATTTGTGTGGCAGTCACGAGTTGCCACGACCAGCTATCCCGAGTAGCAATACGGACAAATGGCAATAACGACAAATTCGATTAGAGCAGCATAAGATTAATGTGACAGGGCAAACAGAAGGCAGGCAGAAAATTTCTGGATGTAGGGCGATCATCCAAGGTACCATTCCATATGAAAGTCTGTGCATCAGTAGAATCTGGGACCCAAGTAGTCTCTGTTGGTTATTCATATTCCAGACAATTTGCATTGTTCCTCGTTTACTCTGAAAGTGAATAGATATAGTTATTTCATCGTTATTTCGAAAGAAGACGCTGCATTGAATCTGGTCGCCGTTTTTTGATGCTGTGGCGAAAAGGTGGGCAATCGTGATGTGAAAAGTTTCTATACTTCTTTCATTTCCTTCATTAATGTCCTGGTGAAGGAAAAAGGTGATTGGCTCTCTCAATCAGATGGAGGTACCGGCACATTGATGGCCTCATTTAATCACAGATATAATTGGAAATGTTCACTTTTAATGTTTCATTGTTGTTCTGTTTTGTTGTATTATACTTGAGCACTTTCTGGGACAACAAAATCTTCCAGCTTGGCGAACAGAACCACAGCAACTTGGCAATACACTAAATCTCCACTAGGTTTGGAATTGCCTCGCTGTTATTAGTGCGAGCAGTTCATGTTAGAGACGAATCACAGTGCTTCACAGACAGCACTTAAGCTTCGGTTTGTCTGATCATGGTACTGCCTTTTCAGTTTTGATTCTGTTCCACGTTAAGAGCTGTTAGATTTTGGATTCGCTGGAGAGCAAAGTGGGTAATACGATATGTGAGATATTTTTCTTCAGCCAAACTGTTTGACGGTGAACTTGGGAAAGTGTCTAGAAGAATGGTCATTGGCAGCAAATATCCGGAAAACTTTCATCTCTGGATCGGTTGGGCCCATCCACCCTCCAAACAAAATAGCCAAACTCGCTGTTTAAGTAACAAACATCATGCGTTTTTCGCAAATGATGTATTCAAACCGTTGCCGGTGGCTGGAGCATCTCAGAGTTGTCGAGCATGGAAACAAATCCCGCGATCCAACTTGCCCTTGTTGAACAGATAACCGACATTAATCCATACATCTCTGCCAATATTTGTGCCTTATCTCCCCTAGGTCTTCCTATCTATACACCCATTCAGATGCCTTTGAAATGTTGTCAGTGCACCAAACTCTGCCACTAAATGTGCCAATTCATTCTACACACACAGAAGTTCTGTGTGAAAAACATGTGTCCATCACAACCCTTTTAGTTTTTTTCCTCTCTCACATTAAACCTATGCTATTTAGGTTTGAACTCGCGTGTCTTGTGAAAAAGGGCTCCCTGACTATTTCATCTGTCTGTCTTCCTCATTATTTTATAAGCTTCTGTGAGGCCATCTCTAAGCCCTGAAGCTCCTGGGAATCTGACGAAGCCTATTCAGTTTCGTTCTCATGTCCAAGCAGTGCAAACCTTGCAAATCCTTGGAAAGGTTTTCTGAACTTACACTTGCAAGATGTGTGTCCAGCTGCAGCACTTGTTTGACCGCGTGGCCACTCTGGAGCTGCGGGTGGACTCACTGTGGAGCATCAGCAATTCTGGAGAGTTATGTTGCCTCCCAGGTGCTCAGGTCAGGGATGTCACCCATGGTCTGAAGAACATTCAGAAAGGGGATCGTGAACAGCCAGTTGTCTTGGTACATACAGGCACCAATGGGAAAAAAAGAGATGAGGACCTGCAGGGAGAATTCAGGGAGCTAGGAGAGAAATTAAAGAGGAGGACCTCAAATGTAGTAATCTCGGGATTACTGCTGGTGCCACTGAATGGCAGCGGAGAAATGAATAGAGAAAGGCACGATGAACACGTGACTTGTGGAATGGTGCTACAGGGCGGGTTTCAGATTTGTTGGATTTTCCGAGCAGTTCTGGCAAAGGTGGGACGATAAGAAAATTGACGATCTACATCTGAACCAGACGGGAACGAATGTCCTTTCGGGAGTTTTTGCTACTGCTGGTGGGGACGTTTAATACTAATATGGCACGGGGCTGGGAACCACAAGAGAAAACAAGTCGGCAGTGAGGTGGAAACTGGAAAATGTAAGAATCAGAAGATAGCATTAATAATGGGAAGAGTAGGCAGAGAGCAGATGAATGCAAAAGAACTGGTGGCTTGAAATGCACCTACTTTAATGCATGAAGTATAGACAGATGAACTTAGGGCTTAGGTTGGTGCCTGGGAATATGACATTATTGCGATCACAGAGATTTAGTTGAAGGAAGGGCATGGTTGGCAACCAAATGTTCGAGGATATAGACGCTTCAGACGGGACAGGGAGGGAAGTAAAAGGGGAAGGAGTTGCATTGCTGGTCAGGGATGATATCATGGCTGTGCGAAAGGCGGACACCATGTAGGGCTTGGGTCGTGAGACACTATGGATGGAGCAGTGAAATAAGAAGGGTGAGGTTAGATTTTTGGGGCTGTATTACAGTGAGCGTGAGGTGTAAGAATAAATAGTTAAACAGATCATGGAAAGACGTAGAGACAATAATTTAGTGTTGATTGGAGATTTCCGTTTTCCCAACATTGACAGGGATACTCTTAGCGTCAGAGGTCTGGATGGGATACCATCTGTAAGAGACCTCCAGGTGAGTTTTTTGGAGTGTATATCAATAGTCCGACGAGGGAATACACCATATTGGAACTGATATTGGGGAATAAGCCAGGGCTGGTGATAACAGTTGCCGTGGGTGATTTCTTTGGGAAGTGTCCAATATTCTGTAAGTGTTAGAATACTCATTGACAAAGATGAGAGTGGTCCTGAGGAAAGAGTACTAAACTGGGCCAAAGCTAATTATATCAAAATTATGCAGGAGGTCGGAAATGTGGATTGGAAACAGCTATTTGTAGGAAAGTCCACAGTTCATATGTGGCAGGCTTTCAAAGATAGGTTAGATATAGTGCAGGATAGGCATGTCCCGTTGAAGGCAAAGGATTTGAAAGGCAATATTCGTGAACTGTTGATGACAGGACAATTGTACGACTCGCCAAGAGGAAAAGGGAAGCATACATAACGCCTCGGCAGCCAAGAACATAATGGTACCTGGAGGAACATGAGAAGAGTAGGACAAGTCTTAAACGAGGAATCAAGGGGGTTAAAAGGGGTCATGAAACAACTTCACGCTAGCACAATTAAGGAGAATCCTAAAGACTTTTATTCATATATAAGAAGCAAGCGGGTAACCAGAGAAAGGATTGGTCGACTAAAGGACAATGAAGGAAGGCTGTATGTCGAATCTGAGAGAGTGGGTATGATTCTGAATGATTATTTTGCATCAGTGTTCACTGAGGAGAGGAACATGATGAATGTTGAGTCTAGAGTAAGACATTTGCTTAGTCTGGATCATTTTGACATAAGTAGGGAAAATGTGTTGTGCAGGCTAGGGGTAATTAATGTGGACAAATCCCCAGGAACGGATGGGATCTATCCCTGGTTCCTGAGTGAGGTGAGAGAGGAAATAGCTGGGGCCGTGACAGATATCGTCGTGGCATCCTTCAACACAGGTGAGGTTCTGGCCGACTGGAACATTGCTCATATTGTTCCCTGTACAAGAAGGATAGTAGGGATATTCTGGATAACTACAGAACAATGGGCCTAACATCAGTGTTGGGAAAGTTGCTGGAGAAGGTATTGAGGGATAGGATCTATTCATATTTGGAAAATTATGTGCATATCAGTGAGAAGCATAGAGTTTTTCGGGGAAGTGCCCAAGTTGATAGATGAAAGAAAGGCTGTTGATGTCATATACATGCACTACAGTAAGGAGTTAGATACGTTTCCCCATGGTAACCAAATACAGAACGTAATGTAACATGGTGTGCAGGGTGTTCGAGACAGGTGGATAAAGAATAAGTTGAGCAATAGGAGACAGAGAATGTCAGTTGAATGGAGTTTCTGGAAATGGAGAAAGATGACCAGTAGTGCTCCACCGCGGTCAGTGTTGTGGCCACTGTTGTTTGTGATATACATAAATGATCTGGAAGAGAGCACTGTTGGAATGATCAGAAAGTTTGCAGATGACACGAAGATTTCTGGACGAGCAGAAAGTATAAGTGACTGTTAAAGAATACAGGAGGATATAAATATACTGGAAAGTTGGGCGGAAAAGTGGCAGCTCGAGTTCAAAACAGACAAATGTGAGATGACGCATTTCGGTCAGTCAAATTCTAGATTGGATTATACAATGACTGGAAGAGCTTTGAGAAAAAAAAAAACTTGATGGGCAGAGAGATCTGTGAGTGCAGGTCCATTATACACTGAAGGTTGCTGCACAGGAGGACAGAGTGGTCAAGCAGGCATATAGTATGCTTGGCTTCATTGGATGGAGTATTGAATAAAATGGCTGGCAAGTCATGTTAAAATCGAACAATACATTGGTTAGTATACTGTGTAAATTCCTGGTCGCCACATTACCAAAAGGATGTGGACGCTTTGGAGAGGGCGCGTAAAAGGTTTAAGTGAATGTTGCCTCGTATGGAAGGTGCAATCTAGGAAGAGAGGTTGAGTAGGTTAAGTTTGTTTTCATTAGAAAAAAGGAGTTTGAGGGGGACCTTTTTGAGGTTTACAAAATCATGAAGGGTACAGACAGGGTAGATAGAGAAAAGTTTTATTTCCCAGTTGAAGGATTAAATACCGAGTGGTCACGCTTTCAATGTGAGAGGTGAAAAGTTTAAAAGGGATACACGCGGCAATTACTTGACACAGCGGGTGGTGGGTGTCTGGAACGCGTTCCCAGCAGAGACGGGAGAGGTAATCACGATAGATACATTTAAGATGCGTCTGAACAGATGCATGAGTAGGTGGGGAGCAGAGGATAGAGATGCTTAGAAATTGGGTGACAGGTTTAAACAGTAGATTTGGATCGGCTCAAGCTTGAATGGATGAAGGGCCTGTTCCTTGTCTGTACATTTTCTTTAGTCTTTCTTCTTAAATTACGCCAATTTCATTACAAAATTTGCGAGGTCTAAGTGCCTGAAGTGAATCGATGCTGAAACACTGAGTGTTGGCTTTTGGGTGGTAGCGTGGTCGAGGGGTCTAATATGCTGGATTTTAAGCTTCAGTTTCTATCGAATCGTGGCTTCAAATACCAGCTTCGTAAGTGAGCTACGATGTGGAGATGTATGTGAGCGAACTGTGCATGTGTGGATGCCTTTTAATTGGAGTGTTTGCAGCTCCTCAGTGTGCTTACCCTCTCGGTGATAAAATCAGCGACCGTCTCTGAAAGCAACGCAAGTTCCTGCTGTCCGACGTATCCTCATATCCCGTCGATAACTTTGCTTTTTTATATCTGCGTTGCCAGTTTCTGCATCTCAAATGGTCAGCGCAGTTGACTGAAATGTTGGTGGTTCGAGCCCACCCAGGGAATAAGCCTCAAATATTTCAGCACAAGCATTTACCCCGACCATGTATTGACATTGGAACTGGGAAAACTCATCCATGATTCACCCCAAGTCCGCAGGGAGTGAGACGTTTACACGCAGCAGAATACGACATCACTTTCTCCAATCTCCCGACGCCAACGGACAGCGGCCACTGCAGCTTCAATCAGCGACTTTCTGCCAAGCTATGGGAAACAACTCGTGGAAACTCCTTCCTTAGTAACAGCTCTTTCCGTGTGAAAGGAGCAAACCTTTCACTTTAAATTGGAAAGGGTTTCAGGACATTGGAATGTTGCTCCAGTCCTTGGAACATGTTATACATAAAACTCCTGACTTGGAAATAAGAAGTGGTAAAGGTTTTAGGTAGAAACAACAAAGAAAGTGTTGATTGAGACGACTCTGTCTCGTCAACAGATGGGAAATGCCCAACACTGTAAACGGAAATTATTGGGTTTCCTTAGGTAATTTCCCGACTGATTTACTGTCTGCCAGAGTGATTGGAAATCACATCAGCGACACAAAGGTCAGGGTAAAAATATGAAGAAATTAAGGTTGAACCTTAAATCCCGGGACAAGTGCTAAATAGATTGTAATGCTTTGAAGGAATAACTGAAGTGAAAGGTGTGAATGATATTTTTGTGATTAGGAGGAATAAACTGGATCCTAACAAATTGCTGATGAATTATGCTCGCAATGTAATAGCAAACAGTGCACCGTGCTTGGTTAGCTCAGTCGGTGCAGTGTGAGATACTTAATCTGAGGGTGGTGGGTGCAAGCCTCACAATGGGCGCTTTCAGTGCTTTGTACAGTTCCGGCTCTTCGTTCCACGTGTAGTATTGCAACCCTTCACAGGGGAATGTTCTTGCTGCTTTCACTGTCCGCCTGCTTTTGATCACACGTCGGTTTCTGAGTGAACACTGTTTCCATTTTACTGGAGGCGCCAGAGACAACTTTATCAGTGCAACCGAAAATACAATGAATGATGTCCGTTTCAAAACGTGAGGTTCCAAACCAACCGTGCACCACCCAAAGTGTTCAAAGGCACGGAAAGCGAATGGCCACTTGCTAGGGGTCTGACAGAGACGGATCAATGTCACATGGGTCCTGAATCAATTTTCAGTTATTCAAATTGTTCTGATGGAAACCGAAGGGAACTCTCCCTCAACGTTTTGCAATTGTTCTTGTGTTTAACGTAATTAACAGTATATTGTCAGTAACGAGGGTTGAGGTGCGGCAGGATCGTGAGGTTTCAGTGTGGGACATAATTACAGTAAGTCAAATATGCCTAGAGCATGGGAGAACTGTTTGGTCCAGGATCACTGCCATCTTCTGTTTCTAAACCAACGAATGAAATTACTGGAAAATCTCAGCAGGTCTGGTAGCATCTTGGAAATATAAATCGATTTAAGACTTCGGGACCAGTGACACTTCTTTTCCATGTCTATCTCCACCTGCTTTTGCACATTCTTCCTTTTTATTGAATGTCTCCTGACTTCCAACTTTGTATTCAGCTTCTCTTTTATTACTTCCTCTCCAACCATTTTCCCAGTCTCCAAGTTTGTATCAGAACTGTTCCATCTTTCACATTGCCCAGGACTTCCAACTGAACAAATAACTCTGTTTCTATTTCCTTAGATAGCAGATGGCCAGAGACTGGAAGGCAGTGTTATTCCGAAAACTCATCCATGATTCACCCCGAGTCCACAGGGAGCAAGACGTTTACACGCAGCAGAATACGACACCATGTTCTCCAATCCCCCGATGCCAACTGAAGGCGGCCACTGCAGCTTCAATCAGGGCTTCCTGCCAAACCCTGGGACACAGCTCGTGGAAACCCCTTTGTCATTAACTACTCTTCCCGTGGGAAAGGAACAAAACTTCCATTTTAAATTGGAAACGGCTTCAGGAGATTGGAAGGTTGTTCCTGTTCTTGGAACGTGGTATAAACAAAACTCCTGTCTTGAAAATAAGAAGTGGTAAACGTTTTAGGCAGGAAGAACAAAGAAAATGTGGATTGTGAGGGCTCTGTCTTGTCAGCAGATGGGAAATTCCCAATACTGTAAACAGAAATGATTGGGTTTCCTAAGGTAATTTTCCGACTGATGTACTGTCTGACAGAGTGACTGGAAATCACTTCATGTGAAAATATTCGGTTTGAATCTTAAATGGCGGGGCAAGTGTTAAATAGATTGTAATGTTTTGAAGAAATAACAAAAGTGAAAGATGTGAATGATGTCATTTGTGATTGGGAGGAATGAGTTGAATCTTTGCAAATTGCTGTGCCAGGTGAATTATGCTCAGAATGAAATAGCAAACTAATTCATCGTGTCCGAAGCCTGGATATCTCAGTTCGGTGAAATGTGAGTTGTTTAATCAGAGAGTCGTGCGTCCAAGCCCCATAATAGTCGTTTTCACTGTTTAATAAAGTTCCAGCTCTTCGTTCCACATGCAGAATTGCAAGCCAACGCTGGTGGAGCATTCTTGTTGCTTTCGCTGACACACTTGTCCTCCTGCTTTGATCACATGTCGGTTACTGAGTGAAAACTGTCTGCACTTTACTGGAATCGCCAGATACAACTTTATCAGTGCAGCTGAAAATACTATGAATGCTGTCCATTTCAAAACGTGAGATTCCATTTCATCCGTGCACCAACCAAAGTGTTCACAGACACAGAACGCGATTGGCCATTTGTTAGTGGTCTGACAGAGACGGCTTAATATCTCATGGGTCCTGAACCAAAATTAACTGAGTCAGAATGCGCTGATGGAACGGAACGGAGCTCTCCCAGTACATTTTGCAATTGTTCTTGTTGTGTGCTCATGTAAGTTTATGTAATGAACAGTTTATTGACAGTAACGAGGGTGGGGGTGGGGAAGGATTCTGAGGTTTCAGTGTGGGATAGACGTGATCTGATCGAACGGTTAAGTCAAATATTCCCAGAACATGAGAGAGCTGATTGGTCCAGGATTACTCCCATCTTCTGTTTCAGAATCAACAAATGAAATTGCTGGAAAATCTCAGCAGGTCCAGTCGCATCTTGAAAATGAAAACCAAATGAGATTTCGGGACTGGTGACACTTCTTTTTCCATTTCCATGTCTCTCTGCCTTTCTACAAACTTCCTTTTTATTGAATATGTCCTGACTTCAAACTTTAATTCAGCTTCACTTTTATTGCTTCCTCTCCAAACATTTTCCGAGTCTCTAAAACTGTATCATGCTTGTTCTATCTCTCACTTTGCCCAGGACTTCCAACTGAACAAATAACTCTGTTTCTATTTCCTTAGATACCAGGTGGCCAGAGTTTGGAAGACATAGGTGGACGGTTAGCGCTTTCAGAATATCTAATCTGCTTCGCCATTCGATCTTGGCTAATATCGTTCTTAACCCCATTCTCCAGTCCTCTCCCTGAACACTTACACCTCAGTCTTAGGATCCAGTCTTTTTCCCAAAGTGGGTCCTAATCCGTCCCAAAACCCTCCACAAATGTTGGCAGCTGCGACACCGTGTCAACGTGTCATCAATCTCAGTTTCAGTGATTCTCGGCAAACACGAACTGTTCTGAGCAGCTCGATCGGGTCTCTGGCCCCACTGTGATCCTGCGGGGGAGCGTAATCATCTTCATCTCCTACGGAAAGGATCGGCGCTTCATAAGAAAAAGGACAGAAAGAAAGATAGGCTTGTGTGTCAAGATATGTGGAGTAATTACTTTCTGACCTGGTCAGTAAACCTTACTCTGCATATCCCCGCACATTCTAGCTGTTGTGGTGAAAGGGAATACAAGTCCAATTAATTGCCATCTACGCTTTTATTCGATATGTATTCTTCCTTGTTCTGAATATGCAGGGATGATTCCAGCACTGATGGTCACCATTTCTAAGAGTGCATGCCGCGGGCCCTGTTCTTTTCTGGAGAGTAGCAGTACCAGTTTGTGCGAAAGTGGCCCAATACAAAGCTTCTAAGAAACATTGTTGTTCCCTCTTTACGGACGACAGTCTTTCATATCATGATCGATGGGATTTATTGCATTCTCATCAGCAAACCTTGTTTTGAATTTATTCGCCCAGTACTACTGTAGCGGTGAAAAGAATATAATTCCGAATACCTGCTGCGTGAATTTCATTTTCAAATTTCTATTCGCAGTGGTCCTTCATATGTTGCGATGTCTATATCACTGCCGGCCATCATGTTTAAGAGTGCCATTACAAATGTTCCTCTGTCTTGGCGCTGCAGGGAAAATTGTCTGAGCCTTTTCAGCCAATATTTCCTTGATATTTCAACATGGTCTTCTTACTTTTTCAATCATGTCCACTTTAAGGACACAGTTACCGGGCACTGATCCTTTCTGTAACAACAGTACCGCATTTGCTTTACATGCGAAGGTGACCTGGATCAGTAGGAAGGAGAGCATTCATTTCCTTCTGTCACAGCGAACACTGGATTCATGATGTTAGTCTCTGTCAAATGCATCCGAAAATGTGCTCTGAACTCTTCATTTGAACGCTGTCTGGCGTTTCTCAACGTGTGTCAACCAAAACCAGAAATCCTCAATCATAGTTTGGAGCAGTTCACATTTTCGAGTTTTGAAGCAGCAGACACGGATACAGTTCATTCAGTCAACGACAGGAATGAAAAGATTTACAGGCACAGATGAACTATCGACTCTTGTTCTCACACTGTTACTAATATTACCGTGTGGCCTGAAGTCTAAGCCATGTTGTAACTGAAAATGAGGAAATCACAGACAGGCTGCCGAATGACACAGTATGTATTTTGTTTTCTTGTTCTCACAGAGTTCCAGGAAAGTATGACAGCGAGGGAGAGGAATGCAAGTCAAGTGCAGCTCTGGAGAAACACCTTCTGTCTGATTCAGTCATCAACAAGAAACTTGAATGCGACTAAAACGGGAAACCTTTTCACAACTCGAACAAAGAGCAATCACGAACAGTGACCACCTCTTTGACATCTCAGATCGCCTTTGACCTTCCCTGAATATGTATAGAAACTAATTTTTGTACACCTCAAAGTGAGAACTGTTTGATTTACCGACAATAAGTGAGTCGCATGTCCTTGATTTCCACATAGGTTTTCAACTCAGCTTGCAGCCAGGTGACAGTTGCTCATGGCTCTGCTGGATAATGCACTATTATGGAAAAAGAAAAGGAAAGTTGGAACTCTTATTGGCTCTGGGTTTCGAATAATCTTGCTACGTGTTCTGCCATTCTCGGATTCCAGTGCTAAACCAGTTTTTCAATTCATCCGAGCAGCAGGAGAGTCGGCGTTTCTGGCAGGTGTAGAATTCATCATCTCCAGTGATCACTTTATCTGAGGAGAGAAAATGCACAAAGTTTCACACAGCAACTAATCGGAATTGCATTCCGTTTCAGCATGGCGGCAGATATGGACGAGCAAATTCAAAGCCAGATTTGCTGATGAGAACAACAAGCACGACCGCTCAGATAGAGCAATTCCTTCCCACCGCTTCTTCTGCAGAACTGGTGCAGTTGCTGTGAGTATGCTGCAGGGTATCATCAGGTACATGCTCTTGGGTTTCCGGTTTTGGTCTGTGTGCTCGCGTGTTTGAGCAACCTGAGACTCTGATTTCAATTCCACTTCTTAAGAAGTCTTGTGTTTGCATCCCTGCGCGGCCACGTGTGTTAATGGATTATGCTGGCAACGTTTTTCAGGGATGAGTTTTGTTAAAGTTGAACAGAAAAAAAAGCAGTCATTTCTTCTAACCCGGCTGTGATGTGGCACAGCAGAAAACAACCAACATGTCGGTGTCCACGCTGTTTTCCCTTTCTGCTGTAGTTTTCACGTTCCCCTCCAGCTCGAAATTCCACCAGCATAATACGCGACTCAAAAGCAGGCTGCGCCAATCTTTCATATTCCAGACAATTTGCACTTTACCATTTTCTCTGAAAGTGAATGGAGATATTTATTTCCCTGTTGATGTGAAATTAGGTTCTACATTGAATCTGCTCGCAGTTTTCTGTTGTTGTTGCGAAAAGAAGGGAAATTGCGATATGAAACTTGGTTACTTTTCCCTAATTTCCTTAATTTCTGTCCTGATGAGAGAGGCTGGTGATTGGTCCTCTCGATCCGGTGGAGACATCAGCCCAATTGTTAACCTCATCTAATCGAGATTAATTGGTAATCTTCACTTTTCATGGTTCATTGTTAGTCAGTTCTGATTCATGTTACTTGAGCACTTTCCAGGAAGTATTGGTGCACTAAGGCACCAGTACGTTGAAAGCACCATTTGGAATTGCCTCGCTGCAATTTGCGTGAGTAGCTCATCACCCAGACGACTCGCTCTGCCTCACAGACAGCATTCATGAGTCCGTGTGTCTGAAAATAGGTTCTCTTTGTCAGTTCTGCTTCTGTTCATGAGTTGTCAGTTTTTGGTTTCACTGGAGAGCCACGCAGGCAACATGATTTGTGAGGTATATTCCGCAGCCAAAATCTTCCACTGAGAAGTTGGGACTGTGTCAAGAAGAATGGTCATTGGCAGCCTAAGACCAGAAAAAAATGATTCGTTGCTGGTTTTAACCGCAGCAGCCTGTGGGAGTTATCTCAAATGGGAGAGTACTCGCTTTGCATGCGAGAGTTTGCGGGGTTGCTAGCTGCGTTCTCCATCCCCTTTTAGGGCGGCACCGTGGCTCAGTGGTTAGCACTGCTGCCTCACAGTACCAGTGTTCCACGTTCGATTCCTCTGCGTAGTATGCACATTCTCCCTGCGTCTGCATGGGTTTCGTCCCACACTCCAAATATGTGCAGGGCAGGTGAATTTGACATGCTCATTTGCCCATAATGATCGGTGCATTAGTTCGAGGTAAATTGGTCTGGGTGGGTTACTCTTTGGAGGGTCGGTGTGGACTAGTTGCGCTGAAGGGCCTGTTTCCATACTGTAGGGAATCTAATCTCACCATCTTCCAGAAAACTAGCCCAACGCACTGACCAAGTGATGAGTGCCTATTCAAACTGGTGATCGGCACTGCAGCATCTCAGAGGGGCTGAGCCCGTAAACAAACGCTCTATTTGCAAAATTTTCACGTTTATTCTTTTACAACTTTCCTGTCTGTATACAGATTCATATGCCTTTGAAATGTTGAGAGTATACCAGACTCCACCACTAAATCTGACAATTCATTCCAAACACGCAAACCTTTCTGTGTGAAAAAAACAATGTCCTTCAGATCCCTTTTAAATTTTACCACTCTCCCCTTAAAACATTGTTTCCTTGCTTTGAACTTGCCTGCCTTGGGAAGAAGTAGTCATTGACCATTTACTCTACCGTCTCCTTCATATTCTGTAAGCCCATCCCTCAGCCCTCAAGCTCCAGGGAAAATTTTCACATCCTATTCAGCTTTACGTTACAGTCCAAACACTATATGCCTTGCAACATTCTCATACATTTTCTCGAACTTTCGCCAAATTCGCCATTGAAAGTGTGTGGGGGTAAGTGCCTGAAGTGAGGCGATGCTGAAACACTAATCATGAAAAACATGTTTGCGGGGGTTTGTGTGGCAGCGTGGCAGAGGTGTCGAAGGAGCTGTCTTTAAACTATAACCTCGATCCAGTCATTGATTTGAATTCCCACCACGACCAGAACCACAGGTAAAGTCGCGAACTCTGTTTTTCATGAAAGACCTATAAACATTGAGATGTCAGGATTTGATCCCATATTCGGCTTTTTTCGACAGGAACTTTCACTAACTAAGGCTGAGGGACTCCGAAGCTCAACGATTCAAAACTATGCGTGCAGTTACTTGACTATTTGAACACAGGAACTCGGACTCATATTTTGTGTTTTCACAGATACTCGGTGTAAATTTAAAACAGCCTCTGGTTATGCAGAAGAGTTCAAAGCTGGATATTCTTCACTGAAAATGCACAGGAAGAGGCAATCTCTTATTACTTTTGTTGTAAACTGATAACTTAGATTGTTCAAACTGAGAGGATAACGCGAATCCATCCATCCTCTTGGGCACCTTTAACCGCGTTAATATCCGCAAAGGTAAACTCACACTAAGAGGTATGGGCTCTCGCATTTCAACTGGGAAATGCGAGAACCTTGGAGGGGTAATTGCGGTGATAGCTTTCGCTTGTATTTGCTGCCATTGTCTTTCCAGACAGATGCTGATCGATCACTGAATTGATCTGGCAGGATCCGTGTGTGTGTTCTGGGTGCAACCAGGATTTAGTTTTCATTCGGATAATTCACAAGAAGAGAATTAAATCTACATCTCCTGACTGGGAAGGAAAGCCTCTTCTGGGCAATGCAAACTCAGACTCGTATGCAGGGATGTCCATTGATACTGCAGTAGCCTTTGGGACTTGTATAAACTCTCGTGCCTGCTCATCACGTCATAATCGGCTTCGTCAGCAGTGTTTCTCTCTCCAAGTTTCCAAGTCGGTTCACATTATCACCCTTGGTTTCAATGTGAAGAAGGCAATGCTGTGATAAACTGATGTTGTTCAGCAGATATACTGCAGCAAGTTAAGTAAAGACTGATGCTAACACGAGCTCGTTTTGAGCTGCGCTGATGTTTTGGCAGCAGGAAAGGCATCGTTCAACTCACCTCATTCCGGATGACTGGCTCGAAATGGCCAGTGGTTTCTCGCTGAATTAGTTCAGGCTCTGGAATGTAAAAAACTTCAAACATGAAAGTACAGTGAAAGGAAATGGTTAACAGAGTGGGGAATTCCAAGTGAAACAGTGACGGTGATGATCTTGGCTGATTTTTCACCTTGTGAATGCTGTTTCCCTGATGTGGACGTTTACATTATCTACAGACAAACTGTCATAGCCAAACCTGGTCTTTGGGTCAGTGACGGAATTGGTAACACGTCGAGTTAGGGGATTTTCGGTTCGCATTTAAAATCACGAGGATGTAGCGTGCCAGTCCATTCCTGTTGTCTGTCAGGAACGGAAGGGTTTGGGTTTTCGAATTTACAGTTTATTTCGCCCACTTCAAATTCTAGCTCAGATCAACGTCTCTCATTGTCTGTAGAACTGGCTTTGGTTTAACCAAAAGCTGCCTTTTGGCGGTTGAACTTGCATGTTGGAGCGGACAACTGAAGTGAAGCACAAGGAGCTGGTCAAATACTAAGAACTCTGCCACTCTCGGGGAATGTGTCTGTGTGTCTCTTTCTGTGGGAGACACGACGTGGGTAATAACACAGTGTGACTATGTCAAACTTCAATCCCATTGTTGTGTCATCTAAGATCAAAGCGAGAACCTCACTGCCATTTGTACTGGAAACATCAGAACACATAAGGTTATGGACCAAATTTGGAAACTGGGAATGGAATAAATGAATGTCTTTAATCCAGACTGCACCATGGGCCAAATGGGCTTTTCCATTCTGCAAAACTTGAAGACGAGTAGAAAACAATCTGCAGTGAAACTGATCAGAAATGAAAGGGAAAAGCCATTTCATTGAGAATAAGTGCAAGAGCGTCTGTCTTCATTCAGTGTAATGTCGTAGGTAGGATTTGGAACTAGAACTGCCATGGCATTAGTTCTGTTTTCGGATTGGGAATGAACGTTTTATTGTGCAAGTATATCGTGGTACCAGTATTTCCGACCACTGGTCCGAACCTGGTAATGCTTGGTTTTGTGCCAGGTTATCAAAAATCAAAAAGATGCAGGTTTTGGAAAGCTGAACTAAAAACGAGAATTGATAGAGAAACCCGCTACACCTGGCAACATCTGTGGAGAGAAACAGTTTTTTTTTTAGATGGACAGGAAACAGGTTAATTATAGATTTCTGGATTATACTGTTGGGAAAATGATAATCTTACCTGTCGAATCAGGATATTTATCAAAATCACTCTTGAGCTGACAAACGTCGAATTTACAATCTTAAAAGGACTTAATCAGCTGTCATGCTATTTTCATTTTCCTGAGCTGGTGGAAGGCTATGTTTTAATGGCTACATTTCCTTTTGCTTTCTGTTATTTAGCAGTCACGCCGAATGGAGAATTGTTTCTTTTAGTGTCTGCCTCAATACGTGTCTTTGTTTTTTCTATATTTGTCTCTGTATCCTCCTGGGCCTTTTTCACATTCTCCGACTCTCTGGGTGTCCATATCCCTCATTTCCCATTTCTGCTCTTGAAAAGCCTGACATTCAGAGAAAGTTTGAGTTTCGAACTGCTGAGAGGCTTTCTGACGCCTGGCTGGAGTCGGTTGAAGTAGTCTCACATTCTCTGGACAATGCGTCTGTCACTTCCAACCTGAGGCAAGGAGACATTTCTTCCTCAAAATCTAAAGACCCTTTCGAAGTTAAAATTGAATTCCTTATCCAACAGAAAAAGAAAGTAATTACATGATAGCTGAAGAAGAACAAGGATGCATTTACTCATGGTGCACAACAAATGAATGGTGACAACAGAGACTGAGGGTGATCATGTCGTGGTGTCAGTGCCATTACTACAACATTCCCCGGTAATGCTGCAGTGTCTCCTGTCTCACCACTTAATTTCCACAAAACTGGGAATGAAGGAATGAGAATAAGAGGATGAGAAGCAGAAGTGCTTGTGGAACTGCGGGAAGAATCTCCAGGTTAAAACAGTAGTTAAAAAGAGCAACATACACTACTGGATTTAAACCTGGAAAATGAAGCCGGAACGCGAAATCAGAATATATAGCAATTCAAACAGAACACTGAGTTTCTCGATCAGCAACACAATACTTGCGAGAAATAACGAGCTTTCAATACAATGAGCAGGCACCAGTGTGATGGGAGG
This sequence comes from Chiloscyllium plagiosum, assembly GCF_037043375.1. Classification (NCBI taxonomy): domain Eukaryota; kingdom Metazoa; phylum Chordata; class Chondrichthyes; order Orectolobiformes; family Hemiscylliidae; genus Chiloscyllium; species Chiloscyllium plagiosum. The sequence goes on along the minus strand of NW_028270175.1, from coordinate 57,232,854 downwards.
TGCTTATACCAGCGAAGCCACGGCGCCACGTTAAAAGCCAGATTTGTCGACCATATGTGCAATGTCTGAACCACTTGATCACAGGAATTCGAAAACGCGTTTTCTGTATTAGCGTTGCTCTGTATGAATGGCAATCAAACTCTGCTTGTGCATAAACAGACATTTCAATGCTGAGCATGCCCCACTGAAAAGGCACAGGAAAAGACAGTATCCTCTTGCATTGGCATCCAACAGATATTTTCATCTGTTGAAACTGACAGAATAAAGAGGATGTGCCCATCTCATCTCGCGTTTTCTGTATTAGCGTTGCTCCGTATGAATGGCAATCAAACTCTACTTGTGCATAAACAGACATTTCAATGCTGAGCATGCCCCACTGAAAAGGCACAGAAAAAGACAGTATCCTCTTGCATTGGCATCCAACAGATATTTTCATCTGTTTAAACTGACAGAATAAAGAGGATGTGCCCATCTCCTCGGCATCAGAGCATTTGACTTTCATTATTCTACCCTGCACCTCTCCTCAAATTATTCCCGACCGCTTGCAGTGTCGAATTAGTACATGCATTTATTTGAAATGCATTTCTGGGACACAGTTGTCTTTCAATGAGATAAGATTCACTGCCCATCCCTAATTATCCCAAAGATGTAGGGGACGAGTTACTTTTGTCAACTCCTCAAAGACGCCACTCCTGACGCCACTCTGTCAATGTAACTCACTGAGGGAAGAGCAAACTGACGCCACTCAGTCAGTGTTACTCACCCAGGGAAGGGCAGACTGACCCCACACTCTCAGTGTAACTCAGCAGACTGATCCCACAATGTCAATATAAGTCATTCACTGAAGAGCAGTCTGACCCCACCCTATAAATGTAATTCCCTCAGGGAAGAGCAGACTGATCCCATTCTGTCTATGGCACTCACCCAATGAATGAACACTAACCCCACTCTCCCAATGTAACTCGCCAGGGAAGAGCAGACGGATGCCAGACTGTCAACATAAATTATCGAGGGAAGTGAATACTGACCCCGCTCTTTCTATTTCACTCAGGCAGAGAAGAGCAGACTGTCACCACTCTGTGAAAGAAATTCGCCCAGGGAAGGGCAGACTGACCCTACTGTATCTGCGTGACTGATACAGGTAAGAGCAACTAACCCAACTCTGTCAATGTATCTTCCTCAGGGAAGAAGACCCTGACACCTCTCTGTCCATGTAGCTCACCCAGGAAACAGCAGACTAACCCCACTGTGTCTATTTAAGTTCACAAAAATCCTCTGAAGTACGTCCTATCCAGACACTCCTATTAAAGAGACATCACTGTCTCTGTAACCGTGTGCGTTCAATGGCGATTCCAAATAACCTGCAAATGTTTAGAATGTGGCAGCAAACCAGAGCAACCACACAGAAATTGGGCGAATGTGCAAACTTCCATCAGGCAGTCACCTAAGCCTGGAATGGAAACCAAACCCGAGAGCAGTCGTGATTATAAAATGGCAGAACAGAAACCTAGCAAAAAGAATTGCGTCCCTGTGTGTTGCAACGATGCTGAGTATTAATTAAGCCCCCCTCACTGTAGTTAATTTCCATTTTCATCACTGCCAACCTTCTTCGAAGCAAAGCACGCACTTGCTTTTTTCAGACTTCCTATTTCCCGCTTTCGTCCCGCTTTTTACCGAATCATATTTCTGACTTTACAAACTACGTCATAACAGGTTGACAACTACAGAATGAGCTTTGTTCTGTTCTCCACTGATGTTGATAGTAGTAAACCGGCATATTCGAGTAGGACTTGATGCACTTGCGGGTGGTGTATTCGCGGCATTTTGGCTTCTTTTTTTCATTTTCGGTCTACTATTTCGAGTTCATTGCGCAGACTTCTGAAGAAGACTTTTTGGAGTCGAAATGGTAACTGTGTTTTCTCTCGAAAGACAGACGTAGCTTTATTTCTGTTCTCTTATAAATTGATCTTCTTTTGATCTTTGCAAGTGAAATAGGGTGCATTACTATTGATCTGTTTTAGTTTCAAAATCAAGAGAACATGAAGGAAGGAATATCAAAGAACACAAAGTTCTGAGTTATTAAGATAATTTTTGCAGCAATGGTGGACATGAAGGTCAAATTAAGATAACGGTTCAAGAACATTTAGTCTGTGGAAGTGGTATGTGACTTTAATTCCAAATATATGTTTCCGTTCTTCCAGTACATCTTTTTGACTCCCAGAAAACATTGATTGTTTTCTGTATTCACTTTGTTTCGCGACATCTGTCTTCTGGTCGACCAGGGACAATTTGAATTTGCGTCTGCATTGAATAAGATTTCGGTCTTTCTTTCGAGAAGCAAACCTGTGCATTATGTACCACATATCATGCTGATGGCTAAGAAGTTCAAAATGAATTACGGTTTATGGATCGTGAGCAAGAATGAATTGATCCACTTGCGAACAGATGTCACCACGCCCTATTCCTACATCGGGCCTGAACGGTCCATTGGCAGAGTCTGCAGACAGGAAATGTCTAAGTAACTAGTCCTTTGTTCAGTTTGATTTGATACCAATGGTAGTGCTGTTTTGGTGCAGAAACGTGTCAACATCTCTGACATTAGAGTCAAAATTTAAGTCACATCTACGCCATGGAGTGTCTTCTCATATCGGAACATGCTGACATGAAAACATCCAGCTCTGATAGCAAACGTTTTTTCATTAAACAGGGAGAATGTTTAACTAAGCAATGCAGACAGCTAAGATGAATAATTGGCATTTGGTTCTTCAAGCTGAGCTCTCCACACCAACTGCTCCAACGAAGGCCGTGGATAAGATCCCGATCGATTATTTTGGTCAATTTTTGCCTCAACAACAACCTATTGTTCTGAACAATGCTACATCACAAGCAGAGGGCTAAGTCTGATTTTCATAGTTAATTTTCAATTTCAGTTCTTAATGCACAGTTTCTTATGAATGTGGACAGCAGAAGACCGTTAACATTCCATTTCTAATATTTCCAGAAAATTCTACTCCGCTGATATCGCCTTGCCTTATCACACCTCAAGCCAGGAACCTGGATCAGTCGAATTCCTTTCCACACATGGATGAACGTTAGTCCTCTGAATTGAAATTGGGCAAATCCGGCCTTTTTTTTAACAGTTTCAAAACAAGAGAGGTAATCTCATTGAGAGTTGCAAAATATTTGAAGAGATAAACGTGTGGTGCAATTAAATTTTGTTCCCTCATTGGTGTATCTAGAAGCAGGAGAGGACAATTTTAAAATGAAGCACTGTGATTTATGACCAGGATGAGAACTATTGATTTTTGTCTTAGCCTTGAGAAGTATCGCTATTCAGCACTACAGTGAGCCTTGGATATTTGGTCTTTGAATGCATCACTATCAGCCTGACCCGTCGACACTTCCTGCATCACTGTAGACCTGACCCCTCACACTTCCCGCCGTAATATCAGCGTGAACCCCTCAAACTTACTGCATCACTATCCATCTGGCGCCCTCACATTTACTGCGCCACTTTCATTTCGAGACCCCCATCTTGACTGCGTCACTATCAGCCTGACTGCCAAACACTTACTTTGTCACTATCAGTCACGCCCTTACACTTCCTATGTTACTATCACCCTGACTCCTTACACTTACTGTGTCACTATCAGCCTGACTCCATCACAGTTATTGTGTCAGTATCAGACTGACGCCTCACACTTATCTTGTCACTAAAACACTGCCCTATCACATTGACTGTGTCACTATCAGCCTGACCCCCTCACACTTACTGCTTCACTATCGCAATGCCCCTCTCTCACTTACGACGTCATTTACACCCTGACACCCCAGACTTGCTGCGGCACAATCACACTGAGGGCCTTACACTTAGTATCACTGTCATCCTGACCCCTTACACTTACTGCGTCACTATCACACTGGCATCTCATACCCACTGTGTCACTATCATCCTGAAATGCTTACACCTATTGCGTCACTATCACTTTGACCCCAACACACAAACTGCATCAATATCAGCCTGACCGTCTCACACATACTGCGCCACCACGAGGCTGACTCCCTCACATATACTGCGTCACTATCAGACTTACCCACTCATGCTTACTGCGTCACTATCACCCTGACTCCCCACTCTTAGTGCGTTAAGATCATTGTGCCCCCATACACTTACAGCGTAACTATCGTCCTGACAACGTCACACTTACTGCGTCCAGTTCAGCCTGATCCCCTCAAACGTAATGCGTCACTATCAGCTTCAACACTCACATTTACTGCGTCACTTCTAATACTACCCCTGCACACTTACTACATCCCTACCCGCCTTAGCCCCTCGCATGTATTTCATCACTATCAGCCTGAGACACTCACACTTACAGCTTTACTACAACCTGGCCCTGTGAGTGCATCTACATCACTGTCACCCTGACCTCTTGCCCACACTGCGTCACTATAAGCCTGGCCCCTCAAATGTTCTGTGTCACTATCGCTTCTGACATCTCACACTCACTGCGTCACTATCACCCTGACCCCTCACAGTTACTGCATCACTACAACCTGACCCCCTGAAAGCATCTGCGTCACTGTCACCCTGACCCCACCACACTTGCCATGTCACCATCACAATGACACATTAACACAGTCTGCTTCACTGTCATCATGACACCTCACACTCACTGCATCACTACCATCCTCCCCCTCATACTGACCTGTCACTATCATCCAGAGCCGCTCACACTTATTGCGTTCCTAACACTCTGCTCCCAACAGACTGACTGCGTCACTATTAGCCTGACACTCGCACACTTTCCGCATCACTATCAGCCTGACCCCTCACAATTTCACCGCGTCTATCATTCTGACTCGTCACATTTCCTGCATCACTATCACACTGTCACTTAACACTTACTGGCCAGGATTAGCCTGACGCCCTCAACGTACTGCATCAATATCAGCCTAAACACTCACACTTACACCGTCACCATCACGCTTACCCCCTCACACTCACTGCGTCACTATCACCCTGTCCCCTCTCGCTTCCAGCATTAGGCTCACTCTGACTCACGGACACTTACTGCATCACTATCAGCCTGACCCCTCACACATACTGTGACACTATCAGCCTGACCCCAACACACTTGCTGCGTCTCTATCAGCCTGACCCACTCACTACTACTGCTTCACTATCAGACTGACCCCTCACACTTACCGCATCCCTAACAGCCTGACATCTCACACTTACTGCGTCACTATTCCCCTAACACCTCACTTTTATTGGCCACTATCAGCCTGATGCTCTCAACTTACTGTGTCACTACCAGCCTGAATGCACACACTTACTCATTAACTATCACCCTGACTGTCTCACACTCACTGCGTCAGTCTCTGCCTGACCCCATCACACTTACTGCGTCACTATCACCCTGTCCCCTTCCACTTTATGCATCAGGATCAGCCTGACACAGTAACATTTACTGCATCACTATCAGCCTGATCTCCTTCCAATTCCTGCGTCACTATCAGCCTGACCACTCACTCTTACTGAGTCACTGTCACACTGACCCCTCACACGAAGTGTATCACTATCACCTTGTACACCTCACACTTACTGCATCACTATCACTCTGACCCCCCTCACTGCGTAACTATCGGCCTGATCCACTCACACAGTCTGCGTCACTACCACGCTGACACCTCACCCTCATTGTGTCACTATCATCCTCACTCCATCACACTTATTGAGGCACTGTCAGCCCTGTAATGGAAAATTATCATTTATTGTGAAATCTGTGAAACTATGGTTGAAACAAAGAAGTATGGACCGAACTTTGCAAAAAGACAGAAAAAATGTAAAGTTCAACCTAATTTACAGCTGACTCTCAAGGCCAATAATCTATTATATCAGCAGTCAATGAATTAGAAAAAGCAACTCCATGTGTGGAAAGGAACTCGACTGATCCAGGTTCCTGGCTTGAGGTGTGATAAGGCAAGGCAATACATAGTATAAAGGGAATATGTGAAAACCATCAGGCGTCCATTTCATGAGGCGTCTTGCAAATGTGTCGGGTCCACTCTGCAACTTTCAAAAATAAACTTTTTCTTTGCTCTTGGTAGCATTTGCGTCGAGTCGATTGAAATTCCAAGGCAGTAAACTAGGGGGCTCGCCTGAGACCCTGCGACTGGGTAAGATTTTGGAGATTTCCAGGAGGTGTACGCGCTACTGCCTTGAAGGTCTTTCACTTCATCTCCAGCGCTGAATTGGACCCTTTGCGTGAGAGGTCTGGGAATAAGTGGATCGCCCCATAGTCGCGTTCCGAATCGAATAGGGTCGGGGTAAAAGTTGTGGCTTAAGTAATCCGACATAGAGACTCGTTCGAAGAGAATAAATGAACCAGGAAGAGGGACCAGTGAACTCTCGCGCGGTATTCGAGTAAAGCTCAAGGGAAAGGATTGCCGTCTCTCGAGAGTTTAAGAGATAGCAAGATTAACGGTGGTTTTAGACTTGGAGCCACCATGGGCAGCGTTGAAGTCACCAAAGCTGTACCAGTTACGTGGGTTCTTGGTTTGTGAAAACCAAGGCAATGAGGCGATCGCGCCCAATGAGAGGGGACCTCCGGAGGTAAAAGCAAGTTATATTGGCAAAGAGAAGATTATGGTATCATGTGAGAGAGAGAGGGAGAGAGAGAGATAGACAGATATACAGACAGAGAGACAGACAGACAGAGAGATGAACACTTTTCCAATATCCATGAAAATCGGCTCTAGCAAGAGCGAACAAAAAGAGGGTCGACAGACAACTCGGAATGGTCAAGAAAAAATACAATATATGCTAAATAATTATGGCCCAGTTTCTGTAAAGCAGTTAAAAATGTAAATCAAGGAATGTGTTTTTCTGGAGGAAGGAAGTTTTAGTAACATGCAGTTTGAAATGTTAAGGTCACCGATGGAGGAGAGAGAGAGAAGGAGAAAAGGACGGGTAAAATAGAACCTGTGAATTGGAGTGCTTATAACATGTTGAAGGCTGAGCCTGATTTCAGGGAAAGAAAATCTCGAATAAAAGATAGATCAAGTACAGGTACAAACACCAGCGCACATGCACATACACACGGAAAACAACCAAATGAAGCTGTACAGTGTCTAAAGACTGGATCAGATCCTGACCTTAATGGGTGCCCTCAAAGAGCTACAGCCCCCCTACGAGATCCACTTCGCGAAGATTCCAAGTCAACGGTCGCCGCCTCAGGTTCTGCTGAATCACCAATAGCATATCGTACCCACAATCAATTGAAAAGAATCCCTAAAGAAGTCGAGACAATGTCCCAGTACCTTAAGCACCTCACGAAAGTCGATAACGTCTATTGTGGACTGATACCACCCAAGGACATAACGACGGCAGAGATCACACCGTATCAGGCACACCTGAGGAGCAGCTTCATCAATGGAATGAAGTACGAAACAACAAAATAGGTAACAATATACGTGTATTACCTGGGACATGGGGAAGCTGAATTAGATAGAACAATACGTGATACATGCTGAAAAATTGCTGGCTCAAGAGAACCATAACCGGAAATCAAAGATGGATCAGCAATCACATAAACCTCAGCTTACTATGATGCAAATGGTCGTTCAGTCGTTGGAGGGAGGAACTGCGGGAAAAGAGAGAGGCACAGCTGGAGTTCGCAAAAGAGGAAGGGATCACGGAAGTGCGCTTGCCGAGATAGATCTGGTTGGTGCTTTGTTTGCTGAGTAATGGACCACTGGTCGAGACAGTACCCGCACAGACAGCCTCAATCGGTCCTGGAGGCTGGACAGCATGGTGAGTGACAGGGGACGACTGAGGTTGAGGTGGGCAGGCCACAAGGTACAGGTAAACCTCTTTCCTTTATACTTGGCAACGAAGAATCCCTTATGATAATCACTTCTACTAACCTAACGGGCACTGAGATGTGTCCCAACTCTATATTGAACATTGAGATTGTGAAGTGTGGACAATATGTTCAATATAACAATGATGCGTATATGTCGATGCCTATCTCTATGTTATATGTGGAAGGTACACCAGTTACCATTTTGGTAGATACATGGCCATCACATTCACTCCTCAAATCAAGACAGTTCAGAGAGTTGACACCAATAAAGATGAGTGGAATGTTCCTGATCTCAATGGAGGCATCAGGCGTCGTGATATGAGAGAGTTTCACCGCACCCATATTGTGTGAAATTAGTAATGTGTAAAAATTCTAATTCTCAATTTTGTTAGCGGAATTCTGTCCTTTTCATTTGATGGCTCGGAATTTCATAGTGAGACTGGGGTTGTATTTGCTCAGTACTCCGACGGGTTTGCAGGTAATTCAAAGGGAAGATTCACAAGTGTAAACTGTAAAATACAACCCACGACCCCTGGTGTATGTCTATGAGTGGCGATTAAGCCAGAGAGCAATGAGTTCAGTGAGCAATTCACTCGCCCTGGAAGCAGGTAACCATGTTAATCCTATTAACACCGATTTTTTTTGCGGGAATATGCTGCACTGCACAGCACACGTACACCACGATGGCCCTGAGGAACCATAAGAGAAGTATTGGTTCAGGAGATTGGTTAAACCAGGTCAGTTGTTATTGTGCGAATTTTATTGAAGGTTTGGCAGATGTGCAGTCAGTGTCAACTTATGTCAAGTAACTGTGACGGCAAGTAAACTCTATATTTTTGATGTGGATGACTACGCTCCTCGCATGTCACTGGCGAAGGTGTCCAGTGACTGGTGGCAAGATTTGGGGCCATGGGTACTAAAGGCATAAAGAACGAAATGTTGGGTATTCTAGGACGATGTGGGTATGTGGTTTAATGCAGATGTGCGGACATATAGGAAGAAATTAATTTGTCCAACTCAGGCAATAGAACAGTCGAGGTAACCCCCGCGAGCCCTGAAGAGACTAGAAGGCTGTCCTGGCGTTTCCCTAAGACAGACCTCTCAGACCCAAGTTTAATAACGGTCCCGACTGAATTAAACGTTAAAGGAAAACATGATTTGGGGCTTATACCAGGTTGTGAACCAATACGAGTAACCACGAAGTCGGAGTATCGTCCTTGCAAGGCACAATACCAGTTAAAACCCGAGGTCATGAACGTAGTTACTCCAGTCTTTCAATCCTTCCCAAAGGCTAGAGAGATAATCCCCTATGTAAACTCACCGGTGAGAATTCCCATTTTTCTGATCAAAAAGGCAAAAATTCCAAGTGAACCGGAGGAATGCAGGTTTGTTCAAGACCTTCAGGCAGTCAATAACAGTGTTGTCCCGCGCGCATCAAATGTTACCAAACCCTATACTGTATTAGTTTAATTTACACCGGACAGTAAATGGTTCCCTGCTGTGGAATTAGCAAATACATTCTTTATTGTAACGGTGCATCCAGATAGTCAATTCTGGTTCGCTTTTTCTTTCAAAGGGAAATCTTATGAGTTCACACGACTTTGTCAATGTTACTGTGAGTCACCCACCATATATAATGAGGCTCCCCGAAGGAGTCTGGAGACTCTTGTTTTAACCCCTGGGTCTCCGCTTCTGCAATCTGTAGACGATTGTTTAATAGTAGCACCGACAGAGGAACAATGTGAGAAGGATTCCTTTGCATTGCACGAGGGAAGGGCACAAAGCCAGCCTCGCAAAGCTTCGATTTATGCAATAACAGGTGAAGTTCTTCAGTCACTTAATATCTGAACAAGGGAAGGCCATTGGTGAAGACAGAATGCAAGTAATTCAGCAGATTCCAAGGCCTCACATGAAGAAACAATTGCTATCCTTTTTGGGCATAGGCTCCTACTGAAGAACGTTTATCCCACATTACACAAATCTTGAGGCGCCCTGAAGTGACATGGCCCATGGAAAAGGGTAGCAGAACCAAGGTCCGTTGCAATGGATCCCGGCGGCCGAGTTGAATTGAAAAAGACGTTTCAAAGTACACCTACACTGGGGATTCCGAATCCAAACAAGCCTTCTGTCAAACGGTAGATGAGAAGCATGGCTGCATGACATCTGTGTTGTTGCAGGATCATGGGGGAAAATTCAGGCTGGCAGCTTATTTTTCGGCTAAACTAAACCTCGTCCCGGCAGGATTGTGTAAATGCCTGCGAGCTGTGGTTGCAGCTGAAAAGGCTGTTGCAGTATCCAGGGATATAATCGGCTATGGCGACTTAACCAAACTGATCGCACATGCAGTATCCTTACTGCTTTCCGAGCAAAAAACAGCACATACGTTGACTCAGATACACTACTGTGTTATTGGAGAAACCTAACATTGCAATAAAACGATGTAACGTCCTTAATGCTGCTAATCCTCTCACTAGAGAAGGAGACGGAGACCCACATGATTGTATCACTGTAATTAATGAAATGTGCTGCCTTTTAAGACTTGCAGAATTCACCACTTCAGAATCTAAATATGGCGTTTTTTTGTGGATGGGTCAGCATTCAGGAGCAAGGGGATAGGCCAGAACTTTGTTGGGCCTGCTGTAGTAACTACCCATGAGGTATTCAAAGCGGGATCACTCGCTTCTCAACTATCAGCGCAAGCAGCGGAGCTGATTGCCTTGACTGAGGCATGTAAATTGGCTAAGGGAAACACAGCGAATATTTAACCGATAGCAGATACGCATTCGGAGTTGCACATAATGTTGGAACCCTGTGGAAATACAGGAACTTCTTGACCTTCACCGGAAAGCCCATCACACACCGTGTTCAGATTTCTGACCTCTTGGAAGCGGTCGTATTGCCTAAATCAATCGCTGTGTGTAAATATGATGCCCACACGCAAAAATAACGATTCCGTTTCTCAAGGAAATGCAAGGGCAGACTCAGCGGCAAGGACGGCAGCCCAGCAGCCGGTAAATGATCAGTTTGACGTGGGAATGACAAAAATCCTTACCCAAACAGCAGACGTACGGGAGTCACAGTCGAAGTCCAGGCTTGAAGACACGTTTGAGTGGGAAAAAGCAGAGTGCAGTTTGAGGTAAGTGGTCCGGTGTGGCCCCAATGTTAAACCTTTTCTACCACGATCATTATTTCCATTCTATGCCAAACTGACACACGGTAAGGAACATGTGTCAAAAGAGGGGAGATATGACAGCATTTCAGCACGTGGTACATTGAGGGATTTACTCATTACTTCCAGACATATTGTGAACGATGTGTTATCTGTGCCACAATAATGTGGGGAGGGGAATACAGATGAGTCATGTAGCACCTCCGAAACCCCAAAAACAATTTGAACATTTACAACTGGATTTTACCAAACTAACACCCTGTGAAGGAAAAAGGTATTGTCTGGTAATAGTTGATATGTTTTCCAAATGGGTGCAAGCGTTCCCCACGGCAAAACAGAATGCCAGTGCCGTAACCAAAGCTTTCCTAACTGAAATAATTCCGAAATGGAGCATCCCTGAGAGGCTTAGTAGTCCCAAGGTTTGTGAAGGTTTATAGCTCCGGTTGAGGTTTAGGGTGTAGGTTTGCTCGCTGAGCTGTACGTTTGTTATCCAGACGTTTCATTACCTGGCTAAGTAACATCATCATTGGCGACCTCCAAGATAAGCGAAGATGTTGTCTCGTGCTTTCTATTTATATGTTTGTCCTGGATGGGGTTCCTGGGGTTCGTGCTGATGTCATTTCCTATTCGTTTTCTGAGGGGTTGACAGATGGTAATCGATCTATGTGTTTGTTTATGACGTTGTGATTGGAGTGTGAGGTCTCTCAGAATTCTCTGGTGTGTTGCATATACAGCAAACCAACAAACACTGACCAAATATTTAACTACACCAGCAATCATCCCAATACGCAAAAAGGAAGCTGTGTCAGAACACTATTCCAACGAACCACCACACATTTCAGCACAGACGAACTTCGGAAAACAGAGGAGAACCACCTATATAACGTATTCGAGAAGAATGGATACTTAAAAATACAGTCTACAGATTCCTCAGGAAAAATACCACGACAAGTAGACCTAACACAGCCAGAATTCCTATCGACCTTTCCATACATCAATGAAGTCTCAGAAGTGGCAGCCAGACTACTAAGACCCCTCGGAATCCCACCAACACTCTCAAACAAAACTAACAAATTTAAAAGCCCCAGTAAACCCATGGACAAAACCAACGTCATATACAAAATTCCATGCAAGGACTGCCACAAACATAGGACAAACAGGAAGAAAGTTAGTCACCAGGATACAGAACACCAGCTAGCCACAAAAAGACACGACCCTCTCTCCTTCGTAGCCCTTCACACGGATGAAAGAAAAACACCATTTCGCCTGGGACACACATCTATCCTGGGACAGGCTAAGCAAAGACATGCCAGAGAATTCTTTGAGACCTAGCACTCCAACTACAACGCCATAAAAATGACATATATCTAGAAAACATCTATCAACCCCACAGAAAACGAACAGGAAATGGTATCACCACAAACCCCAGAAACCCCAGAAACCCCATCCTGGACAAACATATAACTAGAAAGCAGGAGACAACAGCTTCTATTCACTTGGACTTCGTCACCGACGATGTTACCGAGAACAAAGAGCACAGAAAAATACAGCGCAGTACAAGCCCTTTGGCCCTCGATGTTGCGCCGATCCAAGCCCACATAACCTACACTTGCACACTAACCTCCATATGCCAGGTAATGAAACGTCTGGATATCAAACCTACAGCTCAGCGAGCAAACCTACACTTTAGGCTTAGAAGTGACAGTGGGACACCATTTGTCCATAATGCCCTACAGTAGATTAGTGAGTATTTGGGAATAAACATGAGATAACACTGTGCCTACCACCAAACGAGCGGTAGGGCAGCGGAAAGAGAAAATTCTACCTTAAAAAATAAATTGACAAAATGCTGTGAGGAACTAGGGATGACATAGACAAAGGCACTTCCAATTGTGCTAATGTGTATGAGATCTAGGAGGAGAGGGAGAGCTAATCTTAGTCCGTTTGAGATTTTGTTTTATAGACCGTCAAACACAGGAATTGTCTCGAGACGTAAGGGAAGCCATAAAACAGGCCACTGTGAGGATGAGATGTTGTGTTACCGCATGAAACTCTCTACACTTCTGTCCCAAATACAGAATCAAGTGAAGACAGCACTACCCAATCAGCAGAAGGGAAAATGTACGATCTCTAACCTGGAGCCTGAATAGTGGCGAAAGATGTCAGGAGGGAAAACAGGAAGGCGAAGAGGTGGCTGGGACCGTTTCAAGTACGCCTTACAGCACAGATAGCTGTTAAGATCGCCGGAACAGCTACGTGGATACACACCAGCCATTACAAACTTGCAGCTGGGACTGAGGAGACATCGCACAACACCAAAACCAATTTCGAGCAAGTATTTATTAAAAGACTTAAGCAAATGTGGGGCTGCCCCAGTTCACACTGTTGGCAAGCACCCTGGTAGGACTATTCATAAGGGCAGGGGCGTCTGGGATGCAGCAGCTGACGGTTATCTTAACTGACAGGACGAAGTGGATCTTTACATTCGACCCATAGCCGTTCAGTAACAAGGACGACTATAAATTCGACCATTAAGATTTATGCAGGGATCCATGCTGCGCCGGTGACTGGCACTTAGTAGTAGCCACCACGGCAAAAGGGGCACCTGACATGGGAAATAAATATTCTATTATCAAAGTAAGACTCAGAAGAGCAATGAGGAAGTCTCGTGGTGTGGAATAGATAGATCCTTTTCCGACATCTGTAGACAGGTGAATATAGTGCTGCAGTCGCCCCAACCCCGCCCTCCGAGATGCTGTGCAGAATGTACTACAGACGATAGGAGCACTGGAGCATGGCAACCAATCAAACCAGATCATGGACCTAACCCCAAGCCGGGCAAAGGTCATTATTGACACACCCGAACCCGAAGGGAGACGGCAGTAGCTAGAGGGCGAATTTAAAGCAGGAGGGGAATTTGCCTGCTGGAGCTAAATGGCGTAAATGCGACGCCAGTAGGTTGGGAGCTGCGAAGGGCCATTGCTAGATGTGAAGGGAACAGAGCATGTGCTTTGGTCATAAGACAAAACGAGAGATTAGACGTTGGCTACACTTGCTGGATATGTTTTCACACAGCCCAAAGGTAGTCTCCCCAGCAAATTACTGAGAGCCTGGCGAGAATTGCCAGCTGTCTGCTTCCACGGGAGGCGACTAGCCTGACACTGATAGTGGGGGGCAATTTAGGCAAATCTTGTGTCACCACCCGAACTCCAGACTAACTACATCCCCAAGCCTGACACGCTGCCGACCACAGCATTCCAGATAGTGGATTGCAGGGGAGAAACGTGTATTTGCACCAATCGGGGGAGACTCATTTTGGGTATCTCCCAGTGTAGCTTGATGCGGTACTTGAACAATGACTCTTGTACAGCAACATACGCAAATGATACGACCATAAATATTGCTTGTTCCTTTCTCAATGGTCAGACCATGGTGTCACTGTGGTTAGCATTGCTGCCTAACAGCGCCGGAGAACCCGGTTTAATTCCCGCCTCAGGCGACTGACAGTGTGCAGTTTGCATGTTCTCCCTGTGTCTGCGTGAGTTTCCTCCCACAGTCACCAAGATGTGCAGATCGGGTGAATGGGCCATGCTAAATTGCCCGTAGTGTTAGGTGTTAGGTAAATGTATGGGTGGGTTGCGCTTCGGCTGGTGTGTGTGGACTTGTTGGGCCGAAAAGCCTATTTCCACACTGTAAGTAATCTAATCTAATCAGGATGGCAGGTTTAATATGGGCAGGTGGCGAGAAAGGGTCCCACCACTCCCCCGGGGAGAAAGGGGTGCTACTACACTGCGATACTGTCCACAAATACAACAGTGTTCGCCCTAAAAGGCAGCAATTGCCGAACTCTAAGGGGCATCCCTCTGCATTGGAATGGGTACACACTCGCAGAACATCCTCGCATATGGTGTATTCGCAAATGAGACGGAGGAAGGCCTAGCACTCATTAACACTGAGTTAATGGCGGTTAGGAAGCAGTGACACAAAATCGATTAGTACTCGACATCCTGATGGCCGAGAGAGGGTGCGTCTGCAAAATGCTAGGTACCTCATGCTGTACTAATGTTCCTGATGAGTCCCAAAATATTATTGGTTTAATAAAGGGTATGGAGGCAGCTATATGACCGCCTCTACGAGCAGATGACTCCTGCTCCTGATGGCTCACGTCCCTTATGGAGGATGAGGGTAATGGACCCATATCGTCCTACCAGTTGTATGACTGGTCTTACTCATTCTGCTTTGAATAAGACCCTAGTTGTGTACCTGCCTACACCACTTGCTTATGAATGCAGTCGGATACGAAATGTTAAACTATCCGTTGCCCCAAAGAAGGAAGATCCAATTGCACCCTACAGCGATGTTGACGAATGTGACTTGTGAAGATGGGCTGTGTATCGGGCAAAACAGGGTAATGGAAAAAACACCACAAAGCTTTGTTAGAGTTAGGTGGTGTCTGAGGACATGCCTGGTGTTCATAAATTATTTTTGATGTATAGCTATCTGGCTTTTTTTTTTGGTTGTTGTCCTTGTTGTAAAATGACAAAAATTTGGAAAATGTAATTGAAAATTAACAAAATTAACTTTTACTGTTAAATCTGTCAGAGAATGTTTTGCAAAATTTAATACTTCGCTGAAATATGCAAATACTTTGCTGAATTCTGCGTCGAGGAGTCAACTTGTCTTTGTGGAACTTTGCAAACATTTCACCTGGCCTTGCGAGCAGCCGAGTTCAGAAAAAAGCTTCTGAAAACATAAAAACAATTACGTCCAAGGCATGGGAATGAGAAAATATGAGCTCGAATGTTTCCCAACACTTGTGTTTGAGCATGTGATAAGAATAGTATAACACGAATATGCGAATTTTGTTCACAGCCCTGACATAAGACACTTTTGCCAATTATATTGGCCGCCCAGCATGCAGAGGTTGAAAAATAAAGCATTTCCTTTGCTCTTGCTCGCAGTTGATTCGAGTCGATTAAATTTCCACGACAGGTGTCAGGGTGTCAGGCAGTGGGAGAATTGTTGGGTATCAGTAAATGGGAGAATTGTTGCACAGTGCCATTACATTGGAAAATTAGTACAAATTGCCTGTTCATTTAAGAATTTGAACAGAACACCTCTAATTGGAAGAATAGGGGCAGGGAATCATTGAGAAGGAACAATTTTGCAAGCAGCAGTAAAGTCGAGATTCGAGTCCGCCCACCAAGAAATGGAAAAAAAACTTTGGAGCAGGGAAGCCATACGTGGAGGAAGTGTATCAGGAAACAACGCAATGGGACAATTGATGCATGGTGTCAATAATGGGAGAGTTGGTGCCGATGTCACGAAAGTAGAGAATTGGTGGAAGACGTGGGAGAACTGGTTCTGAATAATATTAAATGTGGTGGAGGTGCAGTTGCTGACGAAAAGAAGATTCGTGCAAGATTCGAAAATGGTAAAATGGTGCACGGAAGTGAAGCTGTATTTGGGACAATTGTTGCACGAACCACAAAATGGAAAAATTGCGCAGTGGAACTTTAACAGCGAATTGGGGTATGGCACCACTATCTCAGAGAGTCAGAGTGGCGTTCCGCAGACTGGAAGAAGTTGGTTTGGGTATTAATGAACATGAGAATTGTTTCAGGGCAATATGGAATTCGAGAATTGGTGTGGGGTGCTTATAGCATGCAGAGTTGGAACAGAGCATATTTAAATGGGAGAACAGGGGCAGGAAACAGTAAGTCGGAGAAATGTTGTAAAGTGCAGGAAAGTGGCCATTCGATGCAGGGCGACATTAATGAAAAAACTTTGAGCAGCAAACCATTATGTGGAAGATGTATGTCAGGAAACAGCAAAATAGGAGAGTTGGGGCAAGGCAATACTCAGTGGGAGAGTTTCTTCAGTTCATGACGAAAGGGCGGATTAGTGCAGAATTGGCAATTTGAGAATTTGATGCAGTAAACGCCAAAATTGGAGAATTTCAGAAGTGGACCACGACATTGGAGAATCATTGCAGCTACCTAGTTAATGGAAGAAGTGGTGCGGAGTGGATCTAAATTAGATATTTGATGCAAGTCCCCATTAAAATTTAGAATTAGAGTCGGGCACTCCTAAATGCGAGATTTGATCTCGGGCATCAGAATATGAGAGAATCATAATGGGGAATGAGGAAATGGCAGAATTAGTATCGTTATCTGAAAAAGCAGAAGAATTTAGTGTCGGAATATGAGGAAATGGAAGAATAAGTATTGGGGCACGAGTAAATGGAGCTGCAACAAGATCTCACGGCTCTTAAACTCAATCCCCTTGTTAATGAAAGCCAAAACACCATATGCTTTCTTAACAACCCTGTCCACCTGGGTGGAAATTTTAAGGGATCTATGTACCTGCACACCAAGATCCCGCTGTTCCTCCACACTGCCAAGAATGCTGCCTTTAGTCCTGTACTCAACTTTCAAGTTCGATCTTCCAAAATACATCACTTCGCATTTATCCAGTTTGAATTCCATCGACCACCTCTCAGCCCATCTCTGCATCCTGGCAATGTCATGCTGCAGAGCTGAAAATATGTTGCTGGAAAAGCGCAGCAGGTCAGGGAGCATCCATGGAACAGGAGAATTGACGTTTCGGGCATAAGCCCTTCTTCAGCCCTTCAGCCCTTCTTTCGGTCTTATGCCCTTCTTCCTGATTCTCCTGTTCCCTGGATGCTGCCTGACCTGCTGCGCTTTTCCAGCAACACATTTTCAGCTCTGATCTCCAGCATCTGCAGACCTCACTTTCTCCTCAATGTCATGCTGCAGCCTGCAACAGTCCTGTATACTGTCAATGATACATTCAACCTTTGTGTCCTCTGCAAACTTGCTAACCCATTCTTCAATCTCCACATCCAAGTCATTAATAAAAATTCAAAGAGTAGAGGCCCAAGAACAGAGCCCGTGGAACACCATTCACCACTGACTTCCAGGCAGAATATTTTCCTTCCACTACCACTCGCTTTCTTCTGTCGACCAGCCAATTCTATATCCAGACAGCTAAATTTCCCTGTATCCCATTCCTCCTGACCTTCTGAACGAGTCTACCATGAGGAATCTTATCAAATGCCTTGCTGAAGTCCAGATAAACAACATCCACCGCTCGACCGTCATCAACTTTTCTAGTAACATCCTCAAAGAACTCAATAAGATTTGTGAGGCATGACCTGCCCCTCACAAAGCCGTGCTGACTGCGTTTATTCAAGCCATGCTCTTCCAGATGGTCATAAATCCTATCCCGCAGAATCCTTTCCAACACCTTGCAGATGACAGACGTGAGACTAACTGGTCTGTAATTTCCGGGGATTTCCCTCTGTCCTTTCTTGAAGAGAGGAATTACATTTGCCTCCCTCCAGTCCTCAGGTACGAATCCGGTGGAGAGCGAGGATGCAAAGATCTTCGGGAGCGGCGAAGCAATCACATTTCTCGCTTCCCATAGCAGCAGAGGACAAATCTGATCTGGTCCTGGCGACTTGTCAATATTAATGTTTGTCAAAATTTTCAACACATCAGCTTCCTCAATCTATCTGTTGCAGCATGCTTACCTGCTCCTCAATGGTTTCATTTACTACAAAGTCCTTTTATTTCGTAAAGACAGAAGCAAAAAACTCATTTCGGGCTTCCCCTACCTCCTCAGACTCTATCCACACGTTCCCTATGCTTTCACTGATCGGCCCTACTCTTTCTTTGATCATTCTCTTATTCCTCACATATGTGCAAAATGCCTTTAGATTCTCCCTAGTCATTCCTGCCAAGCCTTTTTCCTGCCCCCTCCTGGCTCTCCTCAGAACATCTTTGAGCTCCTTCCTCGCCTACCTGTAATCCTCTAGAGCTGAGCAAGATCCTTGCTTCCTTCACCTTACGTAAGTTGCCTTCTTTCTTTTGACGAGAAGCTCCTCCGCTCTCATCATCCAAGGTTCCTTTATCTTATCCTGTCTCAAAGGAACACATTTGTGCATCACTCGCAACAACTGTTTCTTAAACAGACTCCACATGTCTATAGTGCCCTTTCCATGGAGCAATTGCTCCCAGTCCATGCTTCCCAACTCTCGTCTGATAGCATCATAGTTTCCTTTTCCCCAACTAAATATCCTTCCATTGTGCCTGCTTCTCTCCTTCTCCATGGCTATGTAGAATATGAGGCAGTTGTGGTCACTATCACCAAAATGCTCTCCCACCGCAAGATCTGACACCTGCTCCATCTCATTGCCGAGCACCAAATCCAAAATGGTCTCTCCCCTCGTCGGCCTGTCAACGTACTCAGTTAGGAAACCCTCCTGAGCACACCTTACAAAAACAGCTCCTTCCAAACCACCTGCTGGAAGGAGATTCTAATCAATATTGGGAAAGTTAGTCACCCATTACAACTACCCAATTCCATTCACACTTTCCAAAATCTGCTGACCGATGCTTTCTTCAATCTCCCTGCTTCTATTGGGGGGGGGGCTGTATTTAAACCCTAATGAGGTGATTGCTGCCTTACAGCTCCTAATTTCCACCCATACTAACTCAGTAGGCAGACCTTCCTCGCTAATGTTAACTTCTGTAGCTGTGATACACTCTCTGATGAGCAGTGCTACACCCGCTCCTCTTTTTACCTCCTCCCTATTCTTTTTAAATATTCTAAACCCTGGAACATCCAGCAACCATTCCTGCCCCTGAGAAACCCATGTCTCTGTTATGGCCACAACATCATAGCTCTAAGATCATCACTTTTGTTTACATTTTCCCCAGTATTACCGAGCACAGTGACTCCGTTTTGGGGAGGGGGCGGGGATGGGGAATGGTGTCTCAGTGGTTAGCTTGGTTGTTTCACAGTACCAGGGACCCGGATTGGGGGACAGGAGGAGGGGGAGGGGGTGCAAGGTGTTTCAGTGGTTAGCACGGCTGATTCTCAGTACTAGGGACCCGGTTTTGGTGGGAGGGGGAGGGGGGAATGGTGTCTCAGTGGTTAGCACGGCTGTCTCACAGTACCAGGGACCCGGTTGGAGGGATGGCGGTGGGAAATGGAGATATGGTGTCTCAGTGGTTAACACAGCTGTCTCAAAGTACCAGGGAATCGGTTTGGGGGAGGGGAGGGGTGCATGGTGTCTCAGTGGTGCGCACGGCTGTCTCACAGTAACAGGAACCCGGTTTGAGAGGAGAGGAGGGGGGCATGGTGTCTCAGTGTTGAGCACGGCTGTCTCACAGTACAGGGACCTGGTTTTGGGGGAGGGGGGCCTGTTGTTTCAGTGGTTAGCACGGCTGTCCCACAGTACCAGGGGCCCGGTTTGGGGGGGAGGGGGAGGGGGGTGCATGGTGTCTCAGTGGTTAGCACGGCTGTCTCAAAGTACCAGGGACCCGGTTTTGGGGGAGGGGGAAGGGGGCTTGGTGTCTCAGTGCTTAGCACGGCTGTCTCACAGTACTAGGGACCCGGTTTGGGGAGGATGGGGAGGGGGGCATGGTGTCTCATTGGTGAGCACGGCTGTCTCACAGTACAGGGACCTGGTTTTTGGGGGAGGGGGAGGGGGGTGCATCGTGTCTCAGTGGTTAGCACGGCTGTCTCACAGTACCAGGGACCCGGTTTGTGGGGAATGGGGAGGGGGCATTGTGTCTCAGTGGTTAACACGGCTGTCTCACACTACCTGGGACCCGGTGTGGGGGAGAGGGGGAGGGGGTCGTGGTGTCTCAGTGGTTAACACGGCTGTCCCACAGTATCAGAGACCCGGTTTAGCGGGGAGGGGGCCATGGTGTCTCTGTGGTTAGCACGGCTGTCTCACAGTACCAGGGACCCGGTTTGGGAGGGAGGGGGAGGGGGCGCAAGGTGTCTCAGTGGTTAGTACGGCTGTCTCACAGTCCCAGAGACCCGGTTTGGCGGGGGGAAGGGGGAGAGGGGCATGGTGTCTCAGTGGTCAGTACGGCTGTCTCACAGTACCAGGGACCCGATTTCGGGGGGATGGGGAGGGGGGCATGTTGTCTCAGTGGTTAGCATGGCTGTCTCACAGCAGTAGGGACCCGGTTTAGGGTGGGGGGGGAGGGGGTGCATGGTGTCTCAGTGTTTAGTACGGCTGTCTCATAGTGCCAGAGACCCGGTTTGGGGGAGGGGGAGAGGGGCAAGATGCCTCAGTGGTTAGCACGGCTGTCTCACAGTACCAGGGACCTGGCTTTGGGGGAGGGGGAGGAGGGCATGTTGTCTCAGTGGTTAGCACGGCTGTCTCACAGTACCAGGGACCCCGTTTGGGGGGAGAGGGAGGGGGGCTGGTGTCTCACTGCCTTTGAAATCTTCCAAAACCTTTCTCCAAACACCTTAAAATTATGCTCACCTCGTGACAATCATTCGTGGGAAAAAGTCTCTGCCTATTTACTCTGTCTGTAACTCTCACCCAAGGAACAGGAGAATCGACGTTTCGGGCATAAGCCCTTCTTCAGGAATCCTGATGAAGGATGGTCCCTGATTCCTGAAGAAGGGCTTAGGCCCGAAACGTCGATTCTCCTGTTCCCTGGATGCTGCCTGACCTGCTGCGCTTTTCCAGCAACACATTTTCAGCTCTGATCTCCATCTGCAGTCCTCACTTTCTCCTGTAACTCTCACCATCTTGTTCAGCTCTATCAAGTTACCTCTCATCCTTCTTTACTCCAATGAGAAAAGCCATAGCTCCCTCACAGTACCAGGGACCTGGCTTTGGGGGAGGGGGAGGAGGGCATGTTGCCTCAGTGGTTAGCACGGCTGTCTCACAGTACCAGGGACCCCGTTTGGGGGGAGAGGGAGGGGGGCTGGTGTCTCACTGCCTTTGAAATCTTCCAAAACCTTTCTCCAAACACCTTAAAATTATGCTCACCTCGTGACAATCATTCGTGGGAAAAAGTCTCTGGCTATTTACTCTGTCTGTAACTCTCACCCAAGGAACAGGAGAATCGACGTTTCGGGCATAAGCCCTTCTTCAGGAATCCTGATGAAGGATGGTCCCTGATTCCTTTCTTCATAAGACAAGCCCTCTAGTCCAGGCAGCATTCTGGTAAATCTCCTCTGCACCCGCTCTAAATCTTCCAAATCCTTTCTTTACTGAGGCGACCAGAACATTTCAAATGTGGTCTCACCAGGGCTTTATAGACCTGCAGCATAATCTTGCGGCTCTTCAACTCAGTCCCCCTGCTAATGAAAACCAACACACCATATGCCTCCTTAACAACCCTATCAACTTAGGTGGCAACTGAGACACCTACAGACATGGACCGCAAGATCCGTTTGCTCCTCCACACTGCTACGAATCCTACATTTGACCCAGTAATCGGCATTCAAATTCGACTTCCATAATGAATCCCTTCACAAAATAGGAAATTGGAACAGAATTAGGCCATTTAGCCCCTTGGATCTACTGTGCCGTTTGATCACAGTTAAAATGTTTCTCAGCCACATTCTCCTGCCTTCACCAACTGACCATTGATTCCCTTATTCATGAAAAGCATACGTATCTCTATCTTAAAGAAAACACAGTGTCTGTGTGCGGGCGTGTGCATGTGTTTGTGTGTAAATGTCCATATCTGTATGTATGTGTGTTGTGTGTTTAATATGTCTATGTATGTTTGTGTGCATCTCTGTGAAATGATGGCTCTGTGATTTTGGGGGTAAATCCATTGAAATTGAGATAAACCCTTACTCCCCTCCTCCACCTCTACGTCTGTCCCTGTTAAGTTTATAGTCATACAATGCCACCCTCTGCTGGTCTCCCCATGCCACTGCACAAGTGTCAGTTTTTTCTGTCAGAGGACATCAAATACTGTGCATCTCTCACATTGCAAGGCTGTTTGGTTTTGCAAATATCTTTGGATGCATAGAACAGTTTTATTTGATACCTAGGGTCAGTTTCAGGACTTTTCCATCCTTTCTCACTTACACCTTGTAGGGGTGAATTATAAAATATTTCACTTTAAAGAACATGTAATAAATTCATCGCAACACCTTACAGATGATTTGGTCAGAATTGCTTGGATGCAGTTGCAGTAGAAATACTCATTAAGGTGTACACTCTGTGCAACGAATAATCTTCAAAGACAAATCACTTTCACATTGCAGAGAGAGCACAGATATTACTCAGGAGCATTCACCACTTTGAGTGTCCTCAGTACAATTATGATCCTCCCTATACCCAACTGTGTGTGTGTGTGCATGTGCAGATGTTGCTGTTAGTTCGGATGGTGCTATGATCTACCTCCCTGTCCCCAGCTCCTTGACTGAATCTCTTATGGTTTTCTGCCTCTACTGCCATCAATACAGTAGAGTGTGAAGGCCAGCAGAGGCGGACATTGCATCACTTTAAACACCACAAGGCTGGAAGATCCGCTGTGCATATGGATACGCACCGAGACAAGCAGATGCACAAAGAGATGCATATAGATACACAGGCACACATAGAGACTGATGCAGTCACACAGATACTAAAGCAGAGAGAAATGCCAATACACTGATGCACGTGCACACACAGATATACAGGCATCAGTACAGACACACCACAAACACTGACACATTGACGTTTATACAGACATGCAGAATCTGCCAGAATTTATTTGTCGCGTGGTGACTTCCTCAATATTTCACTCGATCGTGTGGTGTGTGCCAATATTTCTGTTGATCCCTTGGAATTCCTCTGCGCTCTCACTATAGCTTCTACATCCTTCCTATAACAAGGCGACCAGAACTGAACACAATGTTCCAAGTGTGCTGTTACGACACAGCAATGAACCTGTTTGTGAATTAAACCAAACACCCAGAAAAGCTCACCTTGCCTTATAATCTATTAAAGCACCCATCCTCCTCCTGTAATCAAAAAACAAAGTACCCGTGGCACAGCTTGGAAAGTTAACGAGTTTTTTTATTCCTTTTTTTTTCAACAGTCTCTTTGGGAATTTAGACTAGTGGGAATGGAGGTTAGGGCAGTTGAATGTTCCTCCTGCAGAATGTGAGAGGTAAGGGTCACCTCTAGTGTCCCTGCTGACTACATCTGCTGGAAGTGCACCTGACTCCAGCTCCTTGAAAATCGCGTTAGGGAACTGAAGCTGGAGCTGCATGAACTTCGGATCATTCGGGAGGCAGCGAGTGTTATTGAGAGGAGTTACAGGGAGGTAGTCACTCCTCAGGTACAAGAAAAAGACAGATGTTAAGTTTATAGTCATACAATGCCACCCTCTGCTGGTCTCCCCATGCCACTGCACAAGTGTCAGTTTTTTTCTTTCAGAGGACATCAAATACTGTGAATCTCTCACATTGCAAGGCTGTTTGGTTTTGCAAATATCTTTGGATGCACAGAACAGTTTTGTCTGATACCTAGATATATTACCACCACCACTGGGTCAGTTTCAGGACTTTTCCATCCTTAATCAATTACACCGTGTAGGGGTGATTATAAAATATTTCAATTTAAAGAATAAGCAATAAATTCATCGCATCACCTTACAGATGATTTGGTCAGAGTTGCTTGAATGCAGTTGCAGTGGAAATATTCTTTAAGGTGTACACCCTGTTTAACGAATAATATTCAAAGAGAAATCACTTTCACATTGCAGAGAGAGCACAGATATTACTCAGGAGCATTCGCCAATCTGAGTGTCCTCAGTACAATTATGATCCTCCCTATACCCAACTGTGTGTGTGTGTGTGTGTGTGTGTGCATGTGCAGATGTCGCTGTCAGTTTGGATGTTGCTATGATCTACCTCCCTGTCCCCACCTACTAGACTGAATCCCTTATGGTTTTCTCCCTCCACTGCCATCAATGCAGTAGATGTGAAGGCCAGCAGAGGCGGACATTGCATCACTTTAAACACCACAGAGACTGGCAGATCCGCTGTGCATACGGATACGCACCGAGACACGCAGATACACAAAGATATACATATAGATGCACAGGCACACATAGAGACTGGTGCAATCACACAGATACTAAAGCACAAGGAGAGAAATGCCAATACACTGATGCACGTGCACACACAGATATACAGGCATCAGAACAGACACACCACAAACACTGGCACATTGATGTTTATATAGACATGCAGTATCTGCCTGTATTTATTTTTCGAGTTGTGACTTCCTCAATATTTCACTCGATCGTATGGTGTGTTAGTGAGGCAAGGAATAAGGAGAGAGAGAGAAGGTGAACACGTGGCTACAGGGATGATGTAGGAGGGAGGGTTTTGGATTCTTGGATAATTGGGGCTCTTTCTGGGGTAGGTGGGACCTCTACAAGCAGGATGGGCTTCATCTGAACCACAGGGGTACCAATATCCTGGGGGTGGTGGAATTCGCTAAGGCTATTGGGGTGGGTTTAAAGTAATCCAGCAGGGGGGGTGGGAACCAAAATTGTAGTTAGAGTATAGAAAGGGTTGAGAGGAGGGAGGTCCAAAATCAAGTTTCAGGGGTGCAAGATGGCACCGGCAAGCAAGAGGTTGGTTTAAAGTGTGTCTACTTCAACGCCAGGAGCATCCAGAATAAGGTGGGTGAACTTACAGTATGGATTTGTACCTGGGACTTCAATGTTGTGACCATTTTGGAGACAGGGTTAGAGCAGGGACAAGAATAGTTGTTGCAAGTTCCAGGATTTAGATATTTCAGTAAGAACAGTGAAGATGGTAAAAGAGGGGGAGGTGTTACATTGTTGGTCAAGGACAGTATTGCAGTTGCAGAAAGGATGTTTGAGGACTCGTCAACTGAGGTGGAATGGGCTGAAGTTAGAAACAGGAAAAGAGAGGTCAACCCGTTGGGAGTTTTCAATAGGCCTCTGAATAGTTCCAGAGATGTAGAGGAAAGCATAGCAAAGATGATTCTTGATAGGAGTGACAGAGACAGGGTAGATGTAATGGGGAAATTCAACTTTTGAAATATTGAACGGGAACACTATAGTACGAGTACTATAGAGGGGTCAGATTTTGTCCAATGTGTGCAGGAGGGCTTCGTGACACAGCATATAGACAGGCCAAAAAGGGGCGAAGCCACATTAGTTTTGATACTGTGTAATGAGCCTGGTCCGGTGTTAGACTTGGAAGTAAGTGAGCACTTTGGTGATAGCAATCACAATTCTGTTATGTTTACTTTAGTGATAGAAAGGGATAGGTGTATACCACTGGGCAAGAGTTACAGCTGGGGGAAAGGCAATTACGATGCCATTAGGCAAGAGTTAGGAAGCATATGATGGGGAAGGAAACTGCAGGGGATGGGCACATTAGAATTGTGGAGCTTATTCAAGGAAAAGCTACTGTGTGTCCTAGATATGTATGTACTGTCAGGCAGGGAGGAAGCTGTAGAGTGCGGGAGCCGTGGTTTACGAATGAAGTGGAATCTCTGGTCAAGAGGAAGACAGCGACTTATGTTAGGATGGGATGTGAAGGCTCAGTTAGGGCGCTTTAGGGTTACAAGGTAGCCAGGAAAGACCTAAAGAGAGAGCTTTGGAATGTTTTGCCTGCAACAGGACTAGATTCGCCAACTTTAAGTACATTTAAGTCGTCATTGGACAAGCATATGGACGTATATAGAATAGTGTAAGTTAGTTAGGCTTCAGATTGGTATGACAGGTCGGCGCAACATCGAGGGCCGAAGGGCCTGTACTGCGCTGCAGTGTGCTATGTTCTATGTTCCCCTACCTCCTCCAACTCCTGGCGCAAGTTCCCTCCACTATCCTGATGAGCCCTACCCTCACTAAAGCCATTATCTTGTTCCTCACAAAAGTATAGAACATCTTAAGTTTTACCTTAATCCTACTCACCAAGTCTTTTTCATGCCCGCTTCTCGCTATCCTGAGATTATTCTTCACTTCCTTCCTGACTGCCGTGTAACCCTCTAGAGCCCTATCTGATCCTTGCCTACTTAACCCTAAGTCATTTTCCTCCTCCCTCTTGAGATATTCTACATTTATTGATACAATGGAGATATGGAGCTGCAAATGGATTGGAGCTGCACATCCTGTCACTTCCAGCATGGGCTGCAGGTTTCCCCACGCTGGGCAGTGATCTAACACAGTGTTACTGAACAATGCACTGGGGCAGTGTACACAGCTCTACATGCTGGGAGGTTAACTGCTCCTGGTTTACAGATCCATGCCCTGGGGTGGCGTACACTGCTCTACATGCTTGGAAGGGAAATGCCCCTGGTTTACATAACAATTCACTGCTGTTCACTGCATTGCTCCCAGTGCTGGAGAGGTAGTTCATGGACTGGTGTGGTCTGCACAGATTGCTGGGTTGTATTGAGCAGTACACTAGCCTGGTCTGAACACTGCTACATCCTGCACAGATATATCATCTGGATTTGTGGGCGGCACGGTGGCCCAGTGGTTAGCACTGCTGCCTCACAGCGCCTGTAGACCCGGGTTCAATTCCCGACTCAGGCGACTGACTGTGTGGAGTTTGCACATTCTCCCCGTGTCTGCGTGGGTTTCCTCCGGGTGCTCCGGTTTCCTCCCACAGTCCAAAGATGTGCGGGTCAGGTGAATTGGCCATGCTAAATTGCCTGTAGTGTTAGGTTAAAGGGGTGGATGTAGGGGTATGGGTGGGTTGCGCTTCGGCGGGTCGGTGTGGACTTGTTGGGCCGAAGGGCCTGTTTCCACACTGTAAGTAATCTAATCTAATTATGGTGTCTGATTCTGTGACGTGGATTTCAGCTGAGTTGTCAGCACATTTACTTTATATTCATATTTTTATTAGTGGACCTAAGAAAGTACTACTCATCCAGTTAATCCCATTTGTCTGAGAAGAGCCACGTTTACTGAACTTGTCAATCAAGTAATCATCCAATTATAACATGAATATCCGTCTCTCTGTACCTTAACCTGGCCGTTGGTGCTCATATCCCTGGAATCCCGGGGAAATCATTATGAAGCTCAGAAACAATGTGCAAAACGTATGGCTCATGGTCTCCTGTACATCCCGGCTGTGGTCCCATTTGGATCCCTAGTGTATCGAGAGCTGGCATTGCGAAGCTCAGAAACAATGAAATGGTATGTGTCAGACTGCTGTTCACTTCCGGGTGTGTTCCATGTGGTAGTCCATAGACAGGGAGGTGTGTGCTGGGCTGTTGTTCACTTCCCGGTGTGTTCCATGTGGTAGTCCATAGACAGGGAGGTGTGTGCTGGGCTGTTGTCCACTTCCCGGTGTGTTCCATGTGGTAGTCCATAGACAGGGAGGTGTGTGCTGGGCTGTAGTTCACTTCCTGGTGTGTCTCATGTGGTACTCCATGGACAGGGCTGTGTGTTTTACTGTTGCTCACTTCCCGGTGTGTCCCATGTCGTACTCCATAGACAGGGAGGTGTGTGCTGAGCTGTTGTTCACTTCCTGGTGTGCCCCATGTGGTACTCCATAGACAGGGGTGTATGTGTTTGACTGTTGCTCGCTTCCCGGTGTGTCCCATGTACTGCTCCATGGGCAGGGGAGTGTGTGTTTGGCTGCTGTTCACTTCCTGGTGTGCCCCATGTGGTGCTCCATGTTGGACAGGGGTTCCGGCTGCTTTAGACACGCCTATGAAACTTTCTGTGCGTGTCCACTGAACACATGTGCTTGTCCCTCTCAGATAATTGTGTGGTCAGTAACACGAGGAAACCTCTCGAGTATAATTGTAGCTGAGGGGCTTCTGATTGACTCCTGTTATTGAAAAGTTAGTGTAAGTGCAAGGGTTGGGTTGCTGGAGGTTGTGCTGTGACCCACCTCAGACATTCAGGGAGACCTGAGGATTTGGTGACCCAACTCGGGATGGAGCATAGGGACTGTAGTTACAACACCTGCGTCTGTAAGATGAACAACAAATGGAGCAGAGGCTGCACAGAGAGGAAGATCTGAAACCACGGAGTGGGTGTGCTTGGGGAAAGGGATCTGTTGTATCCACACCGGGTTTTCCAGGAACAGCTTCCCAAGTTACATTTAACTCTGGAGCAGAGTGTGAGGGGACCCTGATTGAACAAGGAGCTGGTCACAGAGCAGTGTCACCTCTTTCAACACGACCTGCAGCTTCACACCAGGGGGAGGACGGTGCTGCCAGGGTCACTGTTTCACTCAGCTTCTATGATCTGAAACTTTCCAGGCAGGAGTGGGTGACAGCTCCATCATCTCCCAGTATGCCGACGTCAACATCACGATTTGGAGTGGGAGGATATATATGGTGGTTGAGAGTAATGGGGTCCCTGGGAGCATCAGGAAGATGGAGCAACACTTCCTGTCTGATGGGGTCAGAATGAACCCTCCAGTACAAACACTGCATCACTAAGTCCTGTAGAATTTTTCCCTTTCAGTAACATACTACTTACCATTCTTCTTAAAGAAAACGACAGACTATATATTATCTTTAATTCCATTTGCTAAACTTTTATCCATTGACTTCACCTGTCCATATCCAATTACAGACTCTCCACATTCCCTTGATAATTTCGTTTCCTGTTTATCTTAGTTTAATTGGCATACATAGTTGCAGTACATTTGTTCCACTCCTCCTGATCATTTATACAGATTGTAAAGAGTTGTGGACCCAGCACTGTTCACTGTGTGACTCCACTTGTGACGTTCTGTCAAACTGACTTAGGCTGATTTATCCGGAGTGCCTACTTCCTGTCTGATAACTGGTCCTCCCCCATTTATGTGTAACACATTCAAAGCGCTGAATAAGAACAAGGAGCATCAGTTCGGCAATCCAGCCCCTCAGGCCTCTTCCGACATTGAATACAATCATGGCTGATGTCATTGCGGCCTCAGTTCCACGTTCCTGTCCGCTCTCCATATTCCTTCACTTACTCAATATCCCAGCACCTACTGCACTCTGGGCAGTGAATTACACAGATTCCCAACCCTGTGACAGAAATATGTTCTCCTCACCCCTGTTTCAATTCTCCCCCACCTCATCCTAAAACTATGGTTTTAGGACAGTTTGAGATTGTCCCACATGAGGAAATATCAACTTCACATCTACACTGTAAATCACCTTTAACATCGTCCAGACCTCTGACACCTCCTCTCATTTTTCTATACTGCAGGCAGTGTTGGCTCGAACTGCTCAATCTCTCTTCAGAGGACAATCTCCTCATCTCTGGAGTCAATCGAGTAAACCACAATCTGAACTGCCTCCATGGCAAATACATCCCTCCTACAGTCAGGACCCCAAGACTGCACACAGTACTCAGTTGCGATCTCACACCTCCCTCCCTTTATAATCCATTGTTTTAGAAATAAATGCCAAAGTTGCACTTGCCTTTCTCATTATCTGCTGTACCTACATCGGAGTATTCTGTAGCATGGACGCGGGCAGACAAATCCCTCTGCACCTAATCATTCTGAAGTCTCTCTCCATTTGGATAATAATTTGCCTTTCTGGTACACTGATCCGAATGGGTACACTCATACTTTTCGTTGTTCAGTTTCTTCTGTCAATGTTGCCCCAACCTAACCTCATATTCCTGGCTCAGTTGCTCAAAATTCATCATGACACCGCTGTCAAAAAATTCTCCCAAACAGGAAACTAATCTGTACTCCCAGAGCCTAAAGCCAGAATCCAGCAGTCCCGGCTAGAATCCTACAAATACTACAATGAGAGTGAAAGCAGAAGTTTTTGTTTTGAAAAGTGCCCTCAACTTGTCCCATCATTCTCCATGGTTTCACTGTGTTAAGGACAATCGGATTCTGCAATTCTCCATAACAGTCCTCATCTTGTCCATGAACAACAGATTAATGAGGGGACAATTTGCCTAGAAGGCCTCGATGTCCAGCCAAATTGACGATGGGTCCTGACAAGCCCAATCAGCCACATCGGAAAGCAAGGAACTTGGTTGGTATTTCTGAAAAGTATGGAAAATCGACACGCCCCCATTCACTGTGGCTGCGATTTGTCCAGGTTAATAGGAGGCCATCTGTGACGCCAGATGAAAGATCAAAGCCAACTGTTAAGCCTCCGTAGCGCCTGCCTGGGCAACGTCAAAGGGAGCATTGGCATGGGGTATCATAAACAAGAAAGGACATTCATTTTAATCAGAGCTAACCCAAACAGGATATTGGAAGATTCTGTCTTATCTTCTCTAGCAACTGCACGAAGTTAGCTTTATGTAATTGATCGAAGGCTTGGATGATAAAAATACCTAAACTTCATTGTGACCATCTGGAAGGGAATCAGATTCCACCCCAAGGTCGGGTACTCTAATAAATCGGATGGCCTCCGATTTCATAAAATTGATTTTATACCCTGAGAAAGATCCAAATAAATTAATCATTCATATTAAACAAGACACATATATCATTGGGTTAGTTAGAAAGAGAGGAACAACATCTGCTTAAAGGGTATCTTATGCCTTCCTGATCCTACCTCCATGGCAGTGATATTGGCGTCCCTCCGGATGGCTTCTGCCAACGGCTCAATCATTAATGTAAATGGTAACAGTGAAAGAGGCCAACTTTGTTGGCTACCGCTGTCAATGCTAAAATTGTCAAACCTTATACCATTAGTGAAATCAGCTGCTTTCGAGGCACTATATAACACTGCCACCCACCTGACGAAGACCCCTCCAATACCAAACCATTCAAGGACATAAAGGTTGCACATCTACTCCCTCCAGTCAAGTGCTTTCTCTGCATCCAGGGAGACTACCGAGCCTGGAATCGAACCTTGCTGGCACACTGGAACCATATTTAGCACTCTTCAAAATTATCAGAGGATCTACGGCTGCTAATAAAAATGGTCATCTTTCACAACGGAGAAAGTGAGGACTGCAGATGCTGGAGATCAGAGCTGTAAATGTGTTGCTGGAAAAGCGCAGCAGGTCAGCCAGCATCCAAGGAGCGGAAGAATCGACGTTTCAGGCATGAGCCCCTCTTCCTGGAGGTCCTTTCACAATGGACCTTCAAAGCCAGCATTTTTGACAAAATGTTAACGTCCACGTTTAATAATGATATAGGCATATACAAAGTGCAATCCTCTGGGACTTGCCCTCTCTTGAGAATAAAATATGTATTTTCTTCTCTCAGAGAGGATGGGAGGCAGTCCTGACTGTACAAATAATTGTACATAACCAACATTGGCTCAGCCAGCATGTTTATGAACTCCTTCAAAATCTCACTCCGAAAATCCATCTGGGCCGGGGGCTATACCACTCTGGAGCTGCCTCACTGTCTCCTGCATCTCTTGGATTGTCAGAGGGGAAATGTAAAGAGACGCCTGCTCTGAACTTACATCTGGGAGGTCCAAGGTCTTAATAAAGGACTCCATCGTCGCCAATCAGTGCTCCCAGCCCGCTGACTGGAACAACCCAGAGTAGAACTTCCTGAACTCTGCATTAATCTTTTTGGGATTGTGGGTGATAATAGCAGCAATCTTCTATCTGGCCAAGTACGCCTAATATCTACCTGGTTATAACCATGCTCGAATAACTTCTGTTTCGCAAAGGAAATCTCTCCCTTTGCTGTCTGGGCGAGTGCAGCATTCAGAACAATCCGGAGGGCAGTAATCTGCTGCAATTAAGTTACAGACGGTCTGACAAAATGTGCTGTCTCAGATCTCTTCAGCCGCGCCTCAAGCATACGCTGCTGCTCTCTCTTCTGCCGCTTCTGAGTCGCCAAGTAAGAAATAATCAAATCCCTTGTATTAGCTTTGGCAGTCTCCCATAGCACCATCGGATGCTATGGGAGACACAAGTTCATGTTCCCAAAAAATTAAATTCCCGCAAAAAATACTCAATGAATTTGCTATCCTTCAGGAGGAAAGGATCCACGTGCCAGTGCCGTGAGCCTGTCCCATCACCACCATCCTTGACCTCCATGTACACTGCCACATGATCAGAAATGGCTACGTTCCCAATTACATAGAAACAAAAACACATAGAAAAATACAGCGCAGTACAGGCCCTTTGGCCCTCGTTGTTGCGCGCATCCAAGCCCACCTAACCTACACTAGCCCACTATCCTCCAAATGCCTATCCAATGCCCGTTTAAATGCCCATAAAGATGGAGAGTCCACCACTGCTACTGGCAGGGCATTCCATGAACTCACGACTCGTTGAGTAAAGAATCTACCCCTAACATCTGTTCTATACCTACCACCCCTTAATATAAAGCTATGCCCCCTCGTAATAGCTGACTCCATACGTGGAAAAAAGGTTCTCATGATCAACCCTATCTAAACCCCTAATCATCTTGTACACCTCTATCAAGTCACCCCTAAACCTTCTTTTCTCCAATGAAAACAGCCCCAAGTGCATCAGCCTTTCCTCATACGATCTTTCTCCCATACCAGGCAACATTCTGGTAAACCTCCTCTGCACCCGTTCCAGTGCCTCAACATCCTTCCTATAGTATGGCGACCAAAACTGCACACAGTACTCCAGATGCGGCCGCACCAGAGTCTTTTCAACGGCAACATGACCTCAGGGCTCCGGAACTCAATTCCTCAACCAATAAAAGCCAGTACGCCATAAGCCTTCTTCACCGCACTATTTACCTGGGTGGCAACTTTCAGAGATCTGTATACATGAACACCAAGATCCCTCTACTCATCCACATTACCAAGTATCTGAGCATGAGCCCAGTACCCCATCTTTTTGTTACTCTTACCAAAGTGAATCACCTCACACTTACCTACATTGAACTCCATAATTCTACAGGACATCACCGAATTTAAAAAGACCAATGTGGCATACAATATGTTAATCCTATTATTGCATTTATGTGGGTTAGAAAAAAAGGTGAAGTCCCTATCTTCAGGTTGAAGACATCTCACACATCCACCAAGCCAGCTACCTCTTCAGTTCCACCAGCTGCCTGGGTGGCGGGGAAATACCCGCAAAACCCCTCGACATGCTATCAACCTCGGGGTCTATACGTCAATTGAAGTCTCCCCTTAATTGTATGACGTGCCCCAAGGATCATCGACCTTCTGAGGGCATCTAATTGAAATTTGAGGGGGTGTGCTGGGGGCAATATTAGTCAAGGTCCATATTCCTCTCGATGTATTAAAGCTTTAAAGATCACAGACCACCCACATTCATTATTAATTTGGTCAAACAACTGATGTGGAAGGTTCTTATGAATGAGTATAGCTACTCCTCAACTTCTGGAATTAAAGGATGAGAAAACACCCGTCTGAACCTTCCCTGCTGTAGGTGTAAATGCTCCTTATCGGTTAGATGTATTTCCTGCAGCAAGGCTACATCAACCATTTCCTTTTTTTCTTTATTTTTTCTCTTAATCGGTGAATGGCTCCCTTTAACATTCCAGGTACACCATTTAAACGAGCGGTTATCCATAACCATCCAAAGCAGCCCATGACCCACTGGGAGAAGAACCCCATTTATAGCGCGCCCAGTGAAAGCTGTAAACAGTTCGTATAAACTTGAAAATGTAACGACAAAAACAACCAAATCAAAACTTCTAACAACTACTTCTTCCATGAATCAACATAGAACACAAGTACGCAGAGACTTTCCCTCTTTCCCACAGGGGACGCTCATACTATCCATTAATCCCCTCCTAGCTGATGCCGCTCCCAACCCAGACAAAACAAAGTTAAAAACCCATTACACAGGTCTTACAACAAGAAAATTAAAAGTGGGCATTCAATCCTGTCCCATCCATACTTTCACCGGAGGCAGTCCAGGTGAAACAAAATGTAACTACCCCTATCTCCCCCAACTCCCTTTTCCATTCCGTACTAAGAGAGAGAAACTAAAGGCAAATGATAGAAAAAAAAAACAAAGGATGATGGGAGGGGAGGAAGAAATGCGGAGAGTGAAAAAGGAAAAATGGGACCTCCACATACTAAAAAAAAACCCAAAACGAGGTAAACCAGGCAAGCCCCAGTGAAAACAAAGGGGACACAATTGTCCATATTGTTTGAACCAGCCAATCTATTTTAATGTGTACAGGAGGTCCTTTGCGTTTTCTAGTGAGGCAAAATTAAACACAGACCCGCAATGACTGAAACGTAATATTGTTGGATATCTTACCAATTACAGAATATTCATGTCCCTCAGTCTCTATTTTGCCTTTTCAAAGGCTTGCCTCTTGCGAATCACAGCCGTAGAAATATCTTGGAAAAAAGACAATTCGTGATCCGTTGTAGATCAGAACCTATGGATCCTTCCGCAGAGCTCGAGAAGCTACCAGCACCTGTTTTTCTCTATCGTGCTGGAGTTGCACACGGACCAGGCGAGGCGCTGGTCCGATCCAGGCCTGCACACTGCGACCCAATGTGTCCGCTTGTCCCGCACTCAGTCTGCCCTGACATGCAGCTTCAAAAATTGTGTGAACCATTGTTCCAATCAGCTGACGAGCTGGCTTTCTTGTTCCCGTTCTGGCAGCCCAACCAAGCTGATGTTCTTCTGAGGGCTCTGATTTTCGAGGTCCTCGATCTGCCCTACTAAGGCCTGTACCTAACATTCCAGGGCTTGGATACGACCCACTGAGGATTCTGCCATGTTTTCCAAAGCAAAGATTCCCTCTCCCACCTCCATGATGTGTGGCCCGAGACGCTGGATCTCCTGGTCATGCTTCTGCAGCTTGGCTGAGATCAATTCCAACATGGTTCAGGTCTCCTCCATTGCTGAATCAATCTTCTCTCGCAGGCTCCTGCAATCCTAGACCAGGATCTGCTCCACAAATAAGATCCCTGGGGTGTTCGGGGAGCCCACGGGCGTATCCATTGCTGCAGTGCCCTGCTGGCTGTGATCCTCGTTGTCATTTTCCCTTAGATATTTTCCTTACTCACTTAAAATGGCATAAAGCAATGCTGGGGATCTAAAGCGACCGACGTTTACCACAATAGGGAAGAAACAGAGGATGAACGCATCACTTTGTCTGGGTTCTGGTGCAGAGCTCAGCAGGGCAGCCCTACTGGATCGCTGCCATCATGGATCTCCCCCGAATAATCACTGTTAACAAACTTTTTTGAAATGGTTTGAAGATGTTTCTTGCAGATGGAGACAATGGAGAACATTGGATGTAATATAGTTGGATATTCAGGTGGATGTTTAAGAGTTCAGAACGTGAATAGTAAATAAAATTAAACCAACGCTGTTCACGACGGACATTTGGACATGGAAAGGTAAAAGTGAAGTTGGACTTCATTTAACGGAAATTGGAATATCGATGTAAAAGCGTTCTGCACAGGCTGCATACAGTGCGGATGAGATTATACCTGTGTTCTGTACTGTTTCAAAGAATGAGAGGTGATCTCAGGGGATCTTAGAAGATTCACGCACAGCAGACTAACTAATACAGCGGCATGGAGAAGTGCAGCAGGCAAGATTAGGGGGAATCCCAAGATATTCTACAAAAACATCAATCAGAACAGAATAACCAGGGAAAAATTAGGACCCATTTCGAAACCAAGCTGTGTGAAGCTGATGAACATTGATAGATTGTGACACGAGAGCTTCACATCTGTTTTATGTGGGAGAAAGATGAGGCAGGTACAGAATTTAAGAAGATGTATTGTGAAGCTCTCGAACAGATTGATATAAGATGCAAGTTGGGATTGATGATTTTGAATGATGTAAAGTCCAGATGAGTTAGAAGAAATTATCTGACCTAAATGTTTAAGTCATATCTGACAACAAAGGAGATGCCAGAGGACTAGAGAACAGCTATGTGTTCCCATGTTACGGGAAAGGTGGTGGAGATAGACCAGTGTCTGGTGGTGAACCACAGCGAGCAATGTAGCGTATCTTATTTGTGGCATTCATAAATAATGTGGAGGGGAGAGTGGGGGGTGGAGGGTGGCGAGTGTAGTAAGTAATTTTGTGTTTGAGACAAAGGTTAGCCAGGTGGTTGGCAGTGAGGAAGAAGGCTTTATTTTACAGGAAGATACAAATGGAATGGTCAGATGGGCAGATCAATGGCAGATGGAATGCAAACCTGATAAATATGAGGTGATGCAGTGTGGAAGAAGGAACTACATAGGGGAGTACTCAATGAATGGCAGCACACTAGGAAGCTCAGAGAGTGTTTCTCCACATATCCCTGAATGTGACTGCACAGTGTAATAGCTAGTTAAGAAAGCACACGGGACTGTATGCAGAGAGTTTATTCATCGAGGCGAAATAATATGAGTTAAACATACCATTGGTTCGGCCATAGATAGAATACTGTGTGCACTTTACAGGAAGGGTTTTGGTTTCTCAGTAACACCAGAAGCTATTGGGGTCTCAACAGAGTTGGAAGCTTCAGTGAAAGTCTCCTGGCTGCAACTCTCTCTGAATTTTCACTTGATTTTTTCTGTCCTCGATTGGAGAACTGCATCTGAGAATCTGTGTCTGAACTTCCCCTTTTGCCAAGTATGTGATTGTGGGATATTACTGTATGAGAACTTTTAATTAATAATGGTTGCTCTATCTATCATTGTGATAAGATTTCCAAAAGACTTTTTTTTTCTGAATTCCTGTTTGCATGTATTTTAACTGCAGTGTTTAAATGAATTGTGTTTTTCTTAACGTCTTGTAGTTTGATCAGTCACATAACATCTGGAAGAGACATTTTACATTTCCTTGAAAATAAGAAAACATTAGAGTCTAGACCACCGCCTTCAAATATTTTTGAGGAACCCTGGTGTGGTACGAAACAGGTGACTCCTTCCCTTCCTGTATAATTGGTTGGAGGCACTAAATGGGCTATCTCTACTCTTCTCCAATAATTTCATAGAGCTGCATAACTTCCTCATATCCCTGTGAAACTAACGTGAGGCGCTGAATACTCTCCTCCTTTTAACTGTGGAAATGTGCAGTGTCCAGCAGCACTGTTGCATTAATGTTACTGATACTTCCAACAGCACAAGCCTGAATGTTGTCCTGGTCTTGCTGCACATGGACACAGACTAGTTCAGGAGCTGAAGGGGAACATTTTTCCTGAATATTGTGTGATCTTCAGTGAAGACCCACAATTCTAAACTTATGGTGTGGGCAAGACAGTTGTGAAGCAGCTGAAGATGTTTGTGCTGAGGAACTACCTTGAGGATCTTTTGCAGATATGTCCAGGACTACATGGAGTTTTGTATACAAACCACAGTCATTGTGCGTTATGCTTTAAATCACTCGAACTAGGGACGTTTACAACTCATTCGCATTAAGTGCAATCCTGCTCAGGCTCCTTGAGACCGTCCTTAGTTAAATGATGCCTTGATGTCAGGGCCGGTCACTCTTCCCTGAACCCTTGTATTCACATCTTTTGCTCATATCAAAAGGTCACAGTGTGGGGGCTGGGAGTGCTTTTTGACCAGTCAGAGTTGAGGGTTATGGAGAATTGGACATGAAAGAGGATATTAGACCTTATGATCTTATTGTGGGTGAAGACCTGCTTGCGGGGGGTGGTGGGGGGGTGGGGTGGGTGGATGGCATCGGGATGAATGACATATCGTTGTTTGTGGCGTTCTCACATTCTATTATTGGAAAGTAGAGGCTGTTATTTTCCTGGAAGCTCTGTTATTGAATATTACCAGATTGTCTGGACCATTTCTGGGTGAGGAATGGGGGTTGTATTTACAGTGAAACTGGATCTACAACTTGACTAACAAACGAAACACAGGTTGCAGAAAGGGGAAGCTCAGTTAGGAGTGATGAGGACCCTCTTTCATACCCCTGCCTGGGCTTTCCAATTACACTTTCCAAACCAGCCCAAACTGTGTTTGACAGTTTTGAGGGGCCGAATGGTCTCCTCTGTTTCTGTGATAAGAGTAAGCAGCCTCTAATTGCTCCTGTGTAGCAGGTTTGATGGGCTGAATGGAAGTCAGAAACATGGGACTGAGGAGCAGGAGTGGGTCATTAGACACTTTGAGCCTTCTCTACCAGGAACTAAGGTTGTGGCTGATCCGGTTGTGGTCTCAGCTCCACTTTCATGTCTGTGTGCCAATTTGCAAGAATCACTTCTCTGTCCAATACTTCACTAACTCAGCGTTGAATACATATAAACAAAGAGACATCTCAAACTTGTGGGGAAGAGAATTCCCACTTGAAATGCCTGTTTAGAATTTCTGCTCATCCCTCTTATAGAGTCATAAAGCATGCAAATGTGTAAGTGCTGACCAGATATCCCATTATGATCGAGTCTGATTTGAGAGTATTTGGCTCATATTCATCTCAACCTCCTTATTCAGATACCCATCAAGATGCCAGACTCCACCACTTCCTCTGGGAGATAATTCCATATGGACACCTCCCTCTGAATGAAAACATTGTGTCTACGTTTCTCTAAAATATTCCCCCTCGTCCCTTAAAACAGGCCTCCAGTCTAAAAAGCAATCCTCTACAAACCTCTGTTCCTCCCTTCAATCTAATTTTGTATTCAATTGGCTTGGGTGCGCTGGTTCCCATGTGACCTAACCTTACTAACTTGCCTAATATGCAGAGTCTTGTCGAACAACTTGTTCCAGTCTAAATGGAAAACATCTACAACATAGCTTTCATCAATTTGCTTGGTCATCTCTTTAACAAACTCAGTCAAATTAGTGTGACATGATTTCTCATGCAAAAATCCATGGTGACTATCCCCAATCAACCCTTGCCTTTGAAAATGCATGCACTTGACTAACCCTCACTAACCCTCAAACAACTCACCCACCACTGATGTCAGGCTCACTGGTTCAGAGTTCCTTGGGTTGTTGGGTAAATGTTGTATTTTCTACTGCCATTCCTCCATTGGTCACAGCAAATTATCGGTGTAACCAGGTTGATGATATGGCCGATGATATAGGTCTCACATTAGGTCAGGATCATCCGCGGAAGAGGTCAGGTTGATTTCCTTCGTTTGTTAAAATAACAAATCCATGACGAAAACAAACTATGATGGAAAGGTGAATGTCAAACAGAATAGAAATTACAAAAATGTACATTGATATTTCCATTTCTAAAAATACTGAGAAGCACAAACATACGCAGACACACCCAAACACACATCCAGACATGTACTCACAGATATACTCAAACACACAAAAACACAGACACAAAAACACGGACACACACAGAGACACATGCAC
Source organism: Chiloscyllium plagiosum (assembly GCF_037043375.1). Classification (NCBI taxonomy): domain Eukaryota; kingdom Metazoa; phylum Chordata; class Chondrichthyes; order Orectolobiformes; family Hemiscylliidae; genus Chiloscyllium; species Chiloscyllium plagiosum. Next base: position 57,192,854 of record NW_028270175.1, on the reverse strand, counting down.
ATACAAGTATACGCACAAACACAGACAAATGCATGAACCGTAGACCGTAAGACATTAGAGCAGAATACAAGGCCATTTGGCCCACCCAGTCGACTGAGCTATTGATCATGGCTGACATGCATTTCAAAACTTAAAAATATGTTGCTGGAAAACCGCAGCAGGTCAGGCAGCATCAAATGAAAAGGAGATTCGACGTTTCAACATAAGCCCTTCTTCAGGAATGCACGAAACATCGATTCTCCTTCTCCTTTGATTTTGCCTGACCTGCTGCGCTTTTCCAGCAACACATTTTGAAGCTCTGATCCCCAGCATCTGCAGTCCTCACTTTCTCCTGACATGCTTTTCAAGCCAATTCTCCTGCCTTCTCACAACAAGCCTTGATCCCATCTTTAAGCATAACTTATCTAGTTATATCCTTATGACGATAATGTGTCTGTGTGCATGTGTTGTCTCTGTGTGTGTCCCAGTGTCCTGCCCTGTGCTCGATGTTGGAGAATGCGGTTTTAGCAGTTTTGAGGCACATCTTTGTAACTTGCTCTGTGCCTATCCATTGAATGCCTGTGTTAATCACTCTCTGCAACTCATGTGCTCAGTAACATGAGGAATCCCCACAACTATTAGTGAATCAGACCCGGCTTCTCACTTGCATTTGACTGACATTTGACTTAAATCTAGTTTTTGTACGTTCGTGGAAATGCTGGGGATGGTTTCCTGCAGGCTGTGTTTTAGGCTGCTGTGGAAATTCAGGAAGACCAGAGAATTTGGTGACCCAACGCTGGATGAAACATGGTGACTGTAGTTACAGCATCTGGATCTGCAACATGAACAACAAATGGAGCAGAGGCTGCAGAGAGGGGAATCTCTGTTAAATGGAATGAGGGAATTACAATCAGATCAGCCGTGGTTTTGAAGAATGTTGGAGCTGGATTGAATGACTCGCTCATGCAACTTATTCAGATATTTCGGTTAGTAACAAGCCAATTTCCCTTTTCTCCCAGTGTCCCAGACTGGTGGGTAGTGAGTCACCTCCTCCTGTTCCTGGGGAACAGAAATCTGGGGCCTCACTAGCCTCCAGATTTCCCTGTATCCCAGTTGAATGACTGCCTCCTGTTCCTGTGTCCCAGTCTCGATCAGTTGAGTGACTACCTCCAGTCACTGTGTCCCAGTCTCGAACAGTTGAAAGACTGTCTCTTATCCCTGTGCCCCAGTCTCGAGCAATTGATTGACTACCTCTTGTTTCTCCCTGTTCCTGAGCAGCAGTTTCAATGCTCTGAATTATGTCACAAGGTTAAGAAAGGACTTGATAACAGGGAATTTCAAACTTGGAGCAGCATTACACAAAGGTATCTAGAAACGTCTCCACTAAACATTTTATGCAGCTCGTCTGTTATTTTATTCCTGTCTCCTTTTATAAACAGGGTGAAACATATGCAATAGTGCAGTGTTCCGACAATACTCCCACATATAGGGAAGACAGATTCAAAAGTTTGAAAGATTTATGCTCTATCCCTCAGCAACCTTCATCCATTCCATCCAAACCGAGTAAATGTTCCCTTTCATTGTGTTATGTAAAATGATGTAAGGAACTGGTTAACTGAACCTGTTTGTTTGGTGACTGTGACTAATGTCAGTCTCCATGGATTCTAATTGTCCCAGTAGAGGGTTTCCATCTTTTAATGATAAACGGGCTCCATTCAATATGTTATCCCATGGTATGGGCGGGACCATCACCGATATCACTAACAGGGATCGGCTGCTCCAGAGACAGAGGAAGAGATTAGAAACTGACTGGAAAGTTACAACAATGGATCAGAATCTGAGGACAATAGACTGGAATGTTCCACCAACGGATCAGAGTCTGAGAACATTTGCCTGGAAAGTTCCAACAATAGACAGGAGTTTATCCATTTATGTTTGGATTTTTTTCTACATATTCTTGGTGGCCGTTATATTTGCGGATCAAATATGCACTTCACATTATTCAATGTTTTTATTAACCTATCCTGGTTATTGTTGGTGTCCCTGGTAAGTTTCACTGTCGATATATTATTGAACTTGTTCATTCTTTCTCTCCTTCGTTAGTTCTGGCACTGAGCCTTGTTGGTTGACCTACTCACGTTCGGGTATGAACCAGGATTCATTGCATCACTGCCGTTGCTATTTAAATATTTAGAGCTTGGAGGTCACTGTCTTCTGTTCTGGATGTAATCTCCATTTCCTTCCTCTGACTCCATCTCATCCCTGGCCAATAACTGAGGCTGAAACAGACAAGTCACAACTACGGTGATCCCTTTGGCCACAAGCTGATTACTGACACTATATCCTGACCATTCCTAATTTTAACTATTGACAACTGCAGATTATACTTCACTGGTTCATCCCATCTGCTGTTTGAACCTTCATCTATGAAAGACAGTCTTAATAAAGCTAATAATCTGCTGCTCCTTAACCAAATCTGAGTAGGTATTCCATGACTTGTATCTAAACACAGTCCAAAATCCCATCACTCGTTTACTGATTGCTTTATATTGTTGTTCGGTCTGGCAATGCCTTTACTTTAATATTCAAAAGCACATCGTCACCTCTATCTATGACACGGTCCTCAGTCACCCTCTGTTAATGACAGAAATCCCTGTCATTTGTTCACATTTAAACAGATTTCCTCTATGTCTATTTTCTCTTAAATAATAATTTTCATATCTACTACCACCAACACACACACACACACACACACACACACACACACACACACACACACACACACACACACACACACACACACACACACACACACACACACACACACACACACACACACACACACACACACACACACACACACACACACACACACACACACACACACACACATCGGCAGTAGAGACACAGAGCCATACATTTGTGGGAGCCCATCTACCGTCACTCACTGCATGGGTTACAAACTTGCCCGTGCAAGACATTTTTGTAGTGCAAGTATATTAGCAATCTACTGGCAAAGGTTTGCAATGGTCCCCATGCTGGGCAGGTAGTCCCGTTTATAGAGTAGTCCACTAGTATGGTGTGCATAGCTCTCCATTCTGGCTGGTCCCTTGTCCCAGTTTATGGTGTCTGGGATGGTTCTGTGAGGCAGATTCACAATTTGATGTAACTAACTATTTCAACTGATCTGGAAGTAATTTTATTGAATGCTCTCATTTATGTGATGGGACACACCATTGTCTCACTTCTCCAGTTACTCCCACTCCCCTGTCTCCTTATCCATATTTTCACAACATGTTATCAGTTAATTAATTATTTGTTTTCCCTGGTGTTGTTTTTTGGCTCCCGAGTGTATCGAGTGCTGATATTGTGAAGCTCAGAAACAAGGCAATGGTATGTGGCAGGCTGTTGCTCCAAGTTGGAAAGGGGGTCCAGGAGCTTTGAGACACGTTTTTGAAACTTGGTCTGTGCATGACCACTGAAAGCCTGTGTTTGTTCCTCTGAGATGATTGTGCGGTCGATAACATAAGGAAACCCGTCGAGAATTATTGTCAAGGCACAGGTCTCTAACTTGGAGTTGAGAGGGTTCTGACTGACTCCTGTTATGGAAAGCTTAGTGGAGGTGATGGGAATGGTTTGCTGGAAGTTGTGTTGTGAGCTGCAAAATACATTCAGGGACACCTGAGGATTTGCTGAACCAACTCTGGATGGAGCATGGAGACTGTAGTTACAGCATCTGGGTCTGCAACATGAACAACAAATGGAACAGTGGGGAAAGGGATCTGCCAAATCTGCCCGTGTTTTAACAAGGAGACACACATCATTTCCCTGTCCCCTTTAAATAGTCCCATGCAAATTCACCCTCTCCTCCCCGCATACAAACACACTTCCCCTCGCTCACATGCACACACACACTCTCCCCTCTCTCACACACACGCATACCCTCTCTCTCCCTCCCAAAGACACAAAGACACACGTACTCCCCCTCACTCTCTCACAGACACACTCTCTCTCTCCCTCCCTCAGACACTCCACCTTGTTTTCAAACACCCATGCACGTGCGCGCAAACACACACACACATCTAATCTGTAAAATGGATTTTCATTTGCCGGTTTGTATTTCCAGATGCATTATATTTTCTCAAAAATATTTACAATTTGTAGAGAGTCAGTCAATGAGATATTTTATGAGCTCCTACTTTGGAAATAAACCCAAACTAATTCCAGGTGAAGACACATACAGACTCCAAACAAGATCACTTGCCTAAAATACGTTGTCTGACAGGAGGGATCACCTCCTTTACATCGATAATACCTGAAGGTATCTCCAGGCAGGACTTGAAAGGAACTCTTGGATTTGCATATTCATCAATCAATACCTGCATCTCCATTCTAACCAATTAAAGATTTAGCAGCTATCTCAGATGTGTTCAATTCATATGCATGTGTTGTACAACCCTTTCATCTTTTCCTTATAAATTTTGTGCCTAAGGACTTCTCTCTCTAACACCTGACGAAGGAGCAGGACAATGAAAGCTTGTGTTTTCAAATAGACCCGTCAGACTATAACCTGGTGCCATGTAATTATTGACCTTACTCAACCCAGTCCACAGCTAGCACCTCCATATCATTTTTTTTATTGGTTAGCCAATTTTCTCTCCAAGCAAATAAATTGTTCTAACCCCGTGTGCTCTTGTCTTGCATATTAATCTTTAGTCAAGCATGTTATGCATTGCCTTGTTGAAGTCCAGATATAATACATCTTTCAGATCCCTGTTATTCAACTTGTTTATCTTACTTTTTAAAAAATAGAAAATCATTCAAACATGATTTATCCTTAATAAAATCATGTTGACTTTAATGGATTGTGGTTTGACTGTCAAAGTCTCCTGTTGTTCATTCCTTAATAACATATTCGAACAATTTGTCTTCAGTCCCAATCGTTTGCTCATACCTTTCCATTCCCGAGTGAAGTTGGTTATTCTAAGTTCTTCCCTTTCCATAACCTCAACAGTCCATTTTAGTTCCCGTGAAATAGACACGAGGCTGTAAAAGATCTGCTCCAATTGCTGTGTAAGGGGCATGGGTGGCTGATTGGACTCATTCTGTTCCTGCATTGCACACACGATGGGCTGAATGTCCTCCTGATGTTCCTACACTATAGTCCCGATGGCTAGCATGTCCTGCGCCTATACCTGACCAAGCCGCTCACGATCTCAATGTCCTCCTCCTGTTGCTTAATGAAACGTTTTGGGGCTTATGGAATCTCCCTACTGTTTTGCCATATTTCGAATATTGAATTGTGCAGGCAAGTTGCGTTGCCCACAGTGGGTAGCTCAGTGGTTAGCACTGATTAGATTAGATTAGATTACTTACATTAGATTACTTACAGTGTGGAAACAGGCCCTTCGGCCCAACAAGTCCACACCGACCCGCCGAAGCGCAACCCACCCATACCCCTACATTTACCCCTTTAACCTAACACTATGGGCAATTTAGCATGGCCAATTCACCTGACCCGCACATCTTTGGACTGTGGGAGGAAACCGGAGCACCCGGAGGAAACCCACGCAGACACGGGGAGAATGTGCAAACTCCACACAGTCAGTCGCCTGAGTCGGGAATTGAACCCGGGTCTCTGGCGCTGTGAGGCAGCAGTGCTAACCACTGTGCCACCGTGCCGCCCACTGCTGCGTCCCAGCACCAGAGATCTGGGTTCAGTTTCAGTCTGGGGTCACTGTTTGTGTGGAGTTTGCACATTCTCCCTGTGCCTGCAAACAATAGCACAGGCTACATAAATCTTTAATTCATTACAAATAAATATTGTAATGAATTAGTAGTGTAAATGTCACACTTTAACACTCCAGTCACTGACTACAACCCTGATCTTCACCAGAAAGCGCGCAAGCTGACTGACCACGTGATGCCGATGTGGAATTCCAGTTCTCTCCAAGATTTCCTCTCCCAGTTTGAAATTAAGTTCGTTCTAAATGTAGACTACAAATCCCACATTCAGGCTCCGTTTCAAGGCTTGCAGAGCGGATTACATTCCTGCTTTGGCTGAACACACTGAGGTTGCATTTGGCAGACTGAGGGATCCTGAGGCTGGGATTTACTGTTCAGCTGGTGCCAGAGACGGACTCCCATAACAGTGAACGGGAGCTCGCTTTATAAAGAAAGGGGCCCAATTCACTAATTGTGTTGCAGCGAATTTGCGTTTAATAAACCCACCTTGTTGGATAACTGCCTGTATATCGAATGGAGGATCAAAATTGATGGTCCAAAGCGAATACAGTAGTTCCTATTTTATATGTTCCGATGTTCAAACATACTAAAGGATATGAACACTGTGTGGGGAAAACTGAATTGAGGAGATTTTCACCATGAACTAGAATGGAGGATGCTCAGTGTGTTGAATGACCTACTCAATTCTGTGGGAAAGCTCTGTAAATGTTGCCACCTGCTCTCAGATGTTAGGAAGGAAATCTCTGCAGGGTCAACACGGTAGTATTTCCCGTTCCAGTAGTGAGGGTGGAGTCGGATGATCTGTTTTATCCTTTAAGACCCCAGAACAGTTTGATACAATAGAGTATCTTGCTTGGCCGTTTCCGAGACCATTGAAGAGTTTATCACATGTCTGTGTGTCTGGAGTCACGTTTAGGCCAGACCAGGAAAGTGCGGCAGATTCACTTCCTGAAACTATATTGAGGATGGAAATTGGTTTTTACAAACGACATTGGCTTCAAAGTCACTGTTAATGACTCCAGGTTTTACATTTCGATATTTTATTAATTATAACGTCCACCAGCTGCAAGACCATTAGCCTGGTCTGGATTAGTAACCCAGTGACTTTTCCACAACAGCACCATCTCCACATGGGGAGCTATCTGAAACCACACTGAGCAGATTATTTCTGAGCTGTTTGACAGCGCTGACAAAAAGAACTCCCACCAATGTGACTATCGCGACGGGACTCAGTGCGTGGTAAATGGTCTGACTGTAGTTATTCCCTTGTTATGGGATTGGACATAGCTGAGTAAATTTTCACATTGCCAGGGAGATGTCAGAGTTGGAGCTGGAATGAAACAGCTTCCCCAGGCACACGGCTTGTTGTGCAGCACAAGGCTTCAGTCCTATTGCAGGAATGGGGTCAGGGTCGATTGACTTTGTCGTATCAACTGTGTTCAGCTGTTTCTCCATGTCATATACAGCAAATCAGATCGCTTAAAGCCTGAGATCTGTGATTCTGCGGGCAGCATGGTGAGCGTGAGGTGGATCATCAACTCAACACTTCTGGCTGAGGGCGGTGTAGATAATACAACCATGTATTTTACACTGATGTACAGGGCTGTCCCGTTATTTCGGATGGCGATATTTATGGAGTCCTCTCCTCCAGTGAGTTGTTTAATAGTCCATCGACATTTATGTCTGGATGTGGCAGCACTGCAGAACTTCGATCTGATCTGTTAGTCTTGGGATCATTTCGCCCTCTGTATCAGATGTTAGTCCTGCTGTTTCGAATGTAACCAGTCAAGTGCGGTAGCTTTAATGGATTGTCATCAGGTTTAGGTACATATGGTTCCGACCCTATCATGTTCACCCGCACTCGGCGCTGAACCATAGACCAGCTTGATGTTAATGGTAGGCTGAAGGATTATCCTGGGGAAAATATTACGGATTGTTGCTGAATACAATTCTACTGCTGCTGTGATTCTACCGCACACATGAATGTGCACTTTGAGTTCCAATATGTTCAATTCAATTCTACTGACTGTCCCCCAGTTCACACCAAGACCCATTCATCCATCAGCCCTGTACCCAGTGTCTTAAACTGGTTTCTGATGTGGTAACACTTCCATTTTCCAATTCTCATTCTGCTGAGGGTCTCTCCCTGGTGTCACGCCTCCAATTTGTTACTTTACTCAAACCCCTTAACATATGCATCTGAATCTTTTCCATTCTCTCAATGCCATCTTCTGAGTTTCATGTGAATGTTTTCCCCTCTGTTTCTCTCCGTAATCATGATTAAAATCATGATCAGTGTCAGTTATGCCAGCCTTGTGTAGTTTCAGATCCAGCAATTTGTGCACCTTGCAATATCAGTCACTTCGCAGTGCACAGCTTTCTGTGTTAGGCAAAGCGTTTGAGCAGCTTTAACACACATCTATGGAACTTGTTCAAAAACAGAAATTGCTGACGAACCTCAGCAGGTCTGGCAGCATCTCGTGGAGTGAAAGCAGAGTTAATCTTTCAGGGCGAGTGACCCTTCTACGAAGTTCCCATTTTCTCCAGGAATTTTTGCATTTTCAGTTCCAATATCCATAGTTATTGTTTAATTGAATTTTTTTCTGAGTCTATTCATTTCTAAAGAAACTCAACAGGTCTGGCATCATCTGCAGAGACAGAGAAACAGAGTTAGCGTTTCAAGTCGAGTATGACACTTCTTCAGAACTGAAAAGGATTGGAAAATGAGCTTTATAATCCCTTGACAGATGTGGAGAGTGGGTTGACGGGTAATAGAGGGTGTGGCAAAAGATAAACAGGCTTTTAGTAGTGGTGAACGAGAAGACCATGTGAAGTAGCCTAATAATTAAAATGTGAATGGGGAAAAGGGGTTCTCTCTATTGAGTGAACGATAAAGAACATACAACGATACAAGGTCGTAGGGAGGCCAGGAGGGAGAATGTATGGAAACTGCAGAACAGTTATAATGGGGTCAGACTGTGAAGTTATGAAATTGTACATTAACTCCTACAGGATGCAACGTATGAAAGTGTAAAGTGAGTTGGGTTGTGCTTCCTTGGAACATTGCAGCAGCCCAGGGCCGAAATGTTAGCATGAGAGCAAGGAAGATTATTGAATTGGGAAGCAATGAAAAGGTCAAGGTTATTTCTACAGACAGAGTGGGAGTGTTCCTCAAAGCAATCTCTGTTTGGTCTCACCAATATAGAGAGACTGCATTGTGAGCAGCAATGATAGGAGACCAGATTGAAAGTTTACAAGTGAAATGCTGCTTCACCTGGAAGGTATGTTTGGTGCCTTGGACAGTGAGGAGGGAAGAGGTGAATGAGCAAGTGTTGCAGCTTCTGCAATTGCATGGGAAGTTGTCATGGGGGAGTGGGGAAGTGTTCTGGGTGACGGAGGGGACAGAGAGGGAACGGTTCCTGCGAAATACTGACAGTGGGCGGGAGGGGAAGATGTGTTTGATGGTGCTGTCCTGCTGGAGATGGTGGAAATGGCGTAAGATCATTATGTGAATGTGGATTCTCGTGCAGGAAGAAGTATGGACAAGGAGGAATCTATCATTATTCTGGGACAGAGGGGGCGGATTGAGGGCAACACCGTGGGGGATGGGACAGTGACAGCTGAAGGCCCTGTCCACCAGAGTTAGGGGATTTCTGGTTTGAAGGAAAATGAGCGCACTTAGACGCAGCTCACAGGAATGTGGCATCATCAAACAGAAATAACAGAGGTGGAGAAACTTAGAGAATGGAGTCAGCCTCCGCTGATCATGTGTTCAGGCACATGCAGAAGTTCCCCCTGAATGATTGAAAAGAACCAGGCATCTAAATTGAGGCTTTCTGTCTCACATCTGGTCTGAAGCGGAATGTGAATACAGACCCAGAGGAAGGTCAGTGAGTATACATGAGCAGACATTCAAGCAGATATCCCAAACCGCTCAGTAATTATTGTTTCTGTTCAAAAGAAGAACTCGATAAGCAGGTGAACCATCCATGGTTGAAAAAAGCTCTCAAGAATACGATTGATGTGCATTAGTGGAGGGCCAGATTTATAATGTTTATTTCAGGGACCATATGCTGATGTTCGGCATGAATTTCAGCTGTGCTCCCTGATTTACTCCGCACAAAACACTGCCATTGCTGCTCCATCCTCTTCCCTGCTCGTCTCCCCTTCCTGATTCCAGGTTTTTCCTCTCAAATTACAGAGTACATTCTCTCACATTATGGTCCCTACCCATTTCACCTGAAACTCTTTGATCAAACCTAGCTATTCTGCAGTAGCATCACGCTGCGTTTTGTGATGCCACTTTGCTCTGGTCTCAGTGTGGCTCGGCCTCACCATTCATGCTGTTTTACACCTCCCACTCACATCTAATTCTGAAAAGTTTCCTTCTTGGCGTAAACCTTAATGAAAACACCTCTCCCCCTTTGCACTGAATTCACACTGTGATCCAAATTTCAAAAAGTATACTAGCCTTCATCTCACTCTGCTAAAGGTAGACGCTGACCGTGTGGTACAAGAATTCCCCTTCTTATATAGTTCAGGACGGAGATTCGCTTTCACTGTAGAGATTTTCACACGATTTGGAAAAACAATTCAGGTGTTTGACCTCTTCTTGGTACTCGTAAGAGCTTCCTCCTGCCTTAACATGGGGTATTGTAACATGGAGAAAAACAACTCACATTATGAAGCTTGGGCTGAGTGTTATTTACCTGTCATTTGAATACTGTTTCAAATTTGTAGTGCTTATCTTTAAATGCTTGTTCGTGAAGCTGGTGTCAGATAGCGTGTAGGAGGTTGAGTGGTGACATTGTAGAAGTTTATAAAATCATGAGAGGTTTGAATTGAGTGACCAACCAAGGTTTGTTTTCCACGGGATGGGGGAGATCAACCACAGAAGGCATAGGTTAAAGGTGAAAGAGGGAAGATTTGAAATGGACGAGGGGTCAATGTTTTCACACAGTGGGTGATGTGTGTATATGGAATGAGCTGTCAGAGAAAGAGTGGGAGGTGTAAGTACAGCTACAACATTTAAAACTCATTAGGACAAACATATGAATGGGAAACGCTCAGAGGCATATGCACAAAATGCAATCGGATTGGACTAGTTTAGTTTGGAAAACCTGGTCAGCATGGACAAGTTGGACCAAAGGGTCTGTTTGTGCGCGATATGTCTGTATGAATCTAGAAACCGAGGAAAAGGGGAGAAAAGACATGATGTAGTAAATTGGCAAGAAATACAAAAACAAGCAGCACGAGCTTTCGCGCACATATAAAAAAAATTCAAGATGAGTGTGTGACCTTAGGTAGAAATTAAAGCAGGAAAATCTATTGCGCATAATTGGAGGGTGTGACTGAAGAATTGGCTACAGGGAGCAGACAGATAATTTTCACCCATGTTTTGCATCATTCCTCACAGGGGAAGGTACAGTAAGTATTTCAATGATGTAAACAAAATGGTAATAGGAGGGAAGTTCTTGAACCGTCTCTAACAAAAGGAACAAGGGTTTTTCTAACAGATAAGAGTAAGAGTAGACAGGCCAACAGTAATTCACAGCTGGTTTTAAAAGAATTGGTCAGTCTTGGGGTCATGGTGCCCTCTCTACAAGATGTTAGTTCTGCTGTTTGTTAATGTAAGCAGTAAGTGCGGTAGCTTGAATGGATTGTCTTCAGGTTTAGATACACACGGTTCTGACCGTGGCATGTTCACCCACATTCATCACTGAGCCGGAGATCGGCTTGATGGTAATGGTAGACTGAGAGATTATATGGTGGTTGAATATAATTCTACTACCGCTGCTGTTACTACAGCTGCTATGATTTGCAGCATCACATGAATGCCCAGTTTGAGCTGCAATATCTGCAGTACAATTCTGCTGCCTGTCCTCAATTCGTACAGGGACCCGGTCACCCTTCTCCCCTGTACACACTATCCCGGATTCTGATGTGGGAACGCTTCCATATTTTTAAAGTTCTCATCCTGTTTGGGTATCTTCATGATGCCATGCCTCCAATTTGTCGCATTCCTCAAACGCATTTAACGTTTTCACCTGAATATTTTCTCCTCCAGTAAAGTCATCTTCTATTTAAAGCGAATGTGTTTCCCTCTGTTTCTCTCCATGACTATGGTTAAGAGCGCTGTAGTGTCGGTAATGACAGCCTTATGTAGTTTCAGAACTTGTATACCTTCCATTATCATTCACTTCCCGGTGTAAGGCGCTCCATGTAGGACAGGGCGTGTGAGCAGCTTTGACACACATGTTTGAAACTTATTCAAAAACAGAAATTGCTGAAGACACTGACAGGTCTGACAGCATCTGTGGAGTGAAAGCAGAGGTAATCTTTCGGGTTCTGTGACTGTTCCTCTAAGCACCCAGTGAGCTATATTGAAAATGTATTCTGTAACTTTTCATTTTTGAAGGAACTCAGTGGGTCTGGCAACATCTGCAGAGACAGAGAAACAATGTTAATGTTTCAAGTCCAGTGTAAATCTTCTTCAGACGTGTAAAGGATTGGAAAGTGAGTGCTTTAGTATCTTGGCAAAGGTGGGAAAGAGTGTTTGGAAGCCCAGTGTGAAAGACAAATGGGCTTTAAATTGTGGTGAAAGAGACACAGATATATAATAGGTGTAAATTAATGTGTAAATATTAGAAATTGTTTTTTTCTGTTGAATGCAACATAAACAAGACAGGACCTTAGGGAGCCCAGGAGGGAGCGTGTACGGAAAATGGAGAACAGCCATAATGGGTTCAGGCTGTGAATTTACGGAATTGAATATTAACTCCTACAGACTGTAACGTACCAATGTGTAAAGTGAGGTGTTACTCGAGCTTGGGTTGTGCTTCATTGGAACATTGCAGCAGCCTGCATTTTCTTAGAATTCCTACAGTGTGGAAACAGGCCCTTCAGCCCACCAGGTTTATACTGACACTCCAAAGAATATGCGAACCAATCCCATTCTCTACCCTAATACTATACATAGACCCTTGACCATTGCACCTAACCTCAACATCCCTGTACACAATCGGCAATTCAGCATGGCCAGTTCACCTAATCTGCACAACTTTGACCTGTGGCAGGATACTGGAACACCCAGAGGAAATCTAACCCACTTCCATGATGCTGTGAGGCAGCAGTTCAAACCACTGAGCCACCGTGCCATCCAGGACCGAAATATTATAAGGCCACAACTCTATACGAACAGAAATGAAGCTATTCGGACCATCAAGTCTGCTCCGCCATTCGATCACGACTGACAGATTTTCAGACCCATTTTCCTGCTTCCTCTCAGTAACCTTTGATCCCCTTGTCAATCAAAACTTATCTGTGTCTGTTTTAAATATAGTAAATAGAACATAGAACATAGGACATAGAACAGTACAGCACAGTACAGGCCCTTTGGGCCACGATGTTGTCCCAAGATTTAATCCTCATGTAAAACGTAGTAATTTAACCTCCGCACCCCTCAACTCACTGCTATCCATGTGCATGATCAACAGTCGCTTAAATGTCCCCAATGACTTTGCTTCCACCATCAGAGCTGGCAATGCATTCCATGTATTCACAACTCTCTGCGGAAAGAACCTACCTCTGACGTCTCACTTTTACCTTCCTCCTAGTATCTTCAAACTATGACTTCTCGAACTAGTCAATCCTACCCTAGGGAAAAGTCTCTGGGTATTGACTCTATCTATTCCTCTCATTATTTTGTACACCTCGATCAGGTCTCCTTTCTCCTCCTTGTGTCTATAGAGAAAGGTTCAAGCTCTTTCAACCTTTCTTCATAAAGCAAACCCTCCAATCCAGGCAGCATCCTGGCAAACTTTCTTTGCACCCTCTGCAAAGCCTCTGTGTCTTTCCTATAGTAGAGCGTCCACAACTGGACACAATATTCCAAGTGTGGTCTCACCAGGAACTTTGTAGAGCTGCAGCAAAACCTCACTGCTCTTAAACCCGATCATCCTATCAATGAAAGCCAAAACACCACATGCTTTCTTGATACTCTATCCACTTGGGCGGCAACTTTGAGGGATCTATGCACTTGCGCACCCTGATCCTTCTGTTCTTCAACACTGCCAAGAATCCTGTATTTATTGCTATATTCAGGAATCGAATTTGACCTTCCAAAATGCATCACTTCGCATTTACCCAGGTCGAACTCCACCTGCCGTTTCTCAGCCCAGCTCTCCATCCTGTGTGTTGCGCTGCAGTCTACAGAAGCCCTCTATACTATCCACGACACCTCCAACCTTTGTGTCATGAGCAAATTTACTAACCTACCCGATAACCTCCTCATCCAAGTCATTTATAAAAACTACAAAGAGCAGAGGCCCAAACACAGCCCTGTGGGATCCCTCTCAACACTATCCTTCAAGCAGAATACTTGCCATCTACAACCAATGTCTTCTGCCAACCAGCCAATTCTGAGTCCAGATAACCAAATCTCTCTACATCCCATAGTTCCTGACATTATGAATGAGCCTTCCATGGGGAACCCTATCAAATACCTTGCTGAACTCCACATGCACCACATCCACTGCTCGAACGCCGTCGACCTGTCTTGGCACCTTCTCAAAGAAATCAATAAGATTTGTGGAGCAAAGATATGCTTTGCCAAATAGTCATAAATCCTATCCCTCAGAATTTTTTTCCAAACTTTGCTGACCACAGATGTAAGACTGACTGGTCTCTAATTGCCAGGGATTTCCCTATTACCCTTCTTGAAATGAGGAACAACATTCGCCTCATTCTAATCCTCCGGTACAACTCCTGTGAAGATGAGGAGGTAAATATCCTCGCCAGCGGCTTAGCAACCTCCTTTCTCGCTTCCCGGAGCAGTCTAGGATGAATCTGGTCTGGCCCTGGGGACTTATACATCTTAATGTTTTCCAAAATTGCTAGCACATCAACTTCATCAATCTTGATCTGGTAAAGACTGATCTGGTCCAGCTCCTCTAAGTTTTCATTTACAACAAGTTCCCTTTGCTTGGTGAAAATCGAAGCATAAAACTCATTTAGGGCTACCCCTATCTGCTCAGACGCCACGCATAAGTTCCTACGCTATCCCTGATCGGCTCTACATTCTCCCTGATTATTCTCCTATTCATCACGTATGAGAAAATGCATTTGGATTCTCCCTAATCCTACTTGCCAAGACGTTTTCGTGTCCCATCATGGCTCGCCTCAGTCCATTTCTGATCTCCTTTCTAACAAGCCTGTAATCCTCTAAAGCTGTGCTAGATCCTTGCTTCCTCCACCTTACGTAAGCTGCCTGCTTTCCTTTGATGAGACGTTGCTCTGTTCTCGTCATCCAAGGTTCCTTAATCTTACCCCTTCTTACCTGTCTCAGAGGAACAAATTTGTGTATCACTCGCAACAACTGCTCCTTAAACAGTCTCCATATGTCTGCTGTGTCCTTTCTATGGAACAATTGCTCCCAGTCTGTACTTCCCAACTCCTGTCTGATAGCATCATAATTTCCTTTTCCTCAATTAAATATCTTCCCTCGGAAACTGCTCCTTTCACTCTCGCAGGCTATGCTACTTCTGAGGCATTTATGATCATTTTCACCAAAGTGCTCTCCCACCGTGAGTTCTGACTCCTGTCCTGGCTCGTTGCCGAGCACCAAATCCAAAATAGCTCTCCCCTCGTCGGTCTGTCTACATACTGAGTAAGGAAACCGACTTGAACACACCTGACAAAAACGGCTTCATCCACACCATCTGCACTTAGGAGGTTCCAGTCGATATTGGAAAAGTTGAAATCACCCATAACTATAATCCTGCTACTTTTGCATTTTTTCCAGAATCTGCCCGCCTATGAGATCTTCAATCTCTCTAATGTTATTAGGTGGTCTGTAGAAAATCCCCAAATGCGGTGACTGTTCCCTTGCTGTTCCTAACTTCCACCCATACTGACTCAGTAGACAAACCTTCCTCAACAACCTTCATTTCTGTAGCTGTGACGCACTCTCTGATGAGCAATTCTACACCCCCTCCTCATTTTCCACCCACCCTGTTCTTTTTTAGATTAGATTACTTACAGTGTGGAAACAGGCCCTTCGGCCCAACAAGTCCACACTAAACCTCCATAGAGCAACCCACCCAAAACCATTCCCCTACATTTACCCCTTCATCTAACACTACGGGCAACTTAGCATGGCCAGTTCACCTATTCTGCACGATTTTGGATTATGGGAAGAAACCGAAGCAAACCCACGGGGAGAATTTGCAAACTCCGCACAGACGTGGGAAATGAACCCGGGTCTCTGGGTCTGTGAGGCTGCAGTGCTAACCATTGTGCCACCGTGCTGCCCCGAAACATTTTTAAACGTTCTAAACCCTAGAACATCAAGAAACTATCCCTGCCCCTGTGAAACCTACGTTTCGTTATGGCCATGACATCGTAGCTCCAAGTACTGATCATGCTTTAAGTACATCACTCTTAATTCGGACATTCCTTGCATTAAAGCAGACGCACTTTAACTGATCCCTTTGTTTCATCGCGTGAGAAACCTTCCTGATAGATTCAATATATCCTGTCACTATCCCGTCTGCAACTAACCCCCTATCAGACATGTGGTCTGATTCCTACCCCCCTGCCAAACTAGTTTAAACCCGCCAGAATCACACGAGCAAACCTCCCAAACAGGACATTTGTGCCCCTCCAGTTCAGGTGCAACCCGTCCTTCATGTACAGGTCCCACCTTACCCAGAAGGTATCCAGATGGTCTAGGTATCTGAAGCCCTCCCTCCTGCACCAGCCTCGCAGCCACGTGTAAAGCTGCATTCGCTGACTGTTCCTCATCTCACTAGCTCGTGCCACTGGTAGCAAACCTGAGATCACTGCTCTACTTGTCCTACTCTTCAGCTTCGAAACACTCTCTGGCTAAAGACGTTTCATTTTATCTCCGTTCTCATGGGTATTCCCTTTTGTCTAAGCCTGTGTCCTCCTGCCAGTGCAAAAGTTCTCCCAATTTTGTCTGTATCCAGGTCATTCAGTATTCTGTAAGTTTCAATTGGATCCCCCCTCATCCTTCTAATCTCCATCGAGTATAAACCCAGAGTTCTCCAATGTTCCTCATGTGTTAAGCTTTTCATTTCTGATGAACCTTCTCTTGACACACACCAAGGCTAATACATCCTTCCTGAGGTAGGAGACACAAAATACTGGAAATGTGGTCTGTCCAGAGCCTTAGAAAGCCTCAGAATCCCCACCATTCTATCCTACTCCTCTCGATACGAATGACAACATTGTATCTGTCTTCTTAACTACTAACTCAACCTGCAACTTTATCTAAGGCGAATCCTGCGCTTGGAATCCCAAGTCACTTTGTTACTCAGATTTCTGAATTTTTTTCCATTTAGTCCATGCCTGTATTCTTCATATCAAAGTTCCTGACCTCACACCCTCCCACATTGTATTCCATCTGCTACACCTTTTCTCACTCTCCTAAACTGTCGAAATCTTTCTGCAGGCTCCCTGCCTCCTCAATACTCCATGCCCCTCCAACTATCTTTGCATCATCTGCAAACGTAGTCAGAATGCCTTCTGTCCCACCACTCAGATCATTAACCTATAAAATGAAATGTTGTGGTCACAACATTGACTCTTGTGGAACAGTGCTAATCCTGAGAGGGACAAGTTTATCCTCACTATGCGTCCTGCCATACAGCCAACCTTTTATCCATGCTAGTACCTGGCCTCTGACACCATGGGTCCTTATCTTACTCTGCAGTGTCCTGTGCGGTACCATATAGAGGCTTCTGGAAGTTCAGATAGGTAACTTTCTCTGGTTCAACGCGTCGTTACCTCCTCAAAGAATTCTCATTATCCTGAGAGCAATGCAGGTTATTGAAATGGGGAGCAATCAGAAGGAAAGGGTCATTCCTACAGACAAAGTGGAGATGTTCCTCAAAGCAGTTTCTGTTTGGCTCACTAATGTAAAGGAGACTGCATTGTGAGCAGCAATGACAGGAGACTGGATTGAAAGCGTACAACTGAAATGCTGCTTCAGCTGAAAGGTGTGTTTAGGGCCTTGGACAGTGAGGAGGGAAGAGGTGAATGGGCAAATGTTGCAGCTGCTGCATTTACATGGGAATGTGCCATGTGGTTGTGGGGAACTGTTCGGGGTGATGGAGCGTGCCACAGAAGTGAATAGTCCCTGTGAAATACTGAAAGTAGACGGGAGTGGAAAATATGTTTGATGGTGCTGTCCTGCTGGAGGTAGTGGAAGTGGCGGTGGATGATTTTGTGAATGCAGATTCTAGTGCAGTAGGAAGTGAGGGCAAGGGGAGATCTATCTTTGTTCTGGGAAGGAGGGGACGGAGTGAGGGCAGAAGTGAAGGAGACGGGACAGTCACTGCTGAAGGCTCAGTTCATCAGAGTGAGTGGATTTCTCGTTTGAGAGAAAAGGATGCCATGTAGGAAGCTTCCCACTGGAATGTGACATCATTGAACAGAAATCAGAGAGCCAGAAAAACTCAGAAAATGGAGTCATTCTCCATGTGTTCAGCCACATGCGTAGGTTCCCCCTGAATGTCTGAAAAGAGCGAGGCTTTTCAAATGCAGATTTATGTAATATACCTGGTCAAATACGGAGTGTGAAAATAGACACAGGTGAAGGTCAGCAGATGTGTGGGGGTGGGGGAACATCTAAGCAGGTACTGCTTACTAACGCTCAGCTATTATTGACTCTGGTCAAAAAGAAGATGACATGAAGATATGAAGATGAACCAACCATGATGCCCAAAGGCTGTGAAGGATACTAATCAATCACAAACTAAAAAAATCAGATTGGTGAGCTCTAGCACCGGCCACATTTGGGAAGTTTACTTTTGGAACCAGAAGCAGATTTTATAAAACAAAATACAAAGAAAATATTCCAAAACTGGCAAGAAATATGAAAAAAATCTAACCACAAGAGTTTTCCCATATCGAATAAAAAGCGTTCATGATGTGCGTGTGACCCTTGGAAGAAAGGCAGGAAAGAATACGTGGGACACCTGGAGGATGTGACTGGGGAACTGGTTTCAGGGGACAGGCAGAGAATTTAAAACAGTATTTTACATCGTTCCTCACAGGGGAAGGCACAAAGAGTTTCTATATT
Source organism: Chiloscyllium plagiosum (assembly GCF_037043375.1). NCBI lineage: Eukaryota > Metazoa > Chordata > Chondrichthyes > Orectolobiformes > Hemiscylliidae > Chiloscyllium > Chiloscyllium plagiosum. The sequence goes on along the minus strand of NW_028270175.1, from coordinate 57,174,025 downwards.
ATAAACAAAATTGTAGTCAGATGAAGGTTTTGCACTGTCTCTAACAAAACGAAGAAGGAATTTCTTAAACAGAAAAGACCAAGGGTAAATAGCTCATCAGTAATTCATAGCTTGTTTTAATAGAAGTGGTTGCAGAGTGTCTGGAGGCACTGTGTAAAATATTGCATATTGCTCGGGATTACAGGAGTGTTCCAGTGAAACTGGAGAAACTCCAATGCGGCGCGTGTCTTCAAGAAGAGAGTGAGTCTTCAAGTGTTTAAGTGCTTCCTTTATCTGAATTGTGGAGCATATTTGAGAGGCTTAATGGCCTCATGATGCACTTTCATCCTGAGTGATTTTTAAAAAAAGTAAAACTCTGCTCCTTCCTCTGATGCGTTACATACTGGGTGATGAACATTTTGCTAAAGCTGGATTGTTTTTAAAATTATCTGGAACATTGTACAAACGATATCATCCAGAGAATTCTAGAAACTGTACTCAGAAGAACGTTTTACAACCATATGGGGACATTGCGTAGGTGAGAGAGAGAGAGAGTGAGAGAGAGAGAGAGAGAGAGAGAGAGAGAGAGAGAAGGTGCTGCATTGTAGTGGTAAGAGTGATGGAGCCTTATTCTGGGGCTACCAGATATATAGTGAGTGTGAGAGAGAATACGGTAACCCTTATCCTGACAGAGCGGGGAAGGTGCTTTTCCAGTCTTGCTGGACTTTTCTTTGGACCACAGATACTGTTCTGAGCTGGGTGGTGTGCTCAGACCATGCTCGGTGGGTCTGTTGGTGCGGCTCCCTCTGGGAAGAGCTGAAAATGTGTTGCTGGAAAAGCGTAGCAGGGCAGGCAGCATCCAGGGAGCAGGAAAATCGACGTTTCGGGCATAAGCCCTTCTTCAGGCTTATGCCCGAAACGTCGATTCACCTGTTCTCTGGATGCTGCCTGACCTGCTGCGCTTTTGCAGCAACACATTTTCAGCTCTGATCTCCAGCATTTGCAGTCCTTACTTTTTCCCTCTGGGAAGAGAATTGTTCCCCTCTGTACTAGACTATTTACCAGGATCTCCGTGCCCTATCGATAAGCTGTGGTGTAATTTCCCCTTATCTGCCTTGCTCGGTAAACTATGCAGGGCAGCTCCAAACTGAGAAAGCTCAACGGTGTGCCCATTGGCCTTTTAATGATGGCAGCAGTACCAGGGATCACTGAATATCCAGGGGCATCCGGGAGATGGTGTGTACCTCCAGCCATGTTGCGTGGGAGAATCGAGCTGGCATTGAATGAGAGGGACACCTTGGAGTGGGGTGGATAGATAATGAGGGGAATTCGATAAGATAACACCAGGAAACTAGCTCTGCCTCGTGCAGACATTCATTCTGTCACATTCAATGAAAATGGCGCTGACACAAATTATTGTTCGATTCAGCCAAATGAGTCGAAGAATCTGCTGATTCCACTCCCAGTTACAACGCTGCAGGACAAATGTTTATCCAAAACACTCCGTCATCTTAACTTACACCCAATATCCTGCTCACCCACCATTCCTGTAAACAGTGGCCTATATTGAAAGCTGCTATCAAAGTGTTTTCATGTCACAATTTTTAAACCTACCATCGGATCCTTCTCTGAAATTCTCTCTCAATCTCCTCCTCTCTTTTAATCAGGTTCTTCCCATTTGTTGGTATTTAAACTGATTCCCCCGCCATCTCTCTCTGGCAGTGAGTTTCACACCCACAGCACTCCTGTGTCATGCCACAATGGAGATATGGAGCTGTAAATGTAGGGGAGCTGTACATCCTGTCACTTCCAGCATGAGCTGCAAGTTTCCCCACGCTGGGCAGGGATCTAACACAGTGTTACTCAGCAATATAGCAATTTATATACACGGCTGTGTATGCTGGGAAGTTAACTGTTCCAGATTAATGGATAAATTCACCGCTATTCACTGCACAGCTCCCCATGCTGCACAGATATCCCGTCCGGGTGCATAGAACAATGCCTTTGTGTGTTCTGCACAGCGCCCTGTGCTGAACAGATTATCTAGTCCAAGTTTATAGATCAGTGCACTGTTGGACGCATAAGTAGTGAACTGGTGAGCTCTAAACAGTGTTTGATACTGGACGGATTGCTGAGGAGTACAGTAGCCTGGTCTACGCAGTGCGTCATGCTGAGCAGGTATCTCATCTGGGCTTATACGTGCCCGGGATGGATCTATGAGGTGGATTGAGTATCCGATATAATTCCTGACATGATTATCACTCCTCCAGCTCGGCCCATTCCGCTGGTAAATGTGAGATGCTGTGTTTGAGATAGAATTTACTTGGTCAAAATATTCGACATTAAGCAAAACATAATTTATTCGAACACTGTCGATAAAAGACAATGAAAGGAAGAGGAACTTGCAATAACATAATTCTGTTGGAAACCTTAGCAGAATAATAGTTTATTTCACAAATATACACTAACTGCTCCAATATGGTATCATCCAACCAGCACACAAATGTCAAAAAACAAATGCAGGAAACAGATTGGCTGACATGCAGTTCTCCAATCCAGGAGGAAATAACATCAAAAGACAGTTCCGAGAGAAATCACAGAGAGAGTGTGTAGCACCCGGGAGAGATATCCTGCCTTCCAACCCTGCTGAGACCCCAGCAATAACTGGCGAAAGGTAAAACTAAGAATCCTGGTTCTGTGAGAGTTTGACCATCACTCCACAGGACCAGGCCGTGGCTACAGGAACACAAGGAATGGACTGTATTTACATCGTCTATGGCTCTGTAGCTATTTCTCAAAAATGCCTAAACCCACCTAAGCCGTTAAATGCTGGACAAACAAAAGTCAGAGTTAAACATAAATAAATAAAACGAAAAGATGCAGCAGGCCTGGTGATCAGACACAGACGGCCTCGGAGCCCAGCAATTCCTATACTAACAAAACACAGCAGAATCATCGAGCTTGTGAAGAGAAAGAATTATGTCTCTCCCTCCCCTCTATGTTTACAACTGGAGATGTGCCATTAGCCCAATAATCAGCGATATCAAAATCCCACCCACACCAAGTATTATTGTGATATATCAGAGTTGCCGTGAAATGGGTTAACTGGAGCTGTTTGTTCGGTGACTGTGATTAATATCAGTCTTTCTGGACCTAACAGGGTCACTGGAGGCTTTCCCTCTTCCATAATTAGGGACTTCTCTCAACATGTTATGCCATAGTATTCGGGGCAGAGTCAACCTCAACAAGATTGGGATAAGCAGCTACAGAGAAAGAGAGAGAGATCAGAATCTGAGAACATTATAATGGTCCAACAATTGATTTTAATCTGAGAACATTAGACTGGAATGATCCAACAATGGATCAGAATCTGAGAACATTAAACTGGAATGTTCCAACAAAGGATCAGAATCTGAGAACATTAGACTGGAATCTTCCAACAATGGACAGGAGTTTAGCCTTGGGTCTTACTATCTTTCTCAGGATTGGCCATGGTTAGAGTTGCGGATACGAGCCGTACTATTGATTATTCAAGCTGGGTACTATCCCATCCTCGCTATTATTGGTGTTCCTAGTAAGTCTATCTCAGTCAATTCTATGAATGATGCTGAATGTTATTGCCATTCTGGTTGAATATATTTCACAAATACATAAACTTTCAGTCACAAACGCCACTTCCTTCTCATGCATTTCCAAACTACTTACTCATAAACATCTGAGAAGGTAAAAGACTGTTCGGAATCTTGAGTTTTCATTTACCGTGAACTGTTTTATATCTCCATATTCTCTCTGTCATCAAACCTACCGACGCCCACCTTTATAATATCCCCAATCTGCAGATTTGCCTGAGTTCTGTTGCTGACTTCGCCATCATCTACCCGTTCGTTAACGACAGATTTTATGGCTCCAGTAATCTTCTGACCTCTCATCCAGTTACAAATAGTTTGACCACAAACTTGTTCTTGTCTCTACAGTTACTTCACCACAGGGTAAAGAGTAATAATGTTATTGACTGTGTAATTCAGAGGCACAGGTTATGCCTCTAAAAGCATTGTCTGAAATCCTATCACAGCCGATGACTAAATTTAAATTCCAATATCAAAAATTGGAATGAAACCTAATTTCACTCATGGCAAGAATAAACCATCAGGATTTCTTTCCTTATTTTATTTATAACCGTTGGTAAAGAAACGTAACATTTTTGCCCTGTCTGAACTAAGTGTCACCTTACATTTACAACAATATGGTTGCCTCCGTATTGCCTTGACAAATGGCCGCGTGGTCAAGGGTAGTTGTGATGGACAACAAATGCTGCCCTTGCCAGTGATGCTGTCATCCCGCGAAACAACAACATTAAAGGTGAAATAACCAAGGAAATGCGGATGCTGGGGATCTGAAATAAAATTCTCCACAGTCTGAAAGAATGTTGGAGAATCTCAGCAGTCATGGCAGTCTGTCGAAAAAAAAACAAATAACGTTTCGAGTTCAGTGAACTTATCAAAATTGAATGCACATGAGAAATAATTTTATTATATCAGGGATGTTTGGAAGGGTGAGCGGGAGGTTTGTGTTGAGTGGATGATGTCCTGCAAGAGAGAGAAAGTGAGAGAGAAAGAGAGAGATATGGAGAGAGTGAGAGAGAGAAAGGAAAAGCAAGCAAAAGGATTGCTGATGATGGACTGGAAGGAAAACAGAATGGGAAGTTATTCTACCATTTCCCCTTTTCACATATTCCTGAATATCATATTTATTATGGTATGCCCCTGCTTACCGTGAGTTATGTTCCCTCTATCTCTCGTCTCTGAGTGTGGTGATCAACTCCATCAGCAATACTTTTCGTTGCTGAGATGTAGAGAAACGTGATGTTCCATTGTCAACTGCTTCTTTGGAGAGAGGAACTGTTTCTGTGTGACTGTGTGGAGATGTAAGAGCTTTCTCAGCCAGGAAGAGTAACTGAGGAGCTGAAAAATGTATTGCTGGAAAAGCACAGCAGGTCAGGCAGCATCCAAAGATCAGGAGAATCGCAGTTTCGGGCATGAGCCCTTTTTCAGGAATGAGGAAAGTGTGCCAAGCAGACTAAGATAAAAGGTAGGGAGGAGGGACTTGAGGGCGGGGCGTTGGAAATGCGATAGGTGGAAAGAGGTTAAGGTGAGGGTGATAGGCTGGTGAGGGGGTGGGGGCGGAGAGGTCAGGAAGAAAATTGCAAGTCAGGAAGGTGGTGCTGAGTTCGAGGGTTGGGATTGAGACAAGGTGGGGGGAGGGGAAATGAGGAAGCTGGAGAAATCTGAATTCATCCGTTGTGGTTGGAGGGTTTCCAGGCGGAAGATGAGGCACTCTTCCTGCTGGAGGAAAAGCGCCTCATCTTCCGCCTAGGAACCCTCCAACCACAAGGGATGAATTCAGATTTCTCCAGCTTCCTCATTTCCCCTCCCCCCACCTTGTCTCAATCCCAATCCTCGAACTCAAGCACCGGTCTATCACCCTCACCTTAACCTCTTTCCACCTATCGCATTTTCAACGCGCCTCCCCCAAGTCCCTCCTCCTACCTTTTACCTTAGCCTGCTTGGCACACTTTCCTCATTCCTGAAGAAGGGCTCATGCCCGAAACGTTGATTCTCCTGATCTTTGGATGCTGCCTGACCTGCTGTGCTTTTCCAGCAACACATTTTTCAGCTCTGATTGCCAGCATCTGCAGTCCTCACTTTCTCCTAGAGAAACTGAGGAGACCGAGGCATTTTCAATACTGTATGGATGCATTGTAGGTGTGGGGAATTCACTTGCTGCTGTCATCTGCAAAGTCAGTGGAGGCTCTGTGGATGGTGTTCTCAGTTTAGTGATGTCAGCTACTGGGTTCAGTCAGGGAGCCCCGATGGTCTGGGGACCCCACTCTGAATACTGCATTTACAGTGTGGCTGGGTCCATGATTAACAAATGGAGCTGAGACTACAAAGAAGGGAAGCTGTATAAACAGGGAGGAGCGAGGCACTATAATTTCCTCCCTGAGATTTCCAGGAACATTTGTCTAAGCTACACCCATTCAGGTGTAAAGTGTAAAACCAGCTTGTCTCAAAACTGAGGTGATCACTGAGCTGTATCCCCTCCTTCAGTATAACCTGTGTTCTCACACCAGGGACAGGACTGCGCTGACACTCACGATGAATTAAACTGGATTTATTCTGGAACTTTGCAGGCAGCAGTGGATAATATATCCACCATCTCTGAAGTGCAGTCCTCCAATATATTCACGAGCTGACTGAAACCATCTGCCTGCTGAGAGGAATGCATTGGTTCCATCTCCACAGGGGAAGGTACAGAAACTAATTTCCAGAAATATTAGGGAACAGAGGGGCTGGTAAAAATTGGAAACTGCAGGAAATCAGAATTAATGAAGTGTATGTTATTGAAAATCTAATTGAATTGAAGTTTCGTAAGTTGTTGCATCTGATAAACTACATGTCAGAGTGATTGAGATGAGAACAGAGCTAGTGAAATAATTACTGATTATTCTTCAAAGCTGGTTAGATTCTGGAAAGGATCCTGCAGGCTGGACAGCAGCTATTGTCAACCTAAATATTTAAATCAGGATGGAGAGGGAAAACAGAAAACTGAATAATTTGATGTCAGCTGTGAGAAAAAAATATTGGAACCTTTTATAAGGAACGTGACGACTAGACACTTGGAGAATAATGATATGATTTGGCACATTCGGCCGAGATTCAGGAAAGGGAAATGATCTTTGATAAACCTGTTTATGGAGATTGTCTGTTGTGACATCGACAGTTGAGAACGAATGGGAGTGGACTATTTGTATTTTTAGAAGACGCTTGACAAGTTTGAATACAGGTGAATGGGGAATGTTAGAGTCCATGGGTAGGTGGGGGTGGAATATATACAACATGGATTAAAAAATGAGTAATGGAGATACGAGAAGAATACTGATTTTCACTGGACTGAAGGATTGATGGGTGGCAGCAGGATCAGTGTTTGGACAATAGCTGGTCACAAGGTATAAAAATGATTCAGATGTGAATAACAAATATCATCATGTACATTTATTTTTATAAAATGGTAGGAATGGTTGGCGAGTGCTTTTGTTGAAAAGGACCTGGATGTCCTTGGTCATAAGTCACTGACAGAATTCATACAGGGGCAGGAAGTAAATGATTTGTGGCTCTTCATGAAAAATGACTGAAGTACAAAAGTTAGAATATCTTTCCCACTGATCGCGTTTTGTTGAAAGAGTATTTGATGCATTGTGTAAAAGTTTGGTCAGCTTTATAAACAATGATCTCTTTGTCACCGAGACAGTGCAAAGTAGTTTGACCAGACTAAACACTGGCATAATGTTACCATAGAAAGAGAGTGCAGTAACTATGTGTTTACTCTGTTGCGCTGTGAGAAACTAAGAAGTCGAAGCTTGATGGTTATGGACAGAAACTCATTATGTCCCAAACAGCTGCATGGTGTGAAAATGTCATACTTTTCATTAGATGTTTGATTCACGACAGTTTACATGCATCTGCAGAACCCTCACGTCGATTGACAGCGAGGTACAGGCTCTGAATCAACTCTGAATACTTTAATGTACAGTTACTGTGTGACACTGCATTGACTGTCACTTTGTACACAATCCTGTCAGCAGCCAAAATACCATCATTCTGAAATAGTTAGTTATTTCCCAACGGTTTCTGGCCTCCACAGAAACCATGGGCCTGCCTCCTTGGAGATGGAAGATAACTTGGAGAATGGCTAAAAAATGTTGCTTTCATTCCGACTGCCTGAAAACCATGTTAAAGTAACACATATGTACCATGAGTAATTAAGCCTTCTGGATCAATTTGGAGCAGTCTGTCTGTGCAGCCCCTGCTCCATTTGTTTGTGATGTTGGAGCATCTCTGACACTATCCTGTTCCTGTGTTCGTGGCTTGACAAGCTGAATAGCTTCTTCCTGTTCCTTTGTAAGTGATACCGGGCGTGAAATGGTTCTTTCTGTTCCTATGTATGTGACATGTGGGAGAGAGCAGACTCCCACCTTGCTGTGCAACGGGCAGGAGGGACTGAATGATCTACCCTTCTTTTGCCCAGTAGTTTTGATGGAATGAATGGCTTCACCACATTGTTGTGAAACCAGATTGAGCTGTTGAATGAACTCGTCCTTTTACTGTGGAAATGTACAGTGCTGTTACATAAATGTTCCCCAGACTTTAACAGCACGATCCTGAATGTTGTCCGAGTCTTGCTGCATATGGTCGCAGACTGTTTCAAGAGCTGAAGAGGGACAACTTTTGTAAAATTCAGTGAATGCCCCCTCTTCTGCTGCATGGTGGCTCAGTAACTAACACTGCTGCCTCAGATCACGAAAGTAGCAGGTTCGCTTCCAGCCACGGGCAACTGTCTGTGTGGAGTGTGCACATTCCCAACGTGTCTGCATGAGTTTCCTCCGATGCTCCGGTTTCCTCCCATAGTCCGAAGATGTGCAGGTCCATTATGTTAGGTGAATTGGTCAGAGGGAAATCTGTCTGGGTGGGTTACTCTTTGGAGGGTCGATATGGGATGGTTGGGCCGAAGGTCGTGTTTCCACACTGTAGGGAATCCATTCTGCTCAGTTTAGACTCAATGGGCTGAATAGCCTCCTTCCCCAGACTGTCGGGATTGTATGATGACAAACTGGAAATACCTGGGCTGAGGAAGCTACGCTGAGGATCTCGTGCAGATGTGTCCCACGGCTGAGGTGACTGATGCCCGCCAATGATAATCGTCTTCCCTTGTGCCGTGAATGATACCAAACACAGGAGAGGTCACAATTAATTCTCAGTAAGTGTGATTTTGTTCAGGTTCCTTGACGTCATCCTCAGTCAAATACTGCCTTGAGTTCAGGACCAGTCTCTTTTACCTGAGCCCCTGTGTTACTTCTTTTGTTCGTATCAATAGGTCATGGTGTAGAAGCAGAAAAGTTTTCTTCAAACAGAGGGTAGTGAATGTCAGGAATTCTATTATACAGAGAGTTAAGAGAGGTAGATCACTGAAAGGGACCAGTGATGTCCCGCACTTGGATATGGGTGTTGAAGAGTGGGCGAGTAAATCTGCTGATGACACAAAGGTGGTTGGAGTGGTACAGAATGTGAAGGGCTATTGTAGGTTGCAACGGGACATTGACAGGAAGCAGAGCTGGGCTGAGAATTGCAGGTGGAGTTCAAACTGAAGTGATTCATCTTGCAAGCTCTAATGTGATTGTAGAATGCATGGTTAAAGGCAAGATTCTTGGCATTGTGGTGGAACAGAGGGTTCTTGGGGTCCGTATCCACAGATTCCTCAAAGTTGCTATCCAAGTTGATTGGATTGTTTAGAGGAGCTTGGTGTGTTGGCTATCAGCTGCAGGGGGATTGAGTTTAAGAGACACGAGGTAATGCTGCAGCTCGATGGAGACCTGTTCAGACCCCACAGGGAATATTGTGTTCAGTTCTGGTCTACTCATTATAGGAAGGATAAGAAAGCTTTAGAGAGGGTAAAGAGGAGATTTACCAGGATGCTGCCTCGACAGGAGGGCAGGTCTTATGATGAAACCGTGAAGGATCGAGGGCTTTTCTCACTGGAGGAAAAATAGATGAGAGGTGACTTGATAGAGGTGTACAAGATGATGACAGGCATAGAACATAGAACATAGAACATTATAGCGCGGTACAGGCCCTTCGGCCCTCAATGTTGCGTCGCCCTGTCATACTCAGCTGTAGCCCATCCCACCTACAATATTCCATGTTCGTCCATTTGCCTGTCCAATGACGACTTAGATGCACATAAACATGGCGAATCTACTACAGATGCAGGCAAGGCATTCCATACCCTAACTACTCTCTCAGTAAAGAACTACCTCTAACATCCGTCATATACCTATCTCTCCTCACTTTAAAGTTGTGTCCCTCGTGTTTGCCGTCCCCATACTTGGAAAAAGAGAGGGTGAATGGTCAGAAACATTTTCCGAGGGCAGAAATGTATATCACTAGTTGGCATAATTTTAAGGCAATTGGAGGAAGGTTTGGGGGAGATATCAGCGTAGATTCTTTACACGGAGAGTTTTGGGTGTGTCGAATGCACTGCCAGCGATGGTAGTAGAGTCAAATACTTGAGGGAAACTTAAGAGACTCTTGGATAGGCACATGGAACAAAGTGAATGGAAGCATGTAGTTTAGTCTGATCTTAGAGTAGGATAAACGGCACAACGTCGAGGGCTGAAGGTCCTAACTGCATACATTCATGTAGAACTCTGAGCTCAAAAACTGCATGAATTCATGTAAAACTCCGTTATCTCACTTTTTAGATTAGAATCAATATAAACATCATGGCCTAGACAGAGAAAACGGGGGGCACCACTTTCAACATATTGTCTAGCTATCATCATTATTAACAGCTAACCTGAGAATGCAACTTTTAACAAAAAAGGTTTTGTGATTTATATAAGAAAGAAGTGAAAATATCATGGTATTCTATCAGATGAAAGGCTTAACGGACAATCAATTTTTCATTGTATAATTTCAGTTAAATCACACTGTAAATTTCTGCTATAAACTCTGTATTAGGCGTGAGCACTCCACTATCACCTGATGAAGGAGCGACGCTCCGAAATCTAGTGTGCTTCCAATTAAACGTATTGGACTATAACCTGGTTTTGTATGATTTTTAACTTTGTACACCCCAGTCCAACACCAGCATCTCCAAATCAGTATTTTGTTTTGTTCTGTGTTCTATGGAAGTGCTCAAGAAATCTTGAACATTAAGGAAGATTAGAGACTTGGAGCAGGAGGTCAGCCTTGACCTTAGAGAAGGGCAAGGCAGGCTTCGGATGTGAATGACCTGCCCCTGTTTCTATTGTTGTCCCATTCTGTTACTGGAAAGTTAGTAGGTGTTATTTTCCTGGAAGGTCTTTTATGGAATGTTGCAATCAGGGAGACCAGCGGATTTTATGAGCCATTGCTGGGTGAGATTTGATATTCACAGTGAATCTGGGTCTCAAACATGATCAACGAATGAAGCACAATTTACAGAAAGAGGAAGCTCTGTAAAAAGAGATGAGCACCCTCTTTCATATCCAGCCTGGGTCTTCCAATTACATTTTCCAAATCTCCCAAACCGTGTGGGATAGTCTTGAAGGACGAAATGGTCTCCTCTGTTTCTGTGCACCATGCTATAACAGTAGGTGGACTCCAACTGCTCCTGTCTAGCAGGCTAGAGGGGTTGAATTTAACACAGAAACATGGGACTGAAGAGCAGGAGTGGGTCATTAGAGAATTTGAGCCTTCTCCACCAGGCACTAAGATTGTGGCTGATCAGATTGTGGTCTCAGCCTCATCTTCCTCTCTGTGTCCCATTATCCGTGACTCAGTTCTCTGTCAAATCTTTAACTAACTCAGCTGTGAATACTTGTAGTCAGAGAAGCGCCACAAACTTCTAGTGAAGAGAATTCCTATTTAAATGGCCCTTTTAGAATTTTTCCTCATATCGCTGTGAGAATAAGAGAGTCATACAGCGTGGAAACAAATCCTTTTGTCCAAATTGTCCGTGCCAATCAGGCATCTTAATCAGATCTCGTCCCACTTGCCACATCCCTCTGATCCATTCCTACTTATGTACCTTTTACAGATACCAGATGTACCAGATACAGTTTAAACGTGTAATTGTACCCACTGTCACCACTTCCTCTGACAGTACAGCCACCAGCCTCTGTTGAAAAAGTTTCCCCTCAGGTCCCTTCTAAGTCTTTGACCTGTCACCTTCACCCTATGCCGTCTAGTTCTGGACGCCCCTACACTGGGAAAAAGACCTTGCCCATTCAGACTATCCATGCCCCTCAGGACTTTTCTAAACCTCTGTCATGTCACCATTCAGCCTCTGACAGGCCAGGGGAAAAAGCCTCATCCTGTTTATCATCTCCCTGTAGCCTAAACCCTCAGGTTCCAGAAAATCTTGTAAACCTTTTCTGAAGCCTTTCAAGCTTAACAACATCCATCATTTAGCAGAGTCAACTGACCTGTACGCAGTATTCTTAAAGTGGCCTCACCTACGTCCTGTACAAGCGCAGCACGCTATCCCAACTCCTGTACTCACTGTTCTGACCGATTAAGGCAAGCATGCCAACCATGCTCCTCAGCACTCTACCGACCTAAACTCCACTTTCAAGGAACTATAAATCTTCACCCATAGGTCTGTTTGTTCAGCAACATTCCCCAGGGCACTACCCCGCTTTAACTTACCAAAGTGCAAAACCTCACAAATATATAATTAAACTTCATTTGCCAGTCCTTGGCTCATTGATGGTCAAGGATACCGTTATATACTGAGATAATCTTCTTCACTGTCCACTGCACCAATTTGTGATGTTATCTGTAAACTTACTAACCATGCCTCTGATAATCACATCAAAGATTTTTATAGCTGTGATGAAAAGTAGTGAGCTCAGCACTGATTCTTTCAGCACACCGCTGGCCACAGGTCTTCAGTCTGGAAAACAATCCATTACCTTCAATCCAATTTTGCATCCAAATGGTAAGCTTTCCCAAGATTATATATAACCTAATTTTAGTATTCTGCCTACAATGAGTTACCGTATTAAATGTCTTGCTGATGGCTGTGAAAACAACGTGCACCAAAGTGTCTTCTTCAATCTTCTTTGTCATATCTTCATAATACTCAATCACATTAATTAGATCTGATTTCCATGACACAAATCGGGAAATTTACTACTCCTAATCAAGGCCCTGTCTTTCTAAATAGATGTAAATCCTATCCCTCAGAATCCCCTCCAACGAACTCCTCGACACTAACGTTGGCTGATTGAGTCGATAATTCTCTGTTTTTTTTTGGCTTATTGCTCCCTTTTCTAGCCCCAATCTTCCACTAGCCACAAAAATATTTATAACTAGGTTATGATATGGCCAATGATATAGTTCTCAGAGTGTGTCAGGGTCAGTGTTAGGAACAAGTCAGGCAGATTTCTTTAATCTACTAAACCAACACTTTTATGATCAAAACAATGTTGCTCAAACGATGATGGAAAGAAGAATGACGAGAAGATATTGCAAATATGCACATTGATATTTCTCTTTGAAAAATACTGAGAAACGCGCGTGCGCACACACACACACACACGTATTGTCGATAACAAACTGAAAAGCGAAATATCTGCAAAGTTAACTTGAAAGAACATTGTCCAAATATGATTCGAACTCATGACCAAAGGAAAAAATGAGAGTTTGACCCAAATGCTGTTCTATTTGTAGTCATCAAGTCTTACAGCATGGAGAGAGACAGAGAGGCTCTTTGGCCCAAACTCGTCCATGCTGACCCAAATATCCACCCACACTAACCTCGTTTCCCAGCACATGGCCCATAGAATTCTCATCCTTTCCTGTCCATGTACCTTCCCAAATGCCGGTTAAATATCGTTAATATAAATGCGTCAACCACTTCCGTTGGCAACTCTTCCCTTTGGGTACCACTCTCTGTGTAAAACAGTTTCCACCAGTTTCCCTTTTATTCTTTCCCCTCTTACCTTAAACTGATGCCCTCTCCTCCTCGATTCCCCAACTCTAGGAAAAAAAACGCTGGATCCATTCACCCTATCCATGTCAACTTCTATAAGATCCCTCTCAGTCTTCTATTCTCGAAAGAAAATTGTCCAACCTCTCCCTATAATTCATGCTGTTGGGTCCTGGCAACATTTTTGTAAATTCCGTCTGCACACATTCCAAATTAAAAACATCCTCCTGATCGCAATATGACTAAAACTGAATACAGCACGACAAATGCAGCCTCACCAACTTCTTGAATAACTTCAACATAACTTCCCAATGCTCGCCTCCATGTCCTGACCGATGCTTGCTAGTGTGGCGAAAGCTTCTTCACTACCATGTCTAACTGTGACCCCACTTTCATAGAACGGTGGACCTAAACTCCATGGTCGATCTGCTCAACTACAATCCTTACGGTCCTACCAATCACCATGAAACTCCTACATTGATCGAACGTTGCCAAAATATTCCTCGGCCCACTTCTCCAGTTTGATCAAGGCCCTGCTGCAATTTCTGAAATACTTCCTCACTGTCCACGATACCACCTATTTTAGTGTCATCTTCAAGTTTCCTAATCATGCTTTGTACATTCGCAAGAATATCATTGTTACAGATAACAAACAGCAATGTGCCCAGCACTGACCCCTGAGGCACTTCATGTGTCACAGGCCTCCAGTCCGAGAGCATCCTTCCACTAGTACCCATTGTTTACTAGCATGAAGCCAATTGTGTGTCCAATTTGCCAGCTCCCTCTGGATTCCATGCAATTCTAACCTTCCAGCCTATCAATGGTAACATTTTGAAAGGCCTTACTGAAAACTATGCAGACTACTTCTACCGCCCTACCCTCATCAACATTCCTGGTCATTTCAACTATGAACTCAAACAAATTTGAGAGGGATGATCTCCCACTCTCAAAGCCATGCAATCTTTCCAGTCTAAAACAACTATTAATAATAATTATTAAAATTAATAATAACAAACTAATAAATAATAATAAGGAGACATTTTCAGTGGAGAATACATTATCCATGGTATGTGATACTGGAACGTGCATCATGGATAAAGGCAGAATAGATTTTGTCCCTGTGTCATTGAACTGTATTGAAAAAAGTAAGGGCGGCATGGTGGCTCAGTGGCTAGTACTGCTGCCTCATAGTGCCACGAATCCGGGTTTGGTTCCAGCTTCGGATGACTCTCTGTGTGGAGTTTGCACATTCTTACTGTGTTTGTGTGGGATTCCACTGGGTGCTCCATTTTCCTTCCATAATCCAAAGATGTATAGGTCAGGTGAATTGACCATGCTAAGTTACCCATAGTGTTATGTGCATTCGTCAGGGGTAAATATAGGTGTGGTCTTGTTGGGCCAAATAGCCTGTTTCCATGCTGTAGGGAATCTGTCAAAAAAACTATTTCTAAACATACCTTCTTTCCAAATGCATGTATATCTCATCCCTCAGAGACTTCTCAAGTAACCTACCTACCACAGAGTTAGGTTTCCTGGTCTATAGATTTTTCTTTGTTTCCCTTCTTGAATAATGGCACAACATTTGCTAATCTCCAATATTCTGAAACCGAAACTGTAGCTAACGATGATGTAAAAATATCAACCAGGGTCCCCGTAGTTTCGTCTGTAGCCTCTTGCAGTGTTCTTGGATGCACCTGTTTAGGACCAAGAGATTTATCCACCTTCATACATTCTAACGCATACAACACGTCCTCTCCTGTGATATTGACTCATCCCAAGATAGCACCAGGACCTTTGTTCACCTCCCAAATCTTCATGTATTTCTTCACGGTTAAGGCAGAAGAGAAATATTCATTGAGAATCTCGCAAATCTCCTTTGCTTCTAGACATGCATGTCCACTTTGGACCTTGTGGGGTCATATTCTCATTTAGTTATTCATTTTACTTTAATATACTTAAAGGACCTTTTTGGATTCACCATAATCTTCTCAGCCAAAGCTATCTTGTGCCCCCTTTTCGCCCTCCTGATTTCCTTCTTCAGTAAATTACTGTATCCCCTGTATATCTCCAGGGATTCCCTCAATCCCAGCTGCCTGGACCTGAGCCACACCTACTTTTTGTCGGTCAAAGCCTCAGTATCTCGTGACATCAATGCTTCCCTCTTCCGCCAACTTTGCCCTTTACCCTCACAGGAACACACAGATCTTGAACTCTAGACGTTTCACTTTTAAAGGCCTCCCACTTGAGGAAATCCCTTCGCCTGTAAACAAACTCCTCCAACCAACCTCTACAAGCTCCTATCTAATTCCATCAAAATTCGCCTTGTCCCAAATTAGAACTTGAACATGTGGACCTGCTTTGTACTTCTTCATATTTATTTTAAAATTAATATAACTCTGGTCACTGGTCCCAGAGTGCTCCCCCACTGTCAGCACAGTCACCTGTCCTGCCCTAGTTCTGAGAGTAGGTCAAGTTTCGTCCCTTCCCGAGTTGTCATTCCCAGTCTATGTTAGGAAAATTAAAATCTCCTACTAATGCAATCCCATTGGCCCTGCACGTCTTCCCAATCGCTCTACATATTTTTGTTCCGCTAATTCCTTGTTTACTATTTGGGGGCCTTTGGAACAACACAAATACTCTCGCCATTCCCTTCTTATTTCTAAGCTCCCTCACAAATCCTCACACGATATTCCTTCAGTTATTTTATCTCTGATCACTGCTGTGATACTCGCCTTAATCAAAATGAAACTCCCCCTCCCCTCCTTCCACCATCTCTGTCCCGCATAAAGCAACTTTACCCTGGTACATTAAGCTGCCAATCCTGTCCCTCCCTTAGCCATGTTTCTGTAATGGCTATAATATCCCAGTCCCACGTACATATCCACGCCCTGGGTTCAACAGTCTTATCTGCCAGCCATCTTGCATTGAAACAAATGCAATTTATATCCAACAGGCATTCCTTGCTCCCTGTCGTGATCCAGCCTGACTTGTCTCTTCACATTACTGTTTCTGATTACTGTATCTCCTTCCAGCCTCGCACTTGCCTCCCTGCTGTTGAAGATCCCACCCCTCCCTAACCCCAGCCAATCGAGTTGAAATCCGCCCTTGCAACACTTGCAAACCTGCCAGCCAGGATATTATCCCCTTCCAGTTCAGGTACAACCCGCCCTTCCTGAACAGGTCACCTCTGCCCTAAAAAAAGATCCCATTGATCCAAAAATCTCTGCCCCCTGCACCAATTCTTTACCCACACATTCATCTGCCATATCGTCCTGTTCTTACCCTCACTAGCATGGAGCCCTGAAAGTAAACCAGATATTACCCACTGTCGTGCCAGTCTTCTACACTTTTTCCGAGCTCTATATAATCACTCTGCAGGACCTTATCACTATTTCTGCCTGCGTCATTTCTTCTAATGTGCACAAAGACTTCTGGCTGCTCCCCGACCCTGTGGGAACGTTCTGCAGTCGCTCCGACACATCCTGGAGGCTATACACCATCATGGATTCATATTTGCAGCCAGAATCACTTGCCTGTTCCCCACACTATCGAGTCTGATTAATTACTTCTGAAGTTATTCTGCTCACACAACCTTTTGACAATGGGGTTTCTTCCTGAAACAGTTGGATTTGGTTAAATTGCTTTGCTTCAGGCAGTGGGGAGTTTCTAATGAATCCTCACCAGGAATCCTCCATGAGTGGGAAAGACGACTAGGCATTTAATTTCACTCCAACACATTGCTGCGTTGAGCGACAGAGGAACAGAAAGGGAGCAATAGACTGTTCCTTCACAGATAGGCTACATTTTTCCATCTGTAAGTTAAATCAGTAACATTATCTGACCCCAAACTATACCATGTGAGCTTTCCTTGAACATTGTTATGGGTGGTTGTTATGGGGGACTTTAACTTTCCTGATATTGATTAGGAAAGCTATAGCTCAAGTTCGTTAGATGGGTCAGTGTTTGTCCAATGTGTGCAGGAGGGTTTCTTGACACAATATGTAGATAGGCCAACAAGAGGTGAGGCCATTCTGGATTTGGTTCTGGGTAACGAACCAGGCCAAGTGTTAGAATTAGAGGTAGGTGAGCACTTTGGGGACAGTGACCACAATTCGGTGACTTTTACTCTAGTGATGGAGAGGGATAAGTGTGCACTACAGGGCAAGAGTTATAGCTGGGGGCAGGGAAATTATGATGCGGTGAGGCATGACTTAGGATGTGTGGCTTGGAAAGTAAGCTTCAAGGCAAGGGCGTAATTGATATGTGGAGCTTGTTCAAGGAGCAACTATTGAGTGTCCTTGATAAGTATGTACCCGTCAGGCAGGGAGGAAAGGGACGTGTGAGGGAGCCGTGGTTTAATAAGTAATTGGAATCCCTTGTTAAACGAAAGCGGGCGGCCTATGTTAAGATGAGGCGTGAAGGTTCAATTGGGGCGATTGAGAGTTATAAGGTAGCCAGGAAGGACCTGAAGAGAGAGCTAAGAGCAGCAAGGAGGGGACATGAAAGGTCCTTAGTTGGTAGGATTAGGGAAAACCCTAAGGCTTTCTATAGGTATGACAGGAATAAAAGAATGACTAGGGTAGGAATAGGTCCAGTCAAGGATAGTAGTGGGAATTTGCGTGTGGAGGCTGAAGAGATTGGGGAGACACTGAATGAATTGTTTTCGTCAGTATTCACTCAGGAACAGGATTGTTGCCGATGTGAATACTGAGTCACAATTAAGTAGAATGAATGGCTTTGAGGTATGTAGGGAAGAGGTGTTGGAAATTCTGGAAAGGGTGAAAATAGATAAGTCCCCTGGGCATGATGGCATTTATCCTAGGATTCTCTGGGAAGCAAGGGAGGAGATTGCAGAGCCATTGGCCTTGATTTTTATGTCCTCGTTGTCTACAGGAGTAGTGCCAGAAGATTGGAGGCTAGAAAATGTGGTTCCCTTGTTCAAGAAGAGAAGTAGGGATAACCCTAGTAACTATAGGCCGGTGAGTCTCACTTCTGTTGTGGGCAAAATCTTAGAGTGAATTCTAAGGGATAGGATTTATGAACATCTGGATAGGAATAATGTGATCAAGGATAGTCAGCATGGTTTTCTGAAGGGCAGGTCGTGCCTCACAAACCTTATTGAATTCTTTGAGAAGGTGACTAAGGAGGTGGATGAGGGGAATGCGGTAGATGTGGTGTATATGGATTTTAGTAAGGCGTTTGATAAAGTTCCCCATGGTTAGCAAATGCAAAAAATACGGAGGAATGGCATTGAGGGTGAGTTGGAGGTTTGGATTAGGAGTTGGCTGGCTGGAAGAAGACAGAGGGTAGTAGTTGATGGCAAAGGTTCATCTTGGAGTGCTGTCACTAGCGGTGTTCCGCAAGGATCTGTTTTGGGACCATTGCTGTTTGTCATTTTTTATAAATGACCTGGAGGAGGGGTTAGAAGGTTGGGTGAGCAAGTTTGTGGATGACACGAAAGTTGGAGGAGTTGTAGACAGTGAGGAAGGATGTGGCAGGTTACAGCGGGATATAGATAAGCTGCAGAACTGGGCAGAAAGGTGGCAAATGGAGTTCAATGTAGCTAAGTGTGAGGTGGTTCACTTTGGTAAGAGTAACAAAAAGATGGGGTACTGGGCTAATGGTCGGATACTTGGTAGTGTGGATGAGCAGAGGGATCTTGGTGTCCATGTACACAGATCTTTGAAAGTTGCCACCCAGGTAAATAGTGCGGTGAAGAAGGCATATGGCGTACTGGCTTTTATTGATAGAGGAATTGAGTTCTGGAGTCCTGAGGTCATGTTGCCGTTGTATAAGACTCTGGTGCGGCCACATCTGGAGTATTGTGTGCAGTTGTGGTCGCCATACTATAGGAAGGATGTGGAGGCACTGGAACGGGTGCAGAGGAAGTTTACCAGGATGTTGCCTGGTATGGTAGGAAGATCGTATGAGGAAAGGCTGAGGCACTTGGGGTTGTTTTCATTGGAGAAAAGAAGGTTTAGGGGTGACTTGATAGAGGTGTACAAGATGATTAGAGGTTTAGATAGGGTCGACAGTGAGAATCTTTTTCCACGTATGGAGTCAGCTATTACATGTGGGCATGGCTTTAAATTAAGGTGGGGGGGGGGGGGTAGGTATAGGACAGATGTTACGGGTAGGTTCTTTACTCAGCGAGTCGTGAGTTCATGGAATGCCCTGCCAGTAGCAGTGGTGGACTCTCCCTCATTATGGGCATTTAAGCGGGCATTGGATAGGCATATGGAGGATAGTGGGCTTGTGTAGTTTAGGTGGGCTTGGATTGGCGCAACATCGAGGGCCGAAGGGCCTGTACTGCGCTGTATTCTTCTATCTATGTTCTATTGTCCGATCTATATGACTCCATCACATTCTCGATTCCAGTATTACTGCTGTTGTTGTACACAGAATCAATTCATTAACATTAAATGACTCTACTTGTTTTGAAGATGTGTTAGTATGTGCCTGCATAATGTAAAAATAAGCGTTTCGTTTCTTCACAATATCTGTGCTAAGATGAGTATATTTTATTCGTAAACAAATACAGAAATTTTTGGAAAAGCTTGGCCTGTCTGACAGCTTATATGAAGAGAAATCTGATTCAAGTTTTCGGTCCGATGACCTTTCCTTTGAACCTGTCGAATTCTTAAATTACTTCCCCAGTTTTATTCTCCCACACAAGAAGAAATATCCATCCATATTCACCAAATACACTCTTCTCAAGATCTTATATGGTCAATAAAACATCTCCCATTCTCAGGCAGAACTGTTAATTCTTCATAACGGAATGCCTCCATCCCAAGAACGAGTAAAGAGCAACATCTTTGAAACGTTTCTAAACCATTATTTTTTCAGTTTAGGCAGTTATAACTACACATAGTGCATATGATGTAATCTCAGCAATGCCCTACACTGATGCAAAAGACGTGGCTTAAACCATACCCAACACCCCTTGCACGAAACAGAATCATTCCATTTCCCTTTCAATCACTTGCAACATCTTCAGAGTAATTTGATGTGATTCATGTACGAAGACACACAAATCCCTCTGTACCACTGAGTTCTGCATTCTCCCTGCATTTAAATTATTTTCTGCTGTTTTGTCTTTTCCACAAAACAAAAAGTTCCCATCGCCTACATTGCACTGATTTTAATTTGCTGAAGTTTTCCTCACAGCCGTCTTCTGACTGTATGCCATTGCAAATGCGTTGTTCTCCCCCTCTCTGTATCCCACTGCAGACGCGCTGCCGTACCCCTGTCTGTAGCCTAATGCAGATGCTCTGCCCTCCTCCTGTCTGTATCCCATTGCAAACCTCTGCCCTCCCCGTCTGTGTCCCATTGCAGAATCTCTGCCCTCCCATGTCTGTGTCCCATTGCAGACGCTCTGCCCTCATCTGTCTGTCTCTCATTGCAGACGCTATGCCCTCCAATGTCTGTCTCCCACTGCAAATGCCCTGTCCTCCCCTTGTCTGTATCCCATTGCAGACGCTTTGACCTCCTCTGCCTGTATCCCATTGCAGACGCTCTGCTCTCCCCTGTCTGTATCCCATTGCAGAAGCTCTGCTCTCCCCTGTCTGCATCCCACTGCAGACGCTCTGCCCTCCCCTGTCTGCATCCCATTGGAGACGCTCTGCCCTCTCCCTGTATGTATCCCATTGCAGACGCCCTGCCCTCCCCCTCTCTGTTTTTCATTGCAGTCGCTCTGCCCTCCCCTGTTTGTATCGTATTTCAGATGTTCTGCCCTCCCCTATCTGTACCCCATTCCAGACGCTCTGCCCTACCCGGGTCTGTATCCCATTGTCGACGCTCTGCCCCTCCCCTGTCTGTTTCTAATTGCAGACGCTCTGCCCTCCCGCTGTCTGTGTCCCATTTCAGACGGTCTGTCTCCATTTGACATCTTATTGAATGACTATCCTGGTGCATGAGCAAACTGAGCTCCATCCCCTGCATTTAATTTATTTGTATGGATTGTAATTTTTGTTGACCTCACATAGATCCCTGAAGTATTCTACCAGTTACAGCTTTCCAAACACAAAATGAATAATGATCTCTACTCTGTATTTCCTGACAGCTACCCAGGCTGCCCCTGCTCCTGCCTAACAGCCTGGGTTGTTAAATGGCGTCCTCCTATGCTGTGTAATTTACTGGAATGATTTGAGTACTTCATTATATTGTTATGTAACCCCACGGATGGGCATTATGGCCTTCTCCTGCTGCGTTGTCACGATGCTGACTAGTTGAATGGGATCATTCTCTCCCTCTGTAACGGTCTTGAGTGTAAATTGACAGAACAGCGTGTGAGTCAGGAGGAGCAGTTGGCCATTCGGACCCTCCAGCTTTTTGCTTAATTTAGAAACATCATGGCTGGTCTGACTGGAGCTGACCACACCCTCTCCTGTCTGCTCCCAATAAACATTCCCTCCCCTGTCCATCAAAGGACAGTCAAGGCCAGCCTTAAATATCCTCAATGACCCAGACTTCACTGTCCCCGGGGTATGAGAACGCCATAGATCACACAATCCAAAGGAGAAAGGAACAACGTCATCTCAAATGGAAAAGGGAGAACCCTTTCATGTTAAAGCGTGTTAACCTCACAGCAAGTCACCTCCTTGCTGATACAAGGGCACAGCAAATAGGAACAAACATATACCATACAGACCCTCTGTTCAGTCAAGTATTTATCAAACGTAGCTTCTACTGCACCCTTGGAAAATAATCCTGACACCTTAAGGCCACAGAGCATAGGAAATTGGAATTAGGCCATTTGGCCCATCAGGTCTACGTTGCAGTTTGATCCTGTCTGGTGTGTTTCTCAACACAATTTTCCCGCCTTCTCACTGTAACTCTTGATCGTAGATTTAATCTAACCTGTGTCCTAAAGACATGGTTGCATCGGTGTCTCTGTATGCGTGTGTGATTGCGTGTATGTTCTGTGTAAATCTGTTTAATGGCAGGAGACAGGGTGGTGATGGATGGTTGTTTTTGAACTGGAAGCCTGTAGGCAGCGATGATCCAGAGGCAAAATTGTTGGGTCCACTTTTGTTTGTCATTTAAATAAATGATTTAGATGAGAGTTATAGAAGGTATATTTCGCAAATTCGTGGATGACATCGAGTTTGGGTGTACAGTGGACAATGTTTGTATAATGAAAAACACCTGAAGATTACAAAGAGACCTTCATTAATTAAATCAATGATTCATAGAGATGGACAACAGAGAAACAAACTCTTCAACTCGCTCATGCCATCCAAATATTCTAAATTAATCCACTCCCATTTGCCAGCATTTGGCCCATGTCCCACTAATCATAAAGCCACCCAATTGCCTTTTAAATGCTATAATTGTTCCAGCCTTCACCAGTTTCTCTGGCAGCTTATTCCATAGAAGCACCATCCTCTGCAGCAAAAAATAAGTTGCTCTTCATTGTCTTTCAAATATTTATCTTCCCACCTTAAACATATGCATTCTAGTTTTAGACTCTCCTACCTTGGGGGGAAGAAACCTTGACCACTCACCCTATCCATGCCCTTCATAATTTTATAAACCTCTAGAAAGTGTAAATGTGACTCCAATCAAGACGAATGGTGGTGCTTTCAATCATCCTGGGACTAAATTCTCAAATTGTAGTCGTATCTCTTCCTTCTCCATCAACGCACGATTCCAAAACAGTTTAATGAACTTGTTCAGGTATATTGTGAAACAGCTCTGAAGGATTTGAAACTAGAATTTATGGCACAGTGATTGGGTCATTGCTATCAATCTGCATTAGCCTCTAAAGCTGATGCATGATGCTCCTGTGTGTTTGTTCTTCAGCCTGTTGTAACATGCTGTGATACACCTCCACAGGACATGAAAACACATTACCTTCTCCAGAGATATGGGCCCTACCACACGTTCATGAACTGGAATCGATTTCAGAGTTCCGGATCAGAAACGTGGGCACAACGCACTACACAAGGCCTAAACCATGCCCAGATTTTGGGTCCTATTTTAAGTATATGGATTTATTAAATTCTGTTTCACATTACCAAATTATACAGGGGACATTTCTCATTGAAAACAAGTACAAGTTATTAGCCTCAACTATAGGATGTTGAGAGCATTCGCTGTGCCATTGAGATAAACTATGAACATTTTTAATTGCTTGGCTATGATTTCAGGTTTAAATTGCTGTTATCAGTTGTCTTCTATATCAGGGAAAGAAATCCTGCAAACACACTCTGCACTATGAAGGATCTCGAGTAGATATCAATACTGAACACCAGAGATGAGGAAGGAGCACAATTCTGGGTCCAAAACACCGGTCACTATTTCAAATCTCTAACATGTGGCTTCCCTCTTCCTAAAATCATGAAGTCATACAAGATAACTGTTCACTATCCAGCTTCTCCTTACCCACTCCTCCCTCTGCCTGCGCAAAGCAAACCAAGCTCTGCGTCTTTGGGAAAGTCAAGGCTGTTGTTTGTGGACCTAATGGTGAGGAGAGTGTCCTTTTAATCCGAAGGGGGAATGTAGAAGGTGTAGTGATATCACTCAATTGGCTGATGTATGGCAGTTGGAGTTTAACTTGGATACATGCGAGGTATTGCATTTTGATAAATCAAACAAGGGGAGGGTTTGTACAATTTATGCTGGGCTTTGGGAGTTATGTAGAAAAGAGGGACCCGGGGCGCAGGTATAATTCTTTGAAGTTTGTGCTGCATGGTGTTTAAGGTTACTTCATTGCTCAGACCTTTGAGATTAGAAGTTGAGAAGTCATGTTGAGGTTGTGCAGAACACTGATGAAGCCTTTTCTGTTGTACTGTGTGCAATTCTAGTCGTTATGTTATAGGAGGGATATTATTAAGGTGGAGAGGGTTGGGAAGAGATTTACCAGGTTTTTACCATGAACACTTCATCTTCTGCTTCAGGAGCCTACACACACAAGGCATAAACATTGAATGGACCAGTTTCCAAACCACCCTCACCCATCTAGATCCCAAATCCAACTCTCCAACTCAGATCCGCCCTCTTGAGGTGACCTACCTGTCCATGTTCCTTCCCAGCGACCACTCCACACTCCCAAGGGACCTATCACTATCACCTCCCACCTTCATCCTCGTATCACCTACCTTTCCCCAGCCTCAACCCACCACCCATTTTCTCTCAGCTCTCTTCCCCCTCCCCAGTCATGAAGAAGGGACCTGACTGAAAAGTTGACTCCCTTGCTTCTCGATTGTTGGCTGACCAGCCGTGCCTTTTCCACCACCACCCTTTATCTAAACTGAATTCTCCAGCATTTGCAGTCCCCATTGTCTCTTAGCTATAATTCTCTGTTAACATAATGTCATTGTCTTTTGTAAACGCACATAGTCTAAGGGACATTTTCTGCAAGATCATGGATGATAGAAGTTCTCTCAATGTTTCATTGATATTGTGATGCCTGAGCAGCAGTTACAGGATGTATGCTTCCATTTAAATGGAAGCATATTTACGTTCTGATAAATCTCCAGTATTACTCCCATATCCAAGGCAGATTGAATTGAATTGCCCTACAAACCCCAACATTCGTTCCCTCAGTCACCCTCAAATATCCCTTTCAGAATGTGTAAATATTAATCGTTATGTTGAATTTTAATAAGATAGTATTGAACTGAAACGGGTTAACTCGAGCTATTAGTTCATCGAATGTTATTGATGTCAGTCTCCGTGGATCCTAAATATGTCATGGGCGGATTTGCCTCTTCTATTAATTAAGGAGTCAGTTCAATGAATTATCCCATAGTATGAGCAGGAGCTCACCGACAGCACTAACAGGGATCAGCTCCTCCAGAGAGACCGGGAGGAGAGATCATAATCTGAGAACATTAGACTGGAATGTTCCAACAATGGATCAGAATCTGAAAACAATAGAGTGGAATGTTCCAAAAATGGACAGGAGTTTATCCTATGATCTTTGCTGGATTTCCCAGCCTGGAATATCTTTAGCTTGGTGGATCTATAATCTTCTGCTGGTTATTCAAGCTGGTTACTATTCCATCCTCGCTATAGTTGGTGTTCCTGCTAAGTCATTCTATCTGTTCATTAAGCCAGGATAATTGAATTGCTGCCGATATTATTTAAAATTTAGAAAGGTGGACGTTAACATTTTCAATTCCAATGAAATATTCCATTCCTCACAAATTGTATCGAGCAAATTACTTATGACAAATTACTCACCACTATGCGAGGAGAAACAGACTGTTCTCAAACTCCATAATCCTTCTAGCCCTGCACAGATATACATTTCCATATCCTCCCCACTCACGAATACTGTCCAATACCACCATCATGATATCTACATCTCCTTCTCCGCCTCAGTGCATCTTCTGAATAAACCATCAATTGTGCCTTTGTTAAATCTGGACACACGTTATCAAGTCCCTTCTAACTACATGCTAATTACAAAATAATTGCGCTTGAGTATGTTGAACTTGTTCACTGCACAGAATCCGTCAGACGGGCAGACACTGCATGCTGCTTTAGACATTGCACATAAGCTCGAGTTACAGAATAATAATCTGTTGATATCTCAAAAGAAAATTAATGTAATTGGAATGAAACTATCATCATTTGTGAGAAAAAGCCTATCTGCTTGCATCATGTCCTTCAAAGAAATCAATGGGTTATCCTTCTCCAGTCAGGTCTGTGCAAACTCACAGCAATGTGTTTTACTCTTAAATGTCCTGTGGAACAGCTGAACCAGTCACTCAGTTCAAGATCCATATAACATGCTGGCCTGGCCAGGGCTGCACACATCCTGTGAGAGAAGAAAAAAGATAAAGTTGGTTCCCTTCCTGTGCCTGTTTTCCTTATTCCTACACTTCACTTCCATTCAGGTAGGTGACCATTCCCTATTTCAAGTGAAAACATTCTCACTGAGTCTATCCCCAAGAGTGATGGTCATCTCCACGGGCACCTCTGCTGCTGGCTTTACTGATGCTGACATGCAGATGTAAGGAACTTTTAAATTCTGCGTCAGTGGCAGTGCATAGCGACGGAATGAGGTTTTACGTCATAATAAAGAACTGGGGACCGGGAAGTGAGGGAAAGGAATTATTATGATCATCGCTGATATTGTTGTTGAGGCAGTATTTAGGATACTGCGGATAGGTCTTCTCACCTTTAAAAGGAATTATCTCATTGCAACAGAGACAGTATAAAGAGATTTCACCATAGTAATCCCTGGGCTGATGGTAAAAGAGGAGTGAGTGAAGGTTAATCTGCAGCACTGTCAGAGAATAAGAGGTCATTGCATTGAAACTTGATGGTGATGGACAATCACTCGTTATGTTCTACACAGACACTGAGAAGGTGATAAATCCCATCGCTTGTTTTTTTTTATTTTATTCGGGATGCATGATTCTGGATATTTAAGTGCCTCTGAGGATCCTGTGTTACTGCGGACCAGGTATTTGCAGCAAGTGGTCTCTATCTGCTCCTGTTCAGGTGGTTGTAAGGACTGAATGGAACATAGGAAATAGGACTGAGGAGCAGGAGTGGGTCATTAGACACTATGTCATTTCTCGACCAGACAGTAAGATCATGGCTGATTTGAGTGTGGTCTCCGCAGCACTTTTCTGTCTGTCCACAATGTTCCTCTATTCACATGTCTGTCACATGTTGAATAAACTCAACTTTGAATAAATACTAGGAAACTCCACAAAGTCAAAGTGCACAGGCAGCACAATTCTGGAAGGCACCAGGGATTTATCTATCCGTCTTGTTCCCATCCAATTAAATCTGCTGCAGTTTATCATTTTTGATTTGTTCATGGAATGTGATATCTGTTGAGAGGCCAACAAGTATGCACCATGTGTAATTACGCAGGAAGTGGTGGTGCTGTGCTGCCATCTTGGGATGAAACTTCTGGGGAAGAGAATTCCCATTTGAACAGCCCCGTGAGAATTTCTCATTCCTGCTCCGACCACTGTTGGAGGGTCACTGTTTCCTTTTCCAGCCCCACTTCTCCACTGGTTACATTAGGTTTGAAGTGTAACCTAGGTCATTTTCCCGAAAAATGTGAGACACGGAGTCACACACGTACAGACGCATACACAAATGCGCATGTCTTAAGATGAAAAAGAATAAGGAAAGGTTTCCAGAGTTGCATAGTAGTTGAACTCATATCTAATGGAAAAGTGATAATGTGTCCCAACTGCTATTCTGTCTCCGATATTATTCTACTCAAAGAAACTGCAGATATGAGACTTCTTCCTGGAACTGTTGGATTTGGCAGAATTTCCTTTCCTTCGAGCAGTGGAGCGATTCCCAAGAATCCTCAACAGGAATCCTCCATGTTTGGTAAAGATGACTCAGGGATTTTTTACTCTCGCACTTTGCTGTCAGGAGGGTCAAAGTGATAGAGAGGAAGCAATCGGCTGCGGCTTACGACCATAAGATCATCGGACATAGGAACAGAAATGTGGTCATTTAACCCATCGAGTCTGATCCACCATTCAATTATGCCTGACAAGTTTCTCAACCACATTCTCCTGCTTTCTCCCTGTAACCCTTGATCTCTTTGATACTCAATAACCTATCTATCTCTGTCTTAAATATACTCAATGACCTGACCTCCACCGCCATCTGTGAAAATGTATTCCATAGATTCTCCATTCTCTGTCTGAAGACGTTTCTCCTTATCTCCATTCTAAAAGGTTTTCCCTTTACTCTAAGGCTGTGTCCTTAGGTATTAGAGTCTCCTCCCAATGGAAGTCTTCTCAACATCCACACTGTCCAGGCCATTCAGTATTCTGTATGCTTCAATTAGATCCCCCTCATCCTTCTGAACTCCAACAAGAACAGACCCAGAGTCATCAAACGTTCTCATATGTTAAGCTTTTCATTCCTGGGACAATTCTCGTGAAACTCCTCTGAACCCATTCCAAGGCCAGTACATCGTTCCTGAGATATGGGACTCAAAACAACGCACAACACTCCAAATATGGTCTGACAAAAGCCTTATAGAGCCTCAGAAGTACGTCCCTGTTTAAACATTCAAATCCTTTCAAAATAAATGCCGTCATTGCATTTGCCTTCCTAACTAATGACTATACCTGCAAGTTTACGTTGAGAGAATCCTGGAGTAGAACTCCCAAGTCACTTTGCACTCCAGACATCTGAATTTTCTCCCCATTTAGAAAGTAGTCCATGTTTGTATTCTTTCTACCAAAATGCGTGTTCCCACAATTTCCCACTTTGTACTGCATTTACCACTTCTTTGCCCATTATCCTAATCTGTCCAAATCCTTCTTGACCTGTCCCTACACCTATCATTTTATCATCTTCAAATGTTGCCAGGATGTCTTCAGTTCCTTCATCTGGATCGTTAATGTATAAAGTGAAAACTTGTGGTCCCAACACTGAGCCTTATGAAACACCACTTGTCACCTACTGTCAACCTGAGAAGGACACTTTCATCGACACACTTTGCTTCCTGCCAGACAGCCAAACCTCTATCCATGCTAGCACCTTGCTTCGAACACAATGGGCCCTTGCCTTACTCAGTAGCCTCCTGTCAGCACATTGTCAAAGGCCTTCTGGAAGTCCAGGTGGATGACATCCATTGGCTCTCCTTGTTCGAAGCAGCTCTTTACGTCCTCAAGGTTTTCTAGTAGATTTTCCAGGCATGACCTCCCCTTGATGAAACCATGCTAACTTTGTCCTACTTTACCATCTACCTCTAACTATTAAAAAATCTCATCCTTCACAATGGATACCAGGATCATACACACAGCGAAGTTTAGATTAGTCAGTCTGTATTTTGCTTTATTCCCTTTTTTAAAAGGGGCATCACATTAGCGATTTTCCAGTCCTCTGGGAATCTCCCTGATTCGCGCAACTCCTGAAAGATCACTACCAATGCCGTCACTGTGTCATCAGCTATCTGTCTTAGAATTTTGGATTAGAGTCCATCTGGTCCAGGTGATTTACTTACCGTCAGGCCATTCAGGTTTTCCCAGCACTTTCTCCTAGGTGATGGCCACCATACCTAGCTCTTTCCACTCACTCTTTTCAATTTTTGGGATATTACTCGTGTCTTCCACCGTGAAGACTGACGCGAAGTAATTATTCAGCTCCTCAGCCATTTCCTTGTTCCACACTACTATCTCTCTAGTGTCAATTTCTAGTGATCAAATTCCCATTTTTGCCTCTCGTTTGCCTGTTATGTATTGAAACATGCTCTTACAATCTTTCTTTACATGATTGGCTTACTTACTCTCATATTTAATTTTCTCACTCCTTATTTATTTTTTCGTTGCTCTCTGCTGGTCTTTGCAAGTGTTACAAAATGGCAGTGAACCGCTCTGTTAATAAAAGTGAGCACCCAGAAAAGCTCACCTCACCTCATACCCTATTAGAATATGAGTGACAGAGAACTCCCATATTTCACTACTAAAAGAAAATAATGTCAATTTTTTTTAACTCTAAAAGTGAACATTACACAACAAGTATTCACAAATCTAATCCCCACCACAACTGCTGATTATCTGACTCCAACTAAATAACATTAGGCTGTTTCAATAAGACACTTATGAAGGTAACATCAACTTAATTTCAAAGCCACACAGCCACAGCCATCCTCTGTGATCTCACTCTTCCGGCTGTTGAATTCCCTGGGTCATCATATTTCTGTTTACTGTGAATAAGTTTCATATGAACAAATATCTTTGATAGAGAGTATTTCCTAATGTCTTACAGAGCAAGATGGTTGATCCACAGGCTTCTTCCGTCTCGATGGCATCTGCCCTGTCTCCAACTTTCAAAATGTCCACATTTTTAAATCGCCTTACTGGTTCGATGTTGGCAAAACTATAAATTCAAACTCAATTTGCTTTCAGAGACAGAGAGAGTGAAGGAAAAAGAGTGTTGCATGTAATAGTGAGAGTGGTGGAGCAAGAGCCTTGTTCGGGTGTAGGTGCTATAACAGATATGGCAAAAGTGAGGACTGTAGATACTGGAAACAAGATTTATACCAGAGTGGTGCTGGAAAAGCACAGCAGGTCAGGCAGCATCCGAGGAGCAGGAAAGTCGACGTTTCAGGCAAAAGCCCTTCATCAGGAATATAACAGATATACAGTGACTGTGAGGGAGTAGAGAGAATATGGAAACACTTGCCCGGCAGAGTGGGGAAGTTTATTGATGCTTGTCCTGTATTGATGGGCATTTCTTCGGATCATCTCAGCATCGGGGTCAGCCTCCCCAATGTCTTGACCACCACAGACCACATCCCTCAGATTCTTCAGAATCAGTTTGCGTCGATCTTGTAAACAACAAGGAAGAACACACATTGGTGTCTTATGTACCGAAACCAAAACTGTTGTGCAAATTTTAAGCATCATATGCTCTGGAAATTAGATATGCAAATATTGTCAGTGTTGCAGTAATACTGGATGATCTAAAATTACATCTAAACTGCGTTAACTAAATGTTTGTTAATGCTGTGAAAAGTAAATTTCATAAATGTATATGAGGTAGGTTGAAGAGTACGTTGTTGATCAAACTAGAGGGCAGGTAATTTCGGGCGTGGTGTTGTGTAGTCACAAGGGCTAATTAATAATCTTGTTCTTAAGCAGCTTTTCATAAATCGTGACATTAATACGTTCCATTTTACACACCGTCTGCATGCAAAATACAATTTTTGAACATTAGACTCAAATATCATGGAAGCCCGGAAACGAGAGTGTAAAGTGAATTGGAAAAATACTATATGACATTTAGTGTGAGCTAAATAATGGTTGTTATTGATAGAAATACGGCAACGTCTGAAAAATACGTACATATCACTACATCACAAACATCAAAGAAAGGGAAGGTGACTCAATGATGGTTAATGTAAGAACTTAAAGATTGCATTAAACCAAAGAAAGCAGTTTCAGGAGAATTCTAGATATCGTGGAAACCTGAACATTCTGAGAGATTTACTTTTCCGAAAATAAGGAAGGAGAAAGTGTTAAGGAAATCAAAAAAGAACATGAATACAAATAAACAGGAAACAGACAGACTGCTTATATCTGCGATCCATATACTTAAAAAACAAAAGCAAGGTCAAATGTGGAAATTTGTAAGGTATAGGAGAATTTATTGTGTGGGAAAAGGAAAAGGGCAGAGAAACTAACCAGTTACTTCACATCTGTCTTCATGGAGAAAGCTCCAGGAAATCTCCGACGTATAGCAAGTGATCACATGGGACTTTTGGAACGAAAGACATAAAGTCAATGCGTGTCAGCAACAACGTAGTATTTGAAAGTCTAGCTAGGTTAATCATTGCTAAGTCTGATGCGCCAGATGTACTTCATATCAAAATGTCAGAAATAAAACAGCATATTAATTGAACTGTCGGTGACTGTGTTTTGTTTTCCTGTAGATCCTGCAAAGGCCATACGCCATTGTAGATAACAGGAAGGTTGGAAAAATGATCCAACTATATACGCAGACAAGAAGAGATAATGTAGATGACTGCAAACCAATTATTTTTACATCTGTAGGGAAACAGTTGAAATCTACTATATAAGATGTGATATTGTGCATTTAGAAATGGACAGCAACATTGCAGAGAATCACTATTTATTTCTGACAAAGAAATCAGACCTGACAAACTTCGGAATTGTTTGATATTGTTTCTTGCAGCATAGACAATGGACAACCAGTGGAAGTGGTGCATTTGGATTTTCAGAAGTATTTCTGTAAGAACTCACACAATGAGTTCGTAAATGCAAATATCGTGAATAGTATTCAGTATTTAGAAGAATACATTGTAAAGTTAAAGTTAGGTTCCCTTCATCTAAGGGAATCTGAATATTGATGTAGAGACATCATTAAGCAGTTGCATAGAGTGTTGGTGAGAGTATACTTGGACAATTGTGTACGGCGTTGGTGACTAATCTAAGAAAGAGTATACTAATCACAGAGGACGTGCAATGGACATTCTCCAGATTAATCCCTCAGATGACAAGATTTTCTGATGGGGGGACTTATGCTGTGACCTCCCCAGATTTAAAGAACACAAGGAAATTTAGAAAATCTACGAAACATGTGACAGGTGGAAACAAACAGGATGTTTCACCGACTGCCCATTCTACACTTAAGGCAAATAATGGCAGGATAAGGGACAGGCCATTTAAGACCCCAATAAGGACGGAATTCTTCACTTGGAGGGGACTGATGCATGCAGGGCCATGGAAACCTGCTGGCAGGGCAAGATTAGGAAGAATCCCCAGATATTCTACAGGTATGTCATCTGGAAAAGAATAACCAGGGAACAGGTAGACCTATTAGTGACATGCCAAGTTGCATCCAAACTCAACTTCGTGGTAGAAGGCTGTTTGTGTGATTGGAGACCAATGTCCCCTGGTTTACCATAGAGTTCAGTGCTGTATTCCTTATTATTCGTGGTATCCATAAGTGATGTGAATGTGAAGTGGTAGGGGGAGTGTGATAAACAAGTCTGTGTTCAATCATGGAACTGAAAATATGGGCGTAAGAAAACTCAACATACATTGATGAAATGGGAAAGATATTTGAGAATCTGACCGGTAGATTAATTACGGGAAAGCAATAGAGGAACTAAACTTGGATTTTCAGAAAGATTTTTATTAGGGTCCCTTTTGGCCAAGATCAAGTGTCTGTTCATATCAGGAGGGGTGTCGAGTTGCTATTCATCAGAGCTCGTCGAGATCATCGCTGGATCGTGATTGGACGGTGGAGGTTCGTTTGGTAGTGCTGCCCTGCTCTTGGTGGATCTTCATGCTGGCTTCGGCCTAACGCCAATTCCTGGACCAGCCAAGCTAGGAGCTATGGCCTCAGCAGCAGTCCGCAGCCCAGGCCAGGTCATTCACTATACAGTCAGGTTGACTGTGAAGAAGGTGGAGGATCATACACCTGTCAATCGGATGGTGTTCGTGAAGAAGATTTTGCTCGAGTGTTGTGGGTTTGAAGCGGTCGAAGCGGCTGCGGGGGTGGGGGATGAAACTGTCACGCACCTCCTTCTGGAATGTGCCGACGCAGAAGAAGTCTGGAGAGGAATGCAGTGGTGTTTTTCGAGCTTCGTCCCGAGAAGCGCCGTGACGCGGCCTCCATGCTCTACGGGATGTTCCCCGGGACACACACTGAGAAGAACATCAACTGTGCCTGGAGGATCATCAACTTGGTGAAGGACGCTCTCTTGGCGGTCCGAAACCTGTTGATCTTCCAGCTGAAGGAGTTAACCACGAATGCGTGTTGCAGACTGGCACATTCCAAGGTCCAGGACTACGTGTTGAGGGACGCGCTGAAGCTTGGGGCAGCTGCCGCCAAGGCGCGGTGGGGAAAGATCACCGTGTAACATCTGCCTGCCTAAAGAAGAACAGGGGGCCCATGCAGTCATTTGTGCTATGCTGACGCCTCAGCTAAATATATGGACATATGTTTGATAAATGTCCAGACCTGTATATAAAAATGATAAACTCTGATATCTGTAATTAAATGTTTACGCATGTATGGCATGGCAAACTGTACAGACATCAAATTTCTTTATGAATAAAGTATATTTCTGAAATAAGAAAATATGTGTGCTGCATGTAGGATTTTCGTGGGGCAAGCTATTTCGATGTGACCTTGAGGAGCGTGAAGCAGTGCGAGCAGCTCCTGAAGGTCTTCAAGGAGAAGGAAGGGGAGCCTCTGTTCTCCATCTCGTCAGCTGTTGTGTGTGCGTCCAGCAAAGAACAGTCGTGTTAATGCGATTCAAATGTTCAGCCCCCACGTTCCAGCAGCTGATGTCCTCACCTTCCTGAGAAGATACGTCCAGGTTGAGGCAGGAAGCACTGATGTGGTGGACCCTTTCAGATAGCCAGAGGTGGACCGCAAAAGATAAGCAAGGCACCACAAACCAGCAAGGGAACTGTGTCTGGTGGCACCCAGAAGGAAGGACAGGCTGGAACGGTGCAGACAACAGCCAGCAGGTAGGTACAGCAGCTGATCCACACTCCTACAGGACTGACAGAAGCAATGGAGGAGGAGGGAACCAAGGAGGCAGAGAATTGGATTCCTATAAAAAAAGGAGGAAAACGCGTCAGGCCACCAAAACCTCCTTGCAAAGGTGGAAACAGCAGCTTCACGGTGAGGATACAGGCAGCTCTTCGGATGGTGAAGATGAGCGGCACGGTAGCACAGTGGTAGGCACTGCTGCCTCACAGCGCCAGAGACCAGGGTTCAATTTCTGCCTCAGCGACTCTCTGTGTGGAGTTTGCACATTCTCCCCGTGTCTGCGTGGATTTCCTCCGGGTGCTCCGTTTTCCTCCCACAATCCAAACATGTGCAAGTTAGGTGAATTGCCCGTTGTGTTAGTTGAAGGGGCAAAAAGTAGGGGGATGGGTCTGGTTGGGTTGCGCTTCGGCGGGTCGTTGTGGACTTGTTGGGCTGAAGGGCCTGTTTCCACACTCTAAGCAATCTAATCTAATCAAAGATGGGCTCAGGAAGGGTCATCATCAGAAGAAGAGACAGAGCGCTGCGTGGAGACAGGAGGGCAGAACCTCCCAAACAGGAAACGACGAACCTTCTGAGGTGACTGGTAAAGGCCTCCCACCACCAGATGAAAACGTGGAGGTAACCACCACCCCACTGCTCCAGGTAACTGGGAGCAGCAACGCTCTTCTGATGTGAGCTGAGGATTAAGGAAACCATTGCCTTCTCATGTCAAAGCCAGATTTGATGAAGATCCTTTGGTAAACTCCCTGCAATAAACAGTTTTTGCTTGAATTAAAGTCGACTCCTGCCTGTGTCCTGTCTGGCTCCAGAGTCTTTGTTCCTAGCTGGGGAATCTCGCTCCTACAATAAGCAAGGAACATACAGATCAGAGGGTAAACTAAAAACAGACTGAGGCCTACAGGCTACACCACAAATGGCATGCAATGGGCAAGATCAACGTGATTAAGATCAGCACTATTTGAAGTCAGAGATTCCATTACTCAGTTTAATAATGGTTGGAAAGATGCTTTTGTTGAGCCGCTGGATTGTGTGTTTAAGCTTCTATACTCTCTGCCTGATGTAAGAGATTGTAGGTGATCCAGTGTGCGATGTGTCTTTGGTTGCCAGTCTTTTAGCGGCAGCGAGCCGTGTAAATGGAGTCAATGGATGGGAGGTTGGCTTCCTTCATGGCATGGGCTGTGCACACAACCTTCTGTCATTTCTCTTACTGTCCTGCGCTGGACTGTTGCCACACCAGGCCATCATGCACACGAATGCTCTCAGTGGTGCATTTGTAGTAATTGGTCAGGATCCTTGTGGGCATGCCAAATGTCCTGAGCTGCTGGAGAACGAAGATGCGTTGTTGTGCCATCTTGACTGTCCCATCTAACTGGGAAGTCCAGGACAGGATGTCGGTTATCGTCACTCCGAGGAATATAATGCTGTCCACCATTTCAACTTCAGTTCCATTGATGTAGATAGGGACATGTTCCCCTCCTTTCTTTCTGAAGTCATTGATCAGTTGGTTAGTTCTGCCGATGTTGAAAGAGAGGTTGGTCTCAGTGCAGCACATCACAAAGTCCTCTATTTCCATTCTGTATTTTGACTTGCAATCATTAC
This sequence comes from Chiloscyllium plagiosum, assembly GCF_037043375.1. Taxonomy (NCBI): domain Eukaryota; kingdom Metazoa; phylum Chordata; class Chondrichthyes; order Orectolobiformes; family Hemiscylliidae; genus Chiloscyllium; species Chiloscyllium plagiosum. Next base: position 57,137,938 of record NW_028270175.1, on the reverse strand, counting down.
ATACCTGTCCTACTATGATGGTGTCGTCGGTGAACATGGAGATGGCGTTCATTCAAAATTTAGCAATACAGTCGTGGGTGTACAGGGGGCCGAGGACACATCCTTTGGGATTTCAGTGTTGAATGTTATCATGGAAGAGACACACTTACCTATTTTCACTGATTGTGCACTGTTTGTCAGAAAGCTGAGGATCCAATTTCAGAGGGCGGAGCCGAGACTAACGTCAGCGAATTTTGTGATCAGTCTGAATGGAATAATGGTGTCGAAGGTGAACCTATAGTCAATGAGCAGGAATCTGACATGGGTGTCCTTGTTGTCCAGAAGTTCCTGGGATATGGCATCCGCAATGGACCCATTCCACTGGTAGGAAAATTGTGGGGGATTAAGGCAGGTTTGGAGACCGGAACTGATGTGGGCCATGACTAGCCTCTCGAAGCACTTCATGCCGCCCCTCAGTCTCCTGCGCTCTAAAGAGAAATGTCCCAGCTTATCCAACCTCTCCCTGTGACTCAGACCCTTGAGTCCTGACAACATTCTTGTAAAGTTCCAGTTGAAAACCATAATTCCTATAGCAAGGTGACCAAAACTGAACACAATGTTAAACTTGAAACTATTTGCAACTGTAAGTTTTTACTCTGCTGCCAATGGTTATGCTGCTGTGATATTATTTTATTGTTTGTATTATTCTTAAATCTTATTATTCATTAAATCATCTGATGGCAATCCCCTCGGGTGAACGTCCTCCTGACTGCTTGAATTTGAATCAATCTATTTTGTTTGGGCAGGTATTTTGAGGCCGCTGCATATCAGAGAACAGGAAGAGATGATGAATGCTAGTGCAATGTGCATCCTTTACTGGACCAACTTGTCTCTCCAGGCACCTAAAGCGTTTATTGTGGGTCAGAGTACCTCAGAATTGTTACAGAAGGAAGCTATTTAGCCCATTGTCGGTCCATGAACATTGAACATTACAGCTCAGTACCTGGAACATCCTTCAGCACTACCCATATTTCCACCGACCTTACTGCGAACTGCAAATTTACTAACTCATCCTTCCATTCCCTCATTAAAGTCATTTTCAAAAAGACAAACAACAGTCGCCCCCAAACAGACTTTTACAGTATACCACTAGCGACTGAACTCGGGGATGGACATTCCCCATCAACTCCCACCCACTGTCTTCTTTCAGCTAGCCAATTTCTGATCCAAACCGCTAAATCACCCTCAATTCCACATCTCCGTATTTTCTGGGAGAAAGTAAGGTCTACAGATGTTTGAGATCAGAGTTTAAAGCGTGGTGCTGGAAAAGCACAACAGATCAGGCAGCATCGAAGGAGCTAGGAGAAAGTGAAGACTGCAGATGCTGGAGACCAGAACACTGATTCCTGATGAAGGGTTTACAAATGAAATATCGACTCTCCTCCTCCTTGGACTTTGCCTCATCTGTTCTGCTTTTCCAACACCACACTCTCCATATTTTCTGCAATGCCCTAACATGGGGGACTTATCAAATGTTTTACTGAAATCAATATGCCCCACTTTATCCTCATCCACCTATTTGGTTACCTTCTCAATGAACTCGGTAAGATTCACAAAACCTTGTTGAGTATCCCTAATCAAATGATTCCGTTCTAGATGATAATAAATCCTATCTCTTATAATCCTTCCCAACACTTTACCCATAACCAAAGTAAGACGGGTATATAATAACCAGGGCTGTCTCTTCTCCATTTCTTGAACAAAAGGACAACATTTGCTCTCGTCCAATCATCTGGCACTATTCCTGTAGACAATGGCGATGTAAATATTCGAAACAATGTTTGTGTCACCTCCTCCCTAACTTCTCAGAGAATCCTAGGATTCATCCCATCTGGCCAAGGGGACTTATCTATTTTCACACTGTCTAGATTTGCTAACATCTCCACCTGACGAACCTCGACAACATTGTCTTTCCATTGTGAATACTGATTCAAATATTTATTTAGTGCCTATCCTATCTCTTTGGACGACACACACAACTTCACACTACTGTCCTTGATTGGCCCTAATCTTAATTTGGTCATTCTTTTATTCCTGACATATTGATACAAAGTTTGAGGGTTTTTCTGGATCCTACTTGCCAAAGACATCTCATACTCTCTCTCCTGGCTATTCTTATCTCTTTCATTAAGTCCTTCCAGAATAACTTGTAACTCTCAAGCATCCGAACTGAGCCTTCACGTTTCATCTTTACATAAGCCTCCTTCTGCCTCTTGAAAAGAGATTCAACTTCTTCAGTAAACCACAGCAGCCTTCCTCGACCACTTCCTCCTTTCCTGACTGGTATAAACTTATCAAGGACACACTGTAGCTGTTGTTTGAAAAAGCTCCACATTTAAATTGTGCCCATACTCTGCAATTTCCTTCCCTATCCCATGTATCCTAAAACCTTTCCTAATCGCATCATAATTGCCTTCCCCCCAGCAATAACACTTGCCCTGTAGAATAGATCTGTCCCTTTCCATCGCTAAGGTAAACATTACTGAATTGCGGTCACTATCAGCCAAGTGTTCACCTACATCCAAATCTAATAGCTGGTCTGGTTCATTACCCAGTAGCAAATCCAATTTGGCCTTGTACCTTGTTGGCCTATGTACATAGTGTGTCAGGAAACCATTCTGCACACATTGGACTAAAACTGACCCATATAAAGTAATTAAACTGTAGCGTTTTCTGTCAATATTTGGAAAGGTAAAGTCCTCCATAACAACTACTCTGATATTTTCGCTCCTATCCAGTATCATCTTTGTAATCCTTACTCTACATCTCTGGAACTTTTCAGAGGGCTATAGAGAACTAACAACAGGGTGACCTCTCCGTTTTTGTTTCTAACCTCTTCCCATACTACCTCAGTAGACGAGTCCTAATCAAACATCCTTTCTGCCAACGTTAATATTGTCTTTGATTAACAATGTCACCACCCCCCGCCACCTTTAGTACTTTCCTTGTTCTTAATGAAGCATCTAAACCCCGGACCCTCCAACGATCAGTCTGTCCTAGCTCTATCCATTTCTCCAAAATGGCCACAATGTTTGTGAAAAGATTTGTAGCTCGGGTGCTCGTTGTTGTGGTTCTGTTCGCCGAGCTGGGGATTTGTGCTGCAGACATTTCATCCCCTATCTAGCTGATATCCTCAGTGCTTGGGAGCCTCCTGTGAAGCGTGTCTGTGTTGTTTCCTGCGGTATTTGTAGTGGTTTGTCTCTGCAGCTTCCGGTTGTCAGTTCCAGCTGTCCGCTGCAGTGGCCGATACATTGGTTCCAGGTCGATGTGTTTATTGATAAAATCTGTGGATGAGTGCCATGCCTCAAGGAATTCACTGGCTGTTCTCTGTTTGGCATGTCCTATAATAGTTGTGTTGTCCCAGTCGAACATCAAGCTGTGCAACTGCACACTTTGGAAACAGAGAGTGATTGGAGGGATGCGAAACGAGGGTGCGTTGGACAGATCAGAAGACAGCATGAGGGGAGATAGACAGGAACAGACAGAAAATTGAAGTTTTATTTAGACAATTCTCACGGTCTGCAAGGCCTTTATCTCGTGCCATACCCTGTGAGCACTACGCCGATACTGGCTGTGTTTCTAGAGCGTTTATCTTCAATAATATCATAGAGCTGAGTTGCTGACAGTTAAACAGAGTCCGAAAGGCCAAATTATTATTTTTTTTTACAATAAGAAGGTGGTTAAATTTAAACTGTCTGGGTGAACAGCATCAGGAACTGAGAATCCTGCTCGATACTGATATACTGCGCATGAGAATCGCAATGATGTGGATCACTGACAGAGGGGAAATCAGCATCTCAGCTGTGGGCCAAATAATGATTGAGAAAGATTGTACACAACGTCCCTGGTTTTGTAATACACATTTCAAATTATGTAGCTCAATATCATGAGTGTATCTTATCTCGGTGTACTTTCCATAGTTTAGAATGGACAGAAAATCATTTTGTCCTGTATTTTGTGTTCAATAAACAGATTTTACTCATCATTCCTCACTGTAAATGTATTTTTGAATCTGTTCTTCGTATGAGTTATAAAGAGTAACATTCCAATACTGATGACTGGGGAATATTATTGTCCCTCCCTCCAGTCTGAACTGCCATGTCCCACAATTCTCTCTGTTTTCAGTCTCCTCCACAATGCCATAATCACACTGTAATTGAAGTCCAGTAAATGACATTTCATCACAGTTCACTAACATCGATAACATCAATAGCACAGGCCTCATCTGCCTCTCTCCGAAACTGGAATAACAATATGAATTGCATTTGTCACGTTCAATTCTCTGTTAACATATCCATGCCATTTGTCTGTGAAAACCCCATGTTTCTCAGACACAGATTCCCCTCAGATCATGAACTATAAAAATTGTCTCAATGATTTATTGAAATTATAATGCTTGGTCAGTAGTTCCAGGATGCATGTTTCCATTTATAATCAGAGAAGCATGTTTACGTTCTTATAAACTTATGGCATTTCTCCTGCATCCAAGGCAGATTGATTGGTACACTCAATTGATCTACCAGCCTCAAGATTTGTTCCATCAATCACCCACACAAATCCCATCCAGAATGCGAAAGTTTGAATCATTGTTTTGAAGTTTAATAAAACAATATTGAATTGAAAGGCGTTGGCAGGAGCTATTTGTTCAGTGACTGTGATGGATGTCAGTCTCCGTGGATTGTAAATATGTCACTGGAGGGTTTGCCTCTTCTATTAATTAAGAACTTGGTTCAATGTGTTATCCCAGTATAGGCATGGATTCAGAGACTGATTCAGGAGCTGAGGAGGAGCAAAATGTTCTGAACATTGTGTGATCTTCAGTGATCACCCCGCTTCTAATCTTATGATGGAGGTGGGGGGGTGGGGTAGTGGTGCCAGAGGTGTGGGCGCGTAGACTTTGACTAAGGAGCCGAAGATGTTTGTGCTGAGGAAGTTAACTTGAGGATCTCCTGAACAGATGTCCAGGGACTGAGAGGATTGTCAGCCAACCGCGCACAAACATCTTCCTTTGTGCTCTGAAAGACCGCAACCAATTGCGAGGGTACACCTGGTTCCCATTAAACTCAAATAAGTAGATGGTCCCGTTGACACCCTCAGTAAAATACTGCCTTGATATCAACGCCATTCACTCTGTCCTGAGCCCCTGTGTTCACCTCTTGTTCATATCAATAGATGACAGTGTCTGTGTGGGGAGTCCTTTCCTCTCACAGAGGGACATTAATGTCTGAAATTATCTGGGCTTAGAGAGTTAAGGGAGCTTAATCATGAAAGTATTTAAAGAGGAGGTAAATGTATTTTTGACCGGTCAGAGAGCTGGCGGGTGTGATGGATTGGGCATTAAGGAGGAGATAATGCTAACAGTAGATCGGCCATGATCGTATACAATGGCTTGACCGTCCGAATTGGCTGATCCTGTTCCTTATGTTCATATTTTCTGTAATTACAAAGTTAATGGTTGTAATGCTCCTCGACGTTCTGTTATTGAATGCTACAATCAGAGCAAAGCACTTTTGAGTCATCTCTGGGTGAGGTTAGGGGGCTTTATTCATAACGAATCTTGGTCTAGACAATTACCAACAAATGAAGCACAAGTTGCAGAGAGGAGGCACTTTGTGAAGAGACCAGAGGCGTCTTTCGAACCCAGACTAGATTTCCAAATAACATTTAACAACACTCACCAGACGGTGTGTGCCAGTCTGGAGGAATTGAATGAGATCCTGTGTTACTCTGGACCAAGTATTTGCAGGAAGTGTCCTGAATCTGCTCCTGTGCAGGAGCTGTGAGGGGCTGAATGCAACATAGTAACATGGGACTGTGGAGCAAGAGTGGGTCATCAGACACTGTGTCACTGCTCCACCACGCACTATGATCTGATTATGATCTGAGCAGCACGTTTCTGTATGTGTACCATTTTCCTACTCTCATTTATCTGTCAAATGTTTAACACACACAATTTTGAATAAATGGAAATATCCAGTCATCACAAACTTTAACAGCCCTTTGAGAATCTCTTGATCGTATTCTGACCAATGTTCGAGGGTTACTAATGTCTTTTCCCACGCCTGTACTGGTGAAAGCAAATTTTAAATGCAACCAGTTGAGTGCTACAGCCAATGAAATAGGTAACAGACTGGGTAATTTTCTAGAAAAATGTGACACACAGAAAGTTGAACTCTGAATAAATCGTAAAATGATCGAGTGTCCCAAATGTTTCTCTTCTTTGAAGTTCTTCTGCTCACATAAATGTCTGGGAATGCAGATTTCGTCCCGGAACAGTTGGATTTGGCTGAATTCCCTTTCCTTCTGGCAGTGGAGAGATTCCTATGAATCCTCATCAGGAATCCTCCACCAGTCGTAAAGATGACTCAGGGATTGTCTGCTCTTACACCTTGTTTTCAGGCAGAAAAAAATAAGAGAGAGAGAGAGACCAATTGGCTGCTGCTTCTGAGGCAGGTAATATTTTTCTTTCTGTGTGAAAAAAAATGCTATAATGTCAACTGAACACCAAACTGGATCATGTGCGATCTACATGAACATTCTCTGGAATAGATGATAATAGGCTGTATGCTGTATGCAGCATCATTGCTGTTGTTGTGCACAATGCCTTTCATTAGCAAAAACAAAGTGCCCGTTTTATAATTTGATGACGTCTTTATATGTGTCTGCGTAATTTTTATAAATGGGTTGATATCTTTATAATATTTATGTTTATATCAACAAATCACATTCATTAAAAATTCTCTATCTTTAGTCTCCTTAACAAGAGAAAATATGTATCCAGCTGAAGCACTTTTCCGAAAATCGTGCTTCAATAAGATTTCTCATCTAAGACCTTAGCGGAAAATCCCGGATAACAAAAGGCCTTCATTTCAGGAATGAGTAAAGGGAAGCATCTTTGAAAACCTTCGAAAGGAATTACATCTTTTTTTTAGTTTAGAGGATCAAAACTGCACCAAGTGTATCTGATGTGGTCTCAGCAATGCCCTGTACAGATGCAGTAAACAATTCCTGATTAAACCCAATACCCGTTGCCACAAACAGCATCATTCCACATACCTTCCAAATCCCTTGCTACATCTGCGACAGGCTTCATATGATTCATGTGACAGGAATATGAAAAACATCTGCATCACAGCGTTCTGCGATCTCTCTCCATTTAAATTGTTTCCTGTTGTTCGATCCTTCCTACCACAATAGATAACTCACGTTATATTATTTCTGCTGAAGGTTTGCTCACGAACCTTCCGTGTCTATATCACAATGCAGATTCACTACCTCCATTTGAAGATATGTTGAATGATCATTTTGGTGTACAAGTTAATTCAGCTTTCATCCATTCAGTCCCTTCATCCAAATGTTTGACATAGATTATTGATCATTGATGACCCCACAGAGATCTCGGAGGCAAAACTAGTTACCGTTTTGTAAAAATATGCGTTTATCTCGACTCCTACAGCATCCCTGTTCCTTTGCAGCAGTTCAGGTGGGTTGAATGGCCTCCACCTGGGCTGCGTAATGTACTTAACGAGCTGAATTGCTTCTTTCTATATTCCTGTGTAACTCCTTTGAGGGGCAGAATGGTCTCCTCCCATCTCATTGTAACGATCCTATGTGGCTGAATGGGGTGGGCTCTTACCCTGTAACAGACTCGGGTGGTGGATTGACGAAACAGCACATAAGGTAGGGGCAACAGTATATCTCTGTAACAGCATCGAGGGCTGGATTGAAGGAACAATACGTTGGATAGGGGCGGCAGTTGAGCATTCGGTTGCACCATTCAGAGTGGTCATGCCTGATCCGATTGTGTCTGACCATCCATCTCCTGTCTGTTCCCAATAAACTTTGACTCTTTTGTCCAGCAAAGATCAGTCGAGCTCAGCCTTGAATATCTTCAATAACCGAGTCTTCACTGCTCCCTGAGCATGAGAACACGGCAGGTAGCACAATACTAAAGGGAAAGGGACATCCTTATTTCATTGTGGGACCAATTATTTTAAAACTGTGTTAACCTCACATCAACTCACTGCCCCTTTTCGGATATAAGGATGCAATAACTAGGAATAGACAGAAACCATTCCGCCCTTCAACTCTGTCCCACATTACCAATCTCTTTATTACTATTACTATTACTATTACTATTACTCTTTCCAATCAGATATGTATCAAATCCAGCCTCTGCTGCTGTCTCAGGAAGAGAATACCTGATAGCATTACACCACACGAGCATTAAAGAAAGAAACAGAATTAGGCCATTTGGCCCATCAAGTCTGACATGCCATTCGATCATTTCTTATAAGTTCCTCAACATCACTCCCCTACCTTCTCCCTAGAATCCTTGATCTCCTCATAAATCAAAAACTTATTTATTTGTGTCTTAAGGACACCAGTGTCTGTCTTTATGTGTGTGTGTGTGTGTGTATGTGTTTGTTATAGTGTATTTCTGTGACTGCGTCTGTCTGTCTGTGTATCAGCCTGTGTGTTTCTATCTGTGTTTCTGCCTATTTGTGTGTGACTGTATATGTCTCTGTGTGATTCATTATGTGTGTATGCCTATCTCCTTGTATGCATTGTGCACGTTAGTATATTGTGGTGTTTACCAATAGTTCTGTGTATTTCAATGCCTGCATTTCTGTGCAATGGGATATTTGTTCTTTTGCGAGTGAGAGAGATGAGGTTGGAACTGACAGTGGATTTAAATTGAGAATTGCTCTTTAGTGAATATTGCTCCTTACTCGGTTGGTGGGACGTGGATGTTTCAGAATCTCCACACAAGGCCTCCTGATCCTCTCTGGCTTTCCAGGATCCTTCCCACATGTTGGAGTAGGGGGCTGAGGGAACAGATATCAGGTACTCCACCACTCGGCTTGGTCCTTGCTGTCCAATTCCAGGCTGTTTCTCCGGGAATGGGAGAAGAGGATGGAAGCAATGAGGGTGGGAGTGGGTGTCCCTGCTCTTAGTGCTGGAGGGTAAGGGTGAGGTGTCCGGAGGGAGTCTGACCACAGTGTTGTATCCATGCAGTGTTATTAGTGTGCGGGGCCATTGTGTCAGTGACAGAAAAAGTGGGGGAGGGAAGGTGCTGAATGCAATAGTGAGAGTGGTCGTGCCTGAGCCTTATTTGGAGATAGAGTGTGAGCCTTGTTCGAGAGTAGGTGCTATTGCAGATATACAGTGAGTGTGAGGGAGCAGAGAGAATACGATGACTCTTATCCTGGCAGAGCGGGGAGGATATTGATGCTTGTCCTGTATTGCTGACCAATTCTTCAGAACATCTAAGCGTCGAGGTGACCCTCCCCAAACGTCTTGTCCAAGTCTATCACAAATAACTTCTCAGAATCTGTCCCTCAGATTCCACAGAAACAGTTTGGGTGGATCTTACAAATATCAAGGCAAAGTAAACAGTAGTGTGTTATATATCGAGACCAAAACTGTTGCGCAAATACTTTGCATCATATGCTCTGGAAATTGGATATGCAAGTATGTGCAAGGCGAAGCAATGACATAGTGATATTATCGTTGGTATCTTAGCCCAGTGCCCCAGGTAATGTTCTGAGTACCCGAGTTCGAATCCTGCCATGGCAGATGGTGGAATGTGAATTCAATAAGTATCTGGAATCAAGGATTTATGATGATCAGGATTTCTTTGTCGATTGTTGGAAAAACTCATCTGGTTCACTAATGTCCTTTAGGGAAGGAAACTGCTGTCCTTCCCTAGTCTGGCCTTCATGTGACTCCAGACCCAAGGCAACGCTGTTGACTCTTAACTGCCCTCTGCCATGGGCAATAAATGCTGGTTATAAATGGGACACCTTCATCCTGTAAATGAGTAACAAATAATCGTGGGTGCTGTAGTAAAACTGGATGGTGTCAAGTTGCATCGAAACTGCGTTAACTAAGTGACTTCTCATGTTGTGAAAAATAAATTCCATAATTGTATATCAGGTAGTTGGAGAGTATGTTGTGAACCAAACTAGAGAGCAGGTTATTTCGGATTTGATGTTGTGTGGCCAGGAGAACTAATTACTAACCGTGCACTGAAGCTGCTTTGAGGAATTGTGACGCAATATAGAAATTTTGAACATTATAGTCAAACATCGAAGAAGCCTGGAGGCTAGAGGTTCAAGTTAGTTCCAGTGAATTGGAAAGGTAAAATATAACATTCAGTGAGAGACAAGCAATAGTTGTTTGAGTCATAGAGTCCTATAGCACAAAAGTATTCCCTTCGGCCCAACGTTGTCCATTCCGAATAAAATGTTTATTCACACTAATCCCATTTCCATGATATTGCCCGGCATCCTTCCAATCCTTTCCTAACCAAGTATTTGTCCAAATGTCTGTTAAATGTTGTTAATGTACGCACCTCAACCACTTTCACTGGCAGCTCATTCCATATGCGTACTACCCTGTGTGTAAAAGAAATGCTCCTCAGGTTCCCTTTTATTCTTTCTCCTTTGACCTTAAACTGACGCCCTCTAGTCCGGGATTGCACAACCCTGGGGAAAAAAGACCGAGTGCATTCTGTCTGTTCATGCCGCCCATGATCTTATACACTCTATTAGACTCCCATCCAACTCATAAAGCCTAAAGTTAAAAGTTTCTAGCTTGTCCAACCTCTACTTAAACTCCAATCCATAAAGTCCTTGGCAACATTCGTGTAAATTTCTTGTGCACTCTTTCCAGTTTAATAATATCCTTCCTAGAGCAAAGTGAACAAAACTAAACATAACGCTACAAGTCCGCCCTAACCAATATCCTGTATAACCAAAACATAACTCCCCAACTTTGATATTCAATGCCCAGACTGATGAAGGTCAGTGTGCCAAAAGCCTTCGTCACTGCTCTATCTATCTCTGAATCAACTTTCAGAAAACCGTGCACCTGAATTCCAGGATCCGTCTGTTCCACTATAACCCTTAAGGCCCAACCATTCACCATGAAAGTCCGACCTTGAATTGACTTTTCAAAATGCAAGATCTCACATTTATATATATTCAATTCAATTTGCCATTTCTTGGCGCAATTCCCAAATGATCAAGGTCCTCCTGCAATTTCTGATAACCTTCCTCACTATCCACGAGACCACATTAATTCGTGTCATCTGCAATCTTACTAATCATGCCTTGTACATTCTAAACTAAATCATTATACATATAACAAGCAGTAATGGTCCCAGCACCGACTACTGAGGCACACCACTACTGACAGGCCTCCAGTCTCACAGGAATCCTTTCCACTATTACTCTCTGCTCCCGACCATCAAGACAATTTTGAGTCTAATTTGCTGTGTTCCCACTCCATTCCATGCAATCTACCCTTCCAGAGCAGCGTACCACGTGAACCCTTATTGAAGGCCTTACTAAAATCAATTGGACTACGTATACCACCCTTCCTTCGTCAACTTTACTGGCCATTTCATCAAAGAACGCTAATAAATTTGTTAGCCATGATCTCCCACAAAGCCGTGCTTCTAATCACATCCTGCCTTTCCAAATATATGTTTATCTTATCTCTCAGAATCTTCTCAAGTACCTTGCCCACCACAGATGTCCGGTTTACTGGTCGATAGTTCCCAGGTTTTTCCTTGTAGCCCTTCATGAATAAGGGCACAGCATTCCCTGTCCTCCAGTCATTTGGCACCTCACCCATGGCCTGCGATGATGTAAACATATCTGCCAGGCCCCCACAATTCCTTCTCTATCCTCTTACAAAGTTCTTGGATATATCTGGTTTATAGAAATACTGCAAAATCTGAAACAAAAGTCAATTTCTTTAAGGTACAAACACCCAAGAGTGAGAAAGTGACTTAATGAGTTAACATAACAAATTAAAGATTATATTAATCATAAGAAGTGACTTCAGAGGAAGTCCAGACATTGTGGAATCCTGGGAAATGTCAGAAATTTACAATCCAGAAAAGGAGGGACATGAAACTGATAAGGAAATCAAAAAGCAAACATGCCTGCTAACAAACAGGAATTCAAAGACTGCATCAATCTACGATCTATATTTCAAAGGAAACAAAATAAAAGTAAGGTCAAATGTGGAAATTTATAATCGCGAGATGAGATATTATTATGGAGAACAGGGAAATGGTCGAAAAATAACCAGTTACTTTGCATCTGTCTTCATGGGGGAAGAGCCAGAAAATCACCCAGAAATACCAAGTGATCATATCTGCCTTCAGGAGCTAAAGGCATAAAGTCAATTCATATTAGTAACAAGGTCGTACTTGAACATGGAGCTGGATTGGGTATTGCTAAGTCTGACAAAACAGATGTACTTCCTATCAAAATGTCAGAAATAAATCAGCAATAGAAGTATTAATTGCACTGTCGATGAATATGTTCTAATTTCTTGTACATTCCAAAGAGGCTGGAAAGCCATTGTAAATAAATGGAAGGTAATAAACGTGATCCAAGCATGGGAGGGAGATGAATGGAATGGATCCAGACATCTAGAAAGGGAAAAAGTGATAGTGTGAAGAAATGCAGACCAATTAACTTGACATCTGTAGAGACTCTTTTGGAATCTATGAGACAGAATGCGATATTGGATATTTAGAAATTAACAGCAACATTGGAGAGAATCAGTATACATTTTTGAAAGGAAATCCTACTTAATAGCTTCGGAATTATGTAAGTGGAAAGTTGAAGGTGGGTTCACCTTCAATTAAAGCAGTCAGAATATCGATGCAACTAAATGTTGAACTAGTTTCATAGTGTATTGGCGAGACTGTACCTGGAGTATTGTGCACAGGGTTGGTGAGACTGTACCTGGATTATTGTGTACAGGGTTAGTGAGACTGTACCTGGAGTATTGTGTACAGGGTTGGTGAACCTGTACCTGGAATATTGTGTACAGTTTTGGTGACCTAATTTGAGAAAGAATATACTGACCACAGAGGAAGTGCAATGGACGTTCTCCAGGTTCGTCCCTCAGATGGCGAGATTGTCTGATGCAGCAACTCGGTCTGTGTACTCTTCGTTTTCAAAGAATGAGAGGTGATCGCAGTGAAATTTTGAAAATGTACGAAACATATGACAAGGTGGAAATAAACAGGATGTTTTTCTAGCTGTCTACTCTACATTTAAGGCACAGAAATGGCAGGATAAGGGACAGGCCATTTAAGACTGCAATAAGGAAGAAATTCTTAACTCGGAGAGGACTGACTAATACAGCGGCATGGAAATCTACTGGCACCGCAAGTTTAGGGAGAATCCCTAGGCATTTAACAAGTGTGTCAAGTGGAACAGAATAACCATTGAATAGGTAGGAGTCATTAGTGACTTGCCAAGTTGCATCTAAATCAACTTCAGTGGTGGGAGTAAGAAGGTGGTGGTACAAGCCTGTTGGTGTGACTGGAGGCCGGTGTCTAATGGTGCACCATAGGGATCAATGTTGTGTCCCTTATCATTTGTGATTCGGAAATGCCAGTGTTGGACTGGAGTGGACAAAGTTAAAAATCACACAATACCAGGTTTATTCCGTGGCACGAGCTTTCAAAGCGCACAACTACCTGGTGAAGAAGCAGCGCTTCGAAAGCTAGTGCCTCCGAATAAACCTGTTGGGCTGAACCTGGTGTTGTGTGATCTATAACCTTATTATTTGTCATATCCATAAATGGTGTATCTGTGAATATGGACGAGGGGTGGGGAGAGTGTGATAACTAATTTTGTGTTTGATACAACGATTGATCGGGTGGTTGTCAGTGAGGAGGAAGGTCTAATGTTCCAGGAAGATGCAGATGGACAGATCAGTAGCAGATGGAATGCTACCCTGATAAATATGAGGTGATGCACTTTGAAAAAAGGAAGCAGACAGCGGAATACTCAGTGAATGGCAGCGCACTAGGGAGCTCAGAGGGAGCTTCTCCACACATCCCTCAATGTGACGGGACAGGTTAATACACAAGTTGAAAAAGCAAAGGGTAGCATAAGAATAGCATTTATTCAAAGTTTGTGCGAAGATTTGTAGCTCGGGTGCTCGTTGTTGTGGTTCTGTTCGCCGAGCTGGAAGTTTTTGTTGCAAACGTTTCGCCCCTGTCTAGGTGACATCCTCAGTGCCTGGGAGCCTCCTGTGAAGCGCTTCTGTGGTGTTTCCTCCGGCATTTATAGTGGCCTGTCCCTGCCGCTTCCGGTTGTCAGTTTCAGCTGTCCGCTGTAGTGGCCGGTATATTGGGTCCAGGTCTATGTGTTTGTTGATGGAGTTTGTGGATGAGTGCCATGCTTCTAGGAATTCCCTGGCTGTTCTTTGTTTGGCTTGCCCTATAATGGTAGTGTTGTCCCAGTCGAATTCATGTTGCTTGTCGTCTGATGTGTGGCTACTAAGGATAGCTGGTCGTGTCGTTTCGTGGCTAGTTGATGTTCATGTATGCGGATTGTCCTATATAGGACAGACAGGAAGACAGCTGAAAATCCGCATCCACGAACATCAACTAGCCACGAAACGACACGACCAGCTATCCTTAGTAGCCACACATCAGACGACAAGCAACATGAATTCGACTGGGACAACACTACCATTATAGGGCAAGCCAAACAAAGAACAGCCAGGGAATTCCTAGAAGCATGGCACTCACCCACAAAGTCCATCAACAAACACATAGACCTGGACCCAATATACCGGCCACTACAGCGGACAGCTGAAACTGACAACCGGAAGCGGCAGGGACAGGCCACTATAAATGCCGGAGGAAACACCACAGAAGCGCTTCACAGGAGGCTCCCAAGCACTCAGGATGTCACCTAGACAGGGGACGAAACGTTTGCAACAAAAACTTCCAAATCGGCGAACAGAACCACAATAGCATTTATTTATCGAGGCACAGATTATAAGAGCTATGCGGAGCTTTGTTTAGGCCAAGTTGGAATACTGTGTATAGTTCTGAGAGCCACATTACAGGAACGATGTGATTGCACTGGAGCAGCTGCAGAGGAGATTCACCAGGATGTTCACTAAGAAGGAGCATGTCAACTATGGAGGGAGGCTGGATAAGCTCAGGTCGTTTAGTTTTAGAGCAGAGAAAGCTGAGGGGGATGTGATTCAGAAGGAAACGATTGTGAGGAACGATTATGGATAGGGTGGATAGACAGCAGCTGTTCCTTTTAGTCAGAGGGAGAAGAAGGGAGAGCACATTCTGAAAGTGAAGTGTTTGAGAATTAAAGGGGACTTGAGCATCGCTTTTTACCGAGGGGGTTTTGGGCTCTAGAATGTAAGACCGGAGAGGGAGTTGTCACGGGTAACCTCACAGCTATTACAAAGTACTTGGACGACCTTTTGAAGTGTCATAATATTCCCAGCTATGGGGCTCGTGGGACGAATGTAGACCGTGCTGTATTTCTGACGGTGCAGACTCTATGCTTCTATGAGTGCATGGTTGTGCAAGGTCAATCATTGAAAAGCTTAAGGCAGGAATCGATGGGTTTCAGAACACTTTATATGACAAGGTTAATAACAGTGAATTTGCAATAGCTTCATAAAGTATGTCAATGGCAAAATTAAGGGGAAAAAACTTGCAGCTTCTTTCCAGTCTGAATCCAGAGAATGGAGAATAGGGAAATGGCAGAACTATGCAGCAAATATTTCAGTTATGTCCTCACAGAAGAAAACAACGAGGAAAGTTTAATCTGGTGAGAGAGAAAATGGGAATAGAATAAAATTAGCAAGTAAACGTTATGAAGAAAGTATTTTAACTGAAAGTAATGGGCTGAGACAAAGGCAACAGAGATTTATCAAATGGGAAACATATTTGAGAAACAGACTTTTAGCAAAACTACGGGAAATCAATCAATGCAATACAATTGTATTTTCAGATAGATTTTTGATAAAACCGCAAGCGTACTATGCAAATTCGAATCCTATGGGACTGGGGCTAATAGAAGGGCATGCTTTTACAATTGGAGAGCTAACAGGAAACAGTGAGCAGGAATAAATCAATGTTTTTTTAGAGCAGAGGACTTGGGTGTATAGCAGGATTCAGTGCTTGGACCTTAGCTATTTCAAATACACATCAAACATCTGTTAGAGGGAACCAAATGCAATATTTCCAAGCCTGCTGATGGCAGTAATCGATATCGGATTATGAGTGGGTGAGGATGATGTAAAAGGTGACTGAGGCAAGTGGAGTGTCTGTGCAAATACGGGACAATGAAGAGCATTGTGGGTAGATGTGACGTTTTTCCTTTTGATGGGAAAAAGTGAACGGTAGCCTACAATTTGAAACGGTTCGAAAATGTTACTCTAGAAAGGGAAATATGCTTCTTTTTGTTTCAATCTTCACCGACCTCCGCCATCCATACAGGGCTGTGGGTTCTGAAGCCAGAAGAAAATACTGGGAATGTCATTGGGACACTTACCAGTGTACATAGACCCACCAGTTGGGTAGCTGTAACATTGAAAAGGAGCTGGATCTCCCTGTACACTAGTGACTGAAAGTAATTTTTCGCTGGAACAGAAAGCAGTTAGGAAGGTAAATGGTGTGTTGACCTTCGCTTCCGGGGGAATTGAGTCCAGAAGCAAGGGTGTCTTACTGCCGCTGGACAGGGCCTTGGTGAGACCCCATCTCGAAAATTGTGCAGTATTGTGTGCAGTTTTGGTCTCCTTACCTAATAAAGAACAAACCTGACATTGAGGGAGAGCAGCGAAGGATGGCCAGACTGATCTCTGGGAGGACAGATTTGTTGTGGGAGCAGAGTTTGGGGCGACTGGGCGTGTATTCCATAGGGTTTAGGAAAATGAGTGGAGATCTCAGTGAGATATATAAACTCTGACAGGGCGAGGCAGACTAGAAGCAGGGATGATAATTTTGGAGCCATTACAGAGACCATTGAATCGTTTATCACATGTCTGTGCATCTGGAGTCACTTTTAGGCCAGGGCAGGAAACCACGGGAGATTCACTTCCTGAAATTACATTGGGGAAGCAAACTCCAGGGTAACTTCAGGGTAACTATTACTGGCACCAGATTTTAAATCTGGATATTTTATTAATTGTTTTTAACGTCCACCAGCTGCCAGAGCATTAGCCTGGTCTGGCTTAATAATCCAATGACATTTCCACAGCAGCACTATCTGTACATGGGGACCTATCCGAAACCACAATGAACATGTTATTTCTGTGCTGCTTGACAGTTCTGTCAAAAAAAAACTCCCACAAATTGACTGCCGTTTTGGGACTGAGAGGGGAGGTAATTTGTCAGATTGTAATTATACTCCTCTTTAAGGGACTGGACAAAGCTGAGTAATTTTCAACATTGCCAGGGAGATGGAGCTGGAATGAAACAGCTTCTCCAGGGACACGGCTTGTTGTGCAGCACAAGACTTCATTCGTATTGCAGGAATGGTGTCAGGGCCCATTGCCTTTGTCGTATCTACTGTCTTCAGCTATTTCTTCATGTCACGTGCAGTGAAACAAATTAATTGAAGGATGGCATCTGTGATTCTGTGGGCATCATGATGAGAGTGAGATGGATAATTGACTCAACACTTCTGGTTGAGGATGGTGCAGATACTACATCCTTGTCTTTTCCACTGATAGAAGAATGCCTTATGCCCGAAACGTCGATTCTCCTGTTCCTGGGATGCTGCCTGACCTGCTGCGCTTTTCCAGCAACACATTTTCAGCTTTTACACTGATATGCAGGACTGTTCCATTATTTAGGATGGAGATGTTTGTGCAGCCCTTTCCTCCGTCATTTTTTTCATCATTCTTCACTATTTATGACTGAATGTGGCAGGACTGCAGAGCTTCAATCAGATCTGTTGGTCAAGTACGGTAGCTTTAATGGGTTAGCATGCGGTTTACGTTCAAGTGGATCTGACCCTGACACGTTCACCCACACTCGTCACTGAACCATAAATCGTGTTGATGGTAATGGCAGACTGAGGAGATTATCCAAGGCAAAAAGTTACAGGTTGTAGTTGAATGCAGGTCTGCTTCTTCTGCTGCTGCGGTTTACAGCACTACATAAATATGCAGTTTTGAGCTGCAATATCTGAAAAAACAATTCTGCTGTCTGTCCCCTAGTTCACATCGAGACCCATTCGCCCATCAGCCCTGTACTCAGTGACCTACTCTGGTTTCTAATGTGGAAATACTTCCATTTTTAAATTCTCTTTCTGCTAAGGGTCTCTTCCCGGGTCATGCTTTCAATCTGACACTTTCTGCAAAAGCATTTAACTGATTTTAATTCAATTGTTTAATTCATCTGCAATTTTCCTTCAGTAATGCCATCTTCTGTGTTTGAGGTGAACATGTTTCCCTATGTTTCTCTCCCTGACCATGATTAAGAGCTCTGTAGTGCCAGTGATGCCAGCCTTATGTAGTTTCAGAGCTAATGAATTCTCTGGATTCCCAACCATCTTCACCACATTTTATGTTTCCTCTTTTGGTTTGATGCCGTATCGCTCATGGCTGCCTTGTCCTCCCCTGAGTATGTTTCATCTCCTTTGGGATGAATTTCTGACATGAGCTACCGAATCATCCACAGAAATCTCTGCCTTTGCTGCTCCATAGAGTTCCCTGCTCGGCTCCTCTTCCAATTACCTCTGGCCAGCTCCTCCCACATGTATTTGTAGTTACACTGCTCAATTATAGAAATAAGTAGATGTACATCCCTCAATGTTTTGGCAATTCCTGTGTGCTGTGGTCCTTTGTACAGTACATGTACAACAGAGTAATATGTTCAAATACTAGGTCTGATGCCAGAATTTTTCTCTCCAATAATATGACAGACACTAACTTTTGAAAGAACCCTGCAGGCCAATATATTTAATTTCTGATCGAAAGGGCATTAACTGAAATAAGTTGGGATAGCATAAGCAAGATTTATAACACACATCCTGATAAGAATGCGAGACAAGAGTGTGGAATCCCAGAAAAGGGGGAAAGTTGAGAGAAGGGGAACATATCACTTCAGATGAGGATCAAATAATGTCTTAATGCTTCATAAATTTTATACATCATTTGCACCTATTTTTGTTAACTGTGTCTCCGTTGTTCATTCAGAATGTGTTGTACACTTTTGAACAATCTTCCTTTTCTGAACACACGCAGATTAAACAGTGTATATAAAATCATTTTTCCTCCATTTCAAACTATCGTGTTGTCGTACTACCAGGATACATGAACGAACACCAACTGGCCAGCAAAAGACATGACCCACTATCACTAGTTTCCATACATACAGACGAAGAAGGATACCACTTTGACTGGGAATACACATACATCCTAGGACAGTTGAAACAAACACATGCACGAAGGTTCTTAGAGACGCGGCATTCTAACCAGAAGTACATTAATAAACACGTCAATTTATATTCTTGCTTCCTTCTCTTGAAGAAAAGAACTGGAAATGACATCACCCAATTTAAGAAACCAAGAACTATAAATAGAGAGGACGGACACACCACCAGTGTCACCGGAGACTCTAACTGATGATGTTACCTAGTCATGGTAATGAAACATCTGAAAACAAACATTCAAGCTCAGCAAGCTAACTTGCATACTTATAAATTGCTATTTTTCTTTTAATACTTGAATTTGGGACTTCTCTGTCACTCATGTTTTAACAGATTACAAGGCGAGGTGAGCTTTTCTGGGTGTGTAGTTTTAATTAACAGATGGGTTCGACATCGACGTCATAATAGCTTGAGGGCTTGTCGTATGGGATTTGAACAGATTTGGGGTACAAAAGGTCCCAGCAGATTCCATCACTTGGCAGTTAGTGACCTAGATCTTCAAATAAAACAGGTGAGAAAATTCATTTAATCTTGATTCCTTGTGGTTGGTTAAATTAAAAGAAATGGCTTTTAACATTTCTCAAGATGTTCTGGGGTTTAAAGATAATTTCCACTTTTGCCAAGTAAGTTTAGAAAGACAGAGGAAGGGCATACTTTTAAAATTAACAAATAGATTAGAATTGGGTTTAACCAGGGACAAAACGAAAGCTGAAATTGTAATGGAATTGGTCAAGCACTTTGGTGTATCAGAGAAACAAGCAACTGCAGTCGAGTGAGAAAAGAAACTTAAATTGTAAATGTGCCAACTAGACTTAGAAGACAAAGAAAGAGATAGAAAGGGAGAGAGAAAAAAGAGAAAGAGAAATAGAGGGAAAAACGAGAGAGAATTTGAAATTCAGAAGTTGGAAATTAGATAAGAAAGTTAAATTAAGAGGATGAAGGTAAATGGAGAATGTTGGGATGTATACAACTATGTTAATATATTGCCATATTTCGGTGAGAAAAATGTCAAAACTTTTTTTATTTTATTCGAAATATAGATGCGGCAGATGATGTGTCCAGTGAACTTGAGGGAAATGCTGGTTCAAACTAAGCTGGTGGGCACAGCTGGTGAGGTGTTTGTGGCGCTGTCAGATGAGGAATCAAGAGATTATGCAGATGTCAAACTGGCTATTTTGATTGCTTATGAATTGCTACTAGAAGCATATCGACGGAAGTTCAGAAGTATAGAGATGGAACCAGGTCAGAGTAATGTTGAGTTTGAAAGAATTAAACACAGTCATTTTGACAGATGGATGCAGGCCTTAAATATGGTTAAGACCTGTGAGGCCCGAAGGGAGATTATTCTGCTCGAGGTGTTTAAAAACTCAGTTCCAGCGATGGTAAGAATTCATGTGAATGAATAAAGTTCAAGAAGTGAGAAACGCGGCAGAAATGGCAGGTAAATGTACATTGGTGCATTAGATGAAATGTAGACTGTGGGAGGACTTTCATCCTGTTGAGGGATAGAAATTGGGAGAAGAGGAGATCCTACACTGCAAAACATGTTAAATTAAAAGAAATGGCTTTTAACATTACTCAAGATGTTCTGGGGTTTGAAGATAATTTCCACTTTTGCCAAGTAAGTTTAGAAAGGGCATACTTTAAAAATTAACAAATAGATTAGAATTGGGTTTAACCAGGGACAAAACGAAAGCTGAAATTGTAATGAAAGCACATTGGCAATACTTTACCACAGGTGAGGAAAGAAGCCCAAAGGGGTTGAAAGGTGGTGAAGGCCTCAGGTGCTCTCACTATAACGGAGCGGAACACATAAAATTACAATGCCAGTGGTTTAAGAAAGGCACTGGGAAAAACTGTTTTCACTGCAGTAAGCTGGGACACATCGTGCTGGGCATTGAAGGAAGACACTTTGGGAAAAGCTGTGGTAAAAGAGGCTAAGCCAGTGGTATTAGTGAAACTGGTAAAGGAGATCCCAAGTAGAGCCGAGGAGCTGCAGGCCAGTGCACAGCCTGGGCAGGGGCTGTGTATGGAGGCAGTGCCTGATCACTATAAAGAATTCGCCTCTGTGGATAACGTTTACTCAGAAAGAGCGGAGGGGGAGGGGGAGGACAGGAGGTTACAATTTGCGACATATTGGATCTGCTCATTCCCTACTAATTGACAAGGGGCTGAAAGATAAATATGAGGGTAGGAGCTGGGCTGGCGGGAGGGTCAGTGGGAAGGCGATGGAAAGTTGTAGGTGGGAGTGACAGTGATCTGTTGGAGGGGAGGGTGGAATAGATAGATGGGAAGATGGACAATTAAGACAGTTCAAGAGGGCGGTGCTACTTTGAAAGGTTTCAGGCAGGGAGGCAAGGGTCGTGTGAGGGAGCCGTGGTTTAATAAGGAATTGGAATCCCTTGTTACATGGAAGAGGGCAGCCTATGTAAAGATGAGGTGTGAAGGTTCAATTGGGGCGATTGAGAGTGATAAGGTAGCCAGGAAGGACCTGAAGAGAGAGCTAAGAGCAGCAAGGAGGGGACATGAAAGGTTCTTAGTTGGTAGGATTAGGGAAAACCCTAAGGCTTTCTATAGGTATGACAGGAATAAAAGAATGACTAGGGTAGGAATAGGTCCAGTCAAGGATAGTAGTGGGAATTTGCGTGTGGAGGCTGAAGAGATTGGGGAGACACTGAATGAATAGTTTTCGTCAGTATTCACTCAGGAACAGGACATTGTTGCCGATGTGAATACTGAGTCAAAATTAAGTAGAATGAATGGCTTTGAGGTATGTAGGGAAGAGGTGTTGGAAATTCTGGAAAGGGTGAAAATAGATAAGTCCCCTGGGCATGATGGCATTTATCCTAGGATTCCATCGGAAGCAAGGGAGGAGATTGCAGAGCCATTGGCCTTGATTTTTATGTCCTCGTTGTCTACAGCAATAGTGCCAGAAGACTGGAGGCTAGCAAAGGTAGTTCCCTTGTTCAAGAAGGGGAGTAGGGATAACCCTAGTAACTATAGGCCGGTGAGTCTCACTTCTGTTGTGGGCAAAGTCTTAGAGAGAATTGTAAAGGAGAGGATTTATGAACATCTGGATAGGAATAATGTGATCAAGGATAGTCAGCATGGTTTTGTGAAGGGCAGGTCGTGCCTCACAAACCTTATTGAATTCTTTGAGGAGGTGACTAAGGAGGTGGACGAGAGGAAAGTGGTAGATATGGTGTATATGGATTTCAGTAAGGCATTTGATAAGCTTCCCAATGATAGGCTACTTCAAAAAATACGGAGGTATGGCATTGAGGGTGAGTTGGAGGTTTGGATTAGGAATTGGCTGGCTGGAAGAAGACAGAGGATAGTTGTTGATGGTAACGGTTCGTCTTGGAGTGCCGTTACTAGCGGTGTTCCGCAAGGATCTGTTTTGGGACCATTGCTGTTTGTCATTTTTATAAATGACCTGGAGGAGGGGCTAGAAGGTTGGGTGAGCAAGTTTGCGAATGATACGAAAGTCGGAGGAGTTGTAGACAGTGAGGAAGGATGTGGCAGGTTACAGCGGGATATAGATAAGCTGCAGAACTGGGCAGAAAGGTGGCAAATGGAGTTCAATGTAGCTAAGTGTGAGGTAATTCACTTTGGTAAGAGTAACAAAAAGATGGGGTACTGGGCTAATGGTCGGATACTTGGTAGTGTGGATAAGCAGAGGGATCTTGGTGTCCATGTACACAGATCTTTGAAAGTTGCCACCCAGGTAAATAGTGCGGTGAAGAAGGCATATGGCGTACTGGCTTTTATTGGTAGAGGAATTGAGTTCCGGAGTCCTGAGATCATGTTGCTGCTGTATAAGACTTTGGTGCGGCCGCATCTGGAGTATTGTGTGCGGTTGTGGTCGCCATACTATAGGAAGGATGTGGAGGCACTGGAACGGGTGCAGAGGAGGTTTACCAGGATGTTGCATGGTATGGTAGGAAGATCGTATGAGGAAAGGCTGAGGCACTTGGTGTTGTTTTCATTGCAGAAAAGAAGGTTTAGGGGTGAGTTGATAGAGGTGTACAAGATGGTTAGGGGTTTAGATAGGCTTGACCGTGAGAATCTATTTCCACGTATGGAGTCAGCTATCACGAGGGGGCATAGCTTTAAATTAAGGGGTGGTAGGTATAGGACAGATGTTAGGGGTAGGTTCTTTACTCACAGAAAAGGAATTAGAACATATTGTCAAATGTTATTAATTTAAAGATAGAATCCTAAAATTAAAACGGAGACCACGGCAGAATAGTGCAGAAGGGAAATGGGCCGAAGTGCACCAGATTGTGTTAGTGGTAGCAGACAGTGTTACGGGTAGATCATGAACTAACTACAGACGGTCATCTAGGTGTACGGAAGAATCAGGCTAAGGTACAAGAGCATTTGTTGTGGCCTGGAATGCACAAGGACATGTTTCATTTTTGTTGTACGTCATACATGCCAAATGGTAGGTAAATCACAGGCAGTCATAAAATCAGCACCTTTGTTGCCAATTCCTGTATCCAAAGAACCTTTCACATGGGTTATGGTTAATTGTGTAGCCCCTCTTTCTAAAATAAAAGTGGAAACCAATATTTTCTGACCATAATAGATGTGACTACCAGATTTCTGAAGGCAATTCCATTACGGAGTGTTAAGACAAAAAGGCAGGTGAAGGAGTTGGTAGCTTTCTTTACTCACTGTGGGCTGCCCAGAGAGATTCAGTCAGACCAATGGTCTCATTTTACCGCTCAGCTGTTTAAGTAAATCATGGATAGCGTAGGCATACAGCACTTCAAATCAAGCGTGTCCCATTTTGAATCCCAGGGAGCCTTGGAAAGTTAGCATCAGACGCTGAAGACCATGTTAACAGCTTACTGTCAAGATTGCCTGAATGATTGGGATAAACGTGTCCCTTTAAATTGTTTGCCATTGGAGATGTCCTAAATAAATCTACTCAGTTTACTTCCTTTGAGTTAATACCCGTACATGAAGTGTGAGGCCCTTTGAATTAACTAAATATAAATTGACAGGACAGAAGTTGGGGATCTCACACTTGGATTATGTATGTGAGGTGAGGAAGAGATTAGACTGAGTTGGTGAGTTAGCTAAACAGCACCTGAAGAGGGCACAGTACAGAGTGAAGCAAGTGACAGATAAAACTCTAAATCTTTGACGATTTCCCGTGGGGATGACGCATTAGTATTGCCAGCAGTGGTAGGAAATCCCTTCAAAGCCAGGTTTAGTAGCCCCTTTCAAATTAAAAAAAATGTTGAGTCAGTTTTACTATTTGTTAAAATACCGGATATGACAAAAACGTTATCGAGTATGTCATGTGAATGAACAATGCACCAACCATATTTAAGACTCAGGAACAAAGTTGTGGCCAAATGTGCAAATTCTGCAGCTTACCTATCTCTCATGTTACAGCTGGCACAGCATGTTGAACGATGACAAGAAGCAAACTTAGTAAAAAAAAACTTAAAGAAAACAGAATTCACGAAGTTAGAGGTGATGTTCTTGGGACATTACAATGGACATGGAAGGTTGATCCCATGGAAAACAAAGACGAAGGACATTGAGGAATTTCCACGACCATCCTCGAAGACTGGTGTCCTTTGATTTTTGGAACTGAGTGGATTCTATCATAAGTTTGTTCCAAATGTCAGCAGCGTATTGGCACCACTGATGGATGTACGAAAGAAGAACACAGAATTGTGGTGGACAGAACAATGCCAGGAGGCATTTGAGAATTTTAAAGCAGGATTAATCACAGCACCAGTTTTAGCTCCACCGAATATTTTGAAATCTCTTGAAAATTGTGTCTGATGCTAGGAATTTAGTGGTCGGAGATGTATTGATGCAGAAAGAGGACGATGGAATTGAGTGGCTAATTAGCTACTTGTCGAAAAAACGCAATATCCACCAGAAAAAATACAAAATCTCCATTATTGAAAAAGAATGATTTAGTTTCGTACTGGCCTGACAATTTTTTAATGTTTAAATGACAAACAAATTGTCAGAGACGGTTGTGGACAACACCGACAATCCTTTCGGACTGTTTGGGATATTTAAGACCAAAATATGAGACCATTTCATTGGAATCTGATGTTACCGACTTTAAACTTACAAAATGTACATGCCGTGGGCCCAAAAAATGTGATCGCAGATGTGTTATTGCGGACTTGAAGGAAACAGTGCAGAATAGATTTGACTTATTCCAGTGATATATATGTATACAGAATGGTATAACTGAGATTAATACTTTTTTTTATTTCATAATAATTGGATTAAGAATTAGAGGAAAATAAATGAAGCCATCCTTTCATTCGGATGGTTCATTTTATTTCTGAAGAAGGAAGGTATTATGAAGCTGAAAGCTTGTCTGTTCAAGTTAAGACAGAACAGGTTTTGCTGAATAGAAAGTACAGCCACAGATGCCAGCTGAAGGTCAGGCTGTTCCAAATGTAACAATTAGCAGGGAAATGGAAACCTGAGTTTTGGTTACTGTTTTGACAGCAATTCAAATGCAATCAAAGACTTTAAATAATGCTCGGGATACCAGAAGCCAATGGAAGTTGAATATTATTGTTTGTACACATGGAAATCAATCAAATTATGAGAATTATTGTATCATGGGAAGTACATAAGCAAAGCATTTTGAACACTACAGAAAGAGTGACTGCCATCCAACAGCACAGTAACTGCTGAAGAGCACGAGTGCTAACTGGCCATCTCAAACACTCT
This sequence comes from Chiloscyllium plagiosum, assembly GCF_037043375.1. Lineage (NCBI taxonomy): Eukaryota > Metazoa > Chordata > Chondrichthyes > Orectolobiformes > Hemiscylliidae > Chiloscyllium > Chiloscyllium plagiosum. The sequence continues at coordinate 57,111,938 of NW_028270175.1, read as the reverse complement.
CTATCAAAGATACATGTTCATGTCAAACCTACTTGCAGTAAAAAAAAAATGATCCAGGGAGATCAGCAACTGGAAGAGTGAACACAGCGGGGAAGATAGAGTCTGTGTGATCTTGAAATTGTAATGTTTAATATGTGGGTTATTGGAACAGCACATTTTTACAGAGTTGGAGTCAGATAGTAAGTAGCTAAGACAAGCGGGGCTTGGATTTGCGAATAGTTGTTGTTTAGTGCTCACTATTAAAGGTAAGAAACTAACTTGCTAATGTTTGATTAAATAGTGGAATGTAGGAGATCTGTGTCACTCATATTTTAACAGATTACGAGGTGAGGCGAGCTTTTCTGGGTGTTTGGGTTTAATTATCAAAGAGGTTCGATTCTACCTTGCAAATGCCCATCCACGCTAACCACATTTCCCTGCAGTTGGCCCCTATCCTTCTAGCCCTTTCCTATCCACATATTTATCCAAATTATTTGGAAATGTTGATAATGAACCACATCTGCTGGCAGCTCATCCACGTTCCAGCCCTCTGTGTAAAGAAGTGGCCCCTCAGGTTCCCTTTTATTCCTTCTCCTTTAACCTTAAACTGATCCCACCTCGTCCTCGATTCTCTAAACATTGGAAAACACTGAGAGCATTCACCCAATCCATATCCCTCATGATCTTATACAGCTCTATAAGGTCCTCCCCTCAGTCTCCTACACTGTAAAGAAAAGGTCCGAGCTTGTCCAACCTCTCCCTATAACTCAGACTATTGAATCCTGGCAATGTCCTTGTAAATTTCTTCTGCACTCTTTCTAATTTAATAACAATCTCCTTCTAACAAGGTGACAAAACTGAATACAATACTCCAAGTGCGGCCTTACCAATGTCCTGTGTAACTGCAACATAAATTCCCAACTTCTCTACTCAATGGCCTGAGTGAAGAAGGCCAGTGTGCCAAAAGCCTTATTCACTGCCCTGTCTAACTATGACCACACTCTTACGGAACCGTGCACGTGAATGCCAAGGAGTTCCTGCCCACTGCCAACCTGAAGGCCTTCCCATTCACCATGAAACTCCTACCTTGATTTGAGATTCCAAAATGCAAGACCTCACACATCTATATTCAATTCCATTTGTCATTTCTCGGCCCACTTGCCCACCTGATTAAGGTCCTGCTGCAATAGCTGATAATCTTCCTCACTGATCACGATACCACTTATTTTAGTGTCATCTGCAAACTTACTAATCATGCCTTGTACATTCTCAATCAAATCATAGATAACAAACTGCTATGGACCCATGCTCCAGGCTGACAAGCATCCTTCCACTAAACCCTCTGCTTCCTATCAACAAGCCAACTGTGTATCCAATTGGCCAGTTCCCCCAGTATTCTAGGTGATGTAGCCTTCCAGAGCAGCCTGCCATGTGGAAACTTATCAAAAGTCTTACCGAAATCCATAGAGACTACGTCTATCACACTTCCCTCATCAAACTTCTTGGTCACTTCACAAAAGAACTCTAACACATTTGGGAGGTATGATCTCCCACTCACAAGTCTATGCTGCCTGCTCCGAATCACACCCTGTGTAAGTAATGGGTGCAGTCAATGGTATGCTGTCCTTCATTGTAAGATGATTCGCGTACATAAGTAAAGCCATCTTCCTGCTGTTGTAGAGCCTTGCTGAGAGAGTATTCGGGGCACTCGCTACAGATTTGATCTCCTTTGTAAGGAATGATCTTCTTACCACAGACACGGGTGATGGTATCATGAGAATAGAGTGAAGAAGTTGAGTCTTTAATCTGTAGAGCTGTGGGAGATGAAGAAATGGTGACGCTGAAACACGAGGAGTGGCAGCGATCACTTACTTCTGAAAGAGAGGGAGAGAAATTCCATACTTTACCCAGGATTGATTGGTTTGATTTATTGTCACATGTACATCAGTACAGGGAAACACTTTATTTATGAGCAGTGGAGGCAGATCATAGTAAGCATGGACAGACAGATCAAAGGGTGGAAATAGACTTGGACAGAGTAAGGCATACGGGTTACACTGCACAGGACGTGCCCTAGACAAGATCAACATGAGCAAGAGCAGCATTATTTGAACTTAGCGAGTCCATTCATCGGTCTAACATGACTTTCCTAATCGTTCATATGCCTAAATTAACTATCCCCATGTTATTTTGCAGTCAGCGTGTGAACCCGTACTGAACGTCAGGTTGCACACAATCCCCAACAGCAGCCACTGTACTTTCCTTCTGAAACACGTATCCATTCCCACCAGCTTCCGCCCTACATAGAGAACACCAGGCTGTCTTCTCGGAGATGGATGGTGCCTTTTTGAGACTTCACACAAGACATATGGCTTCCCTCCTTATCTCTACAAAACCACGCTAAAGTCCCAATTGTATATCATGAGCAACGGAGCCAGGGGGAACAACGTGGAGCAGCTTCTGTCTCACTATTAGGAGACAGTGAGGACTGCCTAGGCTGGAGATCAGAGTAGAGCGTCGATTGCTGGAAAAGCACAGCAAGTCAGGCAGCATCCGAGGACCAGGAGAATCGACGTATTGGGCATAAGCCGTTCATCAGGAAACAGCATCAATTACCTCATTCTGGCATCCCGTGCAAATGCATTGAGGTGGGAATGGCCTCCTACTGTTCCTGTGTAAGTTACTCAAGGGACTGGCTGACTTCTTCCTCGTCCAATTGGAGAAGGCCAAGGGCCTGACTGGGTTACCCCTGGTTTCTGTTTGACAGTTCGATCTGCTGACAAGTGTGACGATGCTGTAGCTTTAAGAGATTTTTTTTGTCCTGGTTTGTTTTTAGAGGGAGATTGAACAATTACTATCAAGCTGGCTAGTTAAGACCACTTGAGTAAACAGCGAGGGAGGCCTTGGGTTTATTTTAATGCAGCCTGAATGGGTGTAGCCAGCTCTCACAGATTAGGATCTCTGTTTTTTGGTTTCTCAGTAATATCAAAAGCTATTGGGGTCTCCACAGAGTTGGAAGCTTCAGGGAATGTCTCCTGGTTGCTACTCTCTCTGAATTTTCTCTTGACGCTATTTTCAATTCCTGAATTTTCTGTTTTGCCAAGGGCTATGTTTATGGGAATTTCCTATGTTGGACTAGTTCATGAGTAATAGCTCCTAGATCTATTATTCTGTTAAGTTGCCCAATAGAATTACGTTATTCTAAATTACTCTTTCTTTGGTTTAATTTCATCTTTCATGTTTAAATATATGGTGTTTACTTCAGACCGAGTAGTTTGACCAGTCACATTGCATCTGGAACAGACACTTTACATTTCCTTTAAAATAAGAAAATATTAGAGTCTCGGCTACCGCCTTCAAATATTTGCGAGGGGCTCTGGTGTGGTCCATCACACTAGATTCCTTCTCTTCCTGAGTAATAGGCTGGAGGCACTGAATGGGCTGTCCCTGTTCATCTCCAATAGTGTCAATGGGCTGAATGGTTTCCTCCTATTCCTGTGAAACCAGCATTAGGTGCTGAATGAACTCTTATTTCACTGTGGCAATGCGCAGTGTCAGGCAGTGCTGTCACATGAATGTTATTGACACTTTAACAGCACAAGCCTGAATGGAGTCCGGGTCTTGCTGCACATGCACACAGACCAGTTCAGGAGCTGACGGGGGACAAAATGTTCTGAACATTGTGGAATCTTCGGTGACCATCCCCACTTCTGATCTTATGGTGGGGAGGGTGAGAGTGGGGAGACATTGATGAAGCAGCTCAAGATGTTTGTGAAGAGGAAGATACCCTGAGGATCTCCCACAGAGGTGACCCAGGACTGGGATGATGAACATCTTCCTTTGTGCCATGTTTGATACCAAACACTGGACAGTTTAGTCTGATTCCCATTAAGTCCAGCTCCTTGATGTCAACAGAAGTCAACCATTGCCTTGATATCAGGGCCAGTCATTTTTATCTGAACCCCTGTCTCAACCACTTTTGTTCGCATCAATAAGCCATGATATAGGAGCAGCACGTGTGTTCTTCAAACAGGTGGTATTGAATGTCAGGATTTCTCTTCTCAAGAGTGTTCGGGGAGCGAGATGACTGAAAGTATTTGAGGAGGAAATAGATCGATATTGAGCTGTCAGAGAGTTGAGGGCTATGAAGAATTGGGTTTGAAAGAGGATTTGAGGCCAGGAGCAGATCAGCCATGATCTTAGTGAAGGGCAAAGCAGGTTTGGGGAGTGAACCAGATGCCCCTGTTTCTGATATTCTCACACGCTGTTATTGGAAAATAAGTGGGTGTTATTTTTATGAATGTTCTGGCATTGCATATTGCAGTCAGGGAGACCAGATGATTTTGTGAGCCATCTCTGGGTGAGGTATGTGGACTGTATTCACAGTGAATCTGGGTCTGCAACATGTCCAACAAATGGAGCACAAGCTGCAGATAGGGGAAGCTTTCTGAAGAGAGATGAGGTGCCTCTTTCATACCCAGCCTGGATTTTCCAATTACATTTCCCAAATCACCTCAAAGCGTGTGTGACAGTCTTGAGGGACTGAATGGTCTCCTCTGTTTCTGTGCACCAGGTTATAGGAGTAAGTGGCCTCCAACTGTTCCTGTCTAGCTGGTATGAGGGGCTGAATGGAACACAGGAACACGGGACTGAGGAATAGGAGTGGGTCATTGGATACTTTGAGCCTTCTCCACCAGGCGGTAAGATTGTGGCTGATCAGGTTGTGGTCTCAGCCCCACTTTCTTGTCTGTATCCCATTATCCGTGACTCGCTTCTTTGTCAAATATTTAACTAATGCAGCTTTCAATCAATGTAAACACAGAGGCACGATAAACTTCCAGAGAAGAGAAGTACTACTTGAAAGGACCTTTCAGATTTTTTCATCATCCCTCTTATAGAACCAGAGAGTCCTGCAGAACGAAAGCAGACCCGTTAGTCCAATCTGTTCACTCCGATCAGATATCAAATTTGATCCAGTTCCATTTGCCAGCATTTGGTAAATGCCCCTCCTCTTTCAGATACTTTTTAAATGTGCGATTGTAACCGCCTTAACCATTTCCTTTTGACAGCACTTTCTGTACACACACCACTCTCTGTGTGAAACATTTATCTTCAGGTCCCTTCTGAATCAATCCCCCTCGCCTCCAACCTATGCTCTCTTGTTCTGGACTCTCCTATCCTGGGGAGCAGAACGTGGCTGTTCAGAATATCCATGCCCCTGATGGTTTTATAAATCTCTATAATGTCACCCTTCAGCCTCTGACACTCCAGGGAGAAATACCTCAACCTAATCAACCTCTCCCTAAAGCTCAAACTTCCAGACCTGGAATATCCGTGTAAGTCGTTTCTGCAGAAAACCGAGTTGTACGCAGTATTCTTAAAGTGGCCTCACCAACATCCTGTACAGATACAACATGCCACCACAACCCCTATACTCAATGCTCTGACTGATTAAGGCAAATGTGCCAAATGTGTTCTGCACCACTCTGTCTACCTGCGACTCCACTTTCAAGGAACAATGCACCTGCAGCCCTATGTCCCTTTGTTTCACAACATGTCCCAAGGCCTGACCGTGAAGTATATAATGTCTGCCCTGATTTGCCTTCCCAAATTGCAAAGCTTCACGTTTATCTAAATTAAACTTCATCTGTCACTCCTTGCCTCTTTGTCCCATCTAATTGTGGTCTTGTTGTACTCTGAGATAATCTACTACACCACCTTTCTGATGTCATCTGTAAACTTACTAACTATGGCCCCGATAATCACATCTAAATCCTTTACATAAATGATGAAATGCAGTGAACTCAGTACTGATTCTTGCAGCACACTGCTGCTCACAAACCTCCAGGCTGAAAAATATCCCTCTTCCTTCAAGCCATTTGTGAATAGCTTCTTCTGTATCCCATGTGACTGAAACTTACTAATCTGTCTACCAATCAGAATGAAATACTAGCTATGAAGACAGGCTGAGTAGGTTAGGTTTATTTTCACTAGAAAAAAAGGAGATTGAGGGGGGACCTGAATAAGGTTTGCAAAATCATGAAGGGTATAGACAGGGTGGATAGAGAGGGACTTTTTCACAGGTTGAAAGATTCAATAACGAGAGGTCGTGCTTTCAAAGTGAGAGGTGGAAAGTTTCAGGGGGATACACGCGGTAAGTACTTCACAGAGGGTGGTGGGCATTTGGAACGCGTTGCTAGCAGAGGCGGTAGAGGCAGGCACGGTCGATTCATTTAAGATGCGTATGGACAGATGCATGAGTAGGTTTTGAGCAAAGGAAGACAGATGCTAGGGAATTGACCGACAGATTTAGACAGTACATTTGGATCGGTTCAGGCTTGGAGGGTGAAGGGCCTGTTCCTGGGCTGTGAATTTTCTTTGCTCTTTGTTCTTTAAAAGAACAACTTGCTGAAGTCCATATAGACAAAGTCTTCATCAATCTTCTTTGTCACCTCTTCAAAAAACTCAACCAAATTAATGAGACGTGATTTCCCATGCAGAAAGACACGTTGTCTACCCCGATCAGCCCTTGCCTTCCCAAATGTGTGTAAATGCTATCCCTCAGGATCTCCTCCAACAACTTACCCACCACTGACGGCAGGCTCACCAGTCTACAGTTCCCCGGCGTTTTGGATCACTGTTTGCTTTTCTAGTCCCACTCCTCCACTGCTCACAACAAATGTTAAATGTGACCAGGTTGGTGATATGACCGATCATATCGGTCTCAGACTGGGTCAGGGTAAGTTTTAGGAATAGGTCAGGGTAGTTTCTTTAATCTGCTAAAACAACACGTTTATGATCCAGAGCAATGTTACTCAAACTATGATGGAAAGATGAATGGCAAACTGTTTGGGTATTGCAATTATATAATCAATATTTCCCTTTCTAAAAATGCTGACATACACACACACACACACACACACACACACACACACACACACACAATCTCTGCAATTTTAACTTGAAAGAACTTGGTACAAATATTATTGGAACTCATGACAAAGGAAAAATTGCGAGATTGTCCAAAACGTTGTTCTGCTTCTGAAATATTGTACTCACACAGCTGTTAGCAATGGGATTTCATCCTGGGAGAGTTTGGATTTGGCTGAATTCCCTTTGTTTTAGGCAGTGAGTAGATTCCAGTGAATTCTGGTTAGGGATCACCCAAAGGGTAGGACGGTGGTTAGCACTGCTGCCTCACAGCACCAGGGACTTAGGGTCGATTCCAGCCTTGGGTGACTGTCTGTGTGGAGTTTGCACGTTTTCCCGTTGTCTGTGTGAGCTTCTAATGGGTGATCCAGTTTCCTACCACAAACTGTGTAGGTTCGGTGGATTGGTCATGCTAAATTGTCTGTCGTATTCAAGGATTTCTAGGTTATGTGCAATAGTCAGGGGTAAATATAGGGAAATGGGTTGGGAAGGTTGGTATGGACTTGTTGGGTCGAAGGGCCTGTTTCCATACTGCAGGGATTCCATACAAATAAGAAGGGTAACGATAACTGTCGAGTTTTTTTATTAGCTCGCACACATTGCTGTGATGAGGAACAATGAAGGAGCGAGAGTGTAATAGGCCATTCGTTCTCAGACAGATTACATTTTCTCCCTCTCTGAATTGAACCACACAGTAAACTCATCGTCTCCCAAACTGGAACATGTGAGGTCTCCTTGTACATTGTCCAAACAATGTCTCCATCACATTCCCTGTTCCATGTAGGTGCATCATTGCTGCTGTCATGTACAGAGCCATACACTTCGCAGAAAATGGTCTCGTTCAATTTGAAATATATTTATATGTCCCTGCGTCTTTTAAAAAAATAAAAATGTTTAATTTATTCAAAATACCTGTGTTAAACTGAATGCATTTTTTAAACAAATACTGAAAATGCTGGAAAAGCTCGCCAGGTCTCTCAGTACCCAGATGCTGTAGGTGTACCAGCCTCCACCACTTCCTCTGGCAGCTCATTCCATACGCACACCACCCTCTGTGTGAAATGGTGCCCTTTAGACCTCCTCAAAACCTTTCCCCTCTCACTTTCCACCAATGCCCTCTAGTTTTGGACGCCCCTAACCTGGGGAAAAACCCCTGACTACTCACCTTATCCATGGCCATTTACTGCTGCAAAATGTGACCCCAATCAACACGAATGGCTGTACTTTCAGTCATCCGGGCCTAAATTCTGAAATGCAATACTGACACCTCTTCCTTCTCCATCAAATCACAATTCTAAATCCATTTTAATCAGTTTGTTCAGATGTATCCTGAGACACTTCTGTGGGCTTTACCCCTGGACATTTGTGCCCGGAGGAAGGGACACTAGCACCACTCTGCAATACCCATAAAGCTGTAACAGTATTCTCCTGTGTGTTTGTTCATCATCCTGTTCTGACATGCTGGAACATACCTCTGCAACAGGCAGGACTTGAATCCAGGACTTCTAGCCCAGAGCTAGGAACACTACCACACAAGTTCAGGAATTGGAATCAAATCCAGAGCTCTGGCTCAGAGACAGGGACATTACCCACCACACTACTATTCCCAGATTTTGGGTCATATTTTAGTGCCCACTTTCAGCTTGGTGTGGATTTATTATAATCAGGTTACCATTACTGAATTACAAACAGTACCTTGTTTATTAAACAAATGCAAGATATTGATCTCAACTGTAGGATATTGAGTGTACGTGCTGTGCCATCGAAATTAACTATAAACATCTTTAATTGCTAGTATCTGTAGTCTGCAATATTAAGGAAAGAAATCCTGCAGACACACTCTGCCCAATGAAGGGTCTCAAATAGGTATTTATTACTGAACACCAGAGACGAAGGAAGACCTTAATTTCTGACCCCAAAACACGTACCACTCTTACCCAACTCTCATGTGCGACTCCCCTTTTCCTAAAACAATGAAATGACACTAGGTCGCTGATTACTGCCCTGCCTCTCCTCCCCACTGACTGTGTCTGCAATCTGTCCCTCCTCCCCTAACCATACAAGGCAACCCAAGCTCAGGATCTTTGTGAAAATCAAGGCCAGAGTGTGCAGGCATCCTGGAGATGGGGAGGATATTTTAAAGGGGGAGAGTGATAAGGCAGTAATAACACACACTGGGCTGAGGGGTGGCAGACGGAGTGTAGTTTGGATTAATGCGAGGTATTGGGTTTGGTAAATCAAACAACAGCAGGACCTATACAATTGAAAGTAGAGTCTTTGGCAGTGCTGTAGTACAGAAACCTAGGCCGTCAGGTATAATTCTTTAAAATTTGCATCTCATATAGATAGTGTGGTTAAGAAGTTGTTTAACACACATGCCTTCATAGGACAGACCTTTGAGTATCGGAATTGGGACGTCATGTTGTGGTTGTACAGGACATTGATGGGACCTCTTCTGGAATACTGTATCCAGTCTGGTCACCCTGCCTGCTCATTCCATAGGCACACCACCCTCTGGGTGAATAAGCTGCCCCTTAGGTCACTTTTAAATGCTTCCCCTCTCACCTTAAGCCTATGTCCTCTAGTTTTGGACTCCCCGTACCCTTAGAAAATTACTTGACTATTCACTTTGATATTACTGACGTTGATATTATTAAGCTGGAGAGGGTTCAGAAGAGATGAAACTGGATGTTGCTGGGAAAGGAGGGAGTGAGCTGTAAGGAGAGGCTGGATCGGCTGGGACTTTTTTCAGTGAAGAATATGAGATTAAGCAGTAACTTTACAGAGGTTTATAAAATAATGAGGGTTACAGAGACTGAAGGGCTGATGTCTTTTCTCTAGAGTTGGGGATTCAAAACTGAGGGATTTTGAAGGTGCGAGGAAAAAAGATTTATGAAAGTCACGAGAGGTACTTGTGCGAGACAGAAGCTGGCTTGTGTTTGGAATGAACTTCCAGAGGAAGTGGTGAAAGCAGGGACAGTTACAAAGTTTAAAGGACATTTAGATCAGTACATGGATTAGACATCAGTTTGGATGGTGCTGTGAGCAGCTGCCCTCTCCCTCCCCCTCTCTGAATGAATCCCTGCTGATTTTCACCCTCTGCCAATGCCTATGCAGTGGCGTTTGGAGGCCAGCAGAGGGTAGCATTGCATCACTTTAAGCACCACAAAGACTGCCAGACCTGCCCCACACAGAGACACACAGATACACACACGGGAATGGTGAGGACACGACGTGAAGCTCATCTGGTAACTTAAATGTAAAATAAAGAAATGCTTAATTCGCCTTGTAAACTGTTAAAATATGAGGGGCAGATCTGCCAAATAAAAACATCAATTTATTTTTTCACTCTGAAAGTGAACATTTTACATCAACTATGCACAACTCTGGGACCCTCTTTCTCTTAACTGCTTATTACCCGACTCCAGCTCGATAGCAATATACTGTGTCTGGGTCTGCCAACTTCTCATATGCACAGGTGCTTGTAAGCTCTCAGTTCAGAACAGCATTCCCTCTTTGTTAAAGGTATAGTACACACTTTCAACTTCATCACATTATACCCTGATGAATATCGATAAGTGGATCCTATCCGCATTTCTTTTGCTCTGTGGTTTGTCAATATTTCATTTGCTCCGTCTGGTGTGTGTCAGGACTTTTGTTGCTCCATTGACAGCACGTCATTATTCGACTTTGTCCATAGGAATATATCAGTATTTCACTTGCTCACACTCGTGTATGTGGGGCAGAATTTCAGTTGTTTCATGGGTACTGTGACGCTATAACAATCTGAATGTTTGTAGATGGCACCGAACCTGGAAGAACTCTGAAGTCTATGGAGGACAGTGTGGAACTCTAACAGAACAATCACATGTTGGTGTAGTGTTCAGGTTTATGGCAGATGGGGATCAATGAAGAGAAGTGTGAGATGATACACTTTGGTAGGAAAGACAATGAACGGCAGGTTAAAGCAGGCTGTGACATTATAAAGGGGCTGCAGGAACAGAGAGCGCTGCGTGTATATGAGCACAGATTGTTGAAGATGTCAGGACAAGTGGGGAGGGCAGTTACTATCACAGATTAGTTTCAGTATCTGAGCTGTTTACAGGGGGAGGTGTAGGAGGGAATCTCGGTGCTCCCTTCCTGGGAGGTGGTGGTGACGATGTGTTGTGAGCCCACCCTCCTGTGACCGAGACCGGGGGGATTCCATTTGTACCAGCGCGACACAAAAGGGAGATGGCAACAGGGCCACGGCTTCTAAGTTGTGCCGGGGGGAAACGGAGGTGCCAGTGGGTTTAAACTGAGAATTGCCCTTCACGTATCATTGCTCCGTACTCGGTCGGTGGGAAGTGGATGTTTCAGAATCTCCACATGAGGCGTCCTGGTCATCTCCGGCTCGTACCAGGGTCCTCCCCACATGGCGGGGGGAGGGGGAGGGAACAGATATCAGGCACTCCACCACCCGGATAGGCCCTTTCTGTTCTATTCCAGGCTCTTTCTCCTGAAATGGGAGAAGTGGGGGGAGGGACTGAGGGTGGGAGTGGGTGGTCCTGCTGTTAGTGTTAGTGGAGGTGGGGATGGGGTCATGGTAAAGTGTCCGGAGGGAGTCAGTCCACAGTGTTGTATATATGCAGTGTTATTAGTGTGGGGGTGAAGTGGAGGGAGGGGGGAGAGAGAGGGAGAGAGAGAGAAAGAGACAGAGAGACAGAGACAGAGAGAGAAGGTGCAGCATGTGGCAGTGAGAGTGGTGGACCATGAGCCTTGTTCGGGGGTCAGTGCTGTAACAGATATACAGTGACTGTGAGGGAGCAAAGAGAACACGGTGACCCTTATCCTGACAGAGTGGGGAAGGTTATTGAAGCTTGTCCTGTATTGCTGGACATTTCTTCAGACTGAGATACTGCACTGAGCTGGGTGGTGAGCTTAGACCATGCTCGGTGGATCTGGTGGTGTCGCCCCCTCTGGGAAGAGAATGGTCCCCCTCTGTGCTAGCCCATCCACCAGGACCTCCGTGCCCCTGTTGACAAACCGTGGTGTAATTGTCCCTTATCTGCCATGCTCGGGGTAAACTATGCAGGGCAGCTCCAAGCTGAGAAAGCTCAATCGTTGTCCATTGTGCTTTTAAATATGACATCAGTGTCAGGGATCACGGAATATCTAGGGGCATCTGGGTGATGGTGTGTATCTCCATTCATGAAGGACTTCATTTACAAAGTTGTAGATCAAATGCTCATCCAAAACTCTCCATCATCTGAACTCACGCCAATGTCACTTTTTCCCATCTTTCCTGGGAAGACTGGCTCATGTTACAGGATGCTATCGAAGTGTCGACTTTTCAGCATTCTGAAACCTGGGAACACATCCTTCCAGGACACTGTCTCTCAGTCTCTCCTTCTCTGTCTATTTCCCAAACCCCTCCCATGTGGTGATATTTAAACTGATTCCCCCGCCATCTCTCTCTGGCAGTGATGTTCACACCCACAGCACCCCCTTGTCAGGGCAACAATGGAGAGATGGAGCTGTAAATGGATGGGAGCTGCACATCCTGTCACTTCCAGCCCGGGGTTCAAGTTTCCCCACGCTGGGCAGTGATCTATCACAGTGTTACTGAGCATTGCACTGGGGAGGCGGACACAGTCCTGCATGCAAGAAGGGTAACTGCTCCTGGTTTACAGATCAATGCACTCGGGTGGGGTACACAGCCCTACATGCTGGGAGGGTAACCACTCCTGGTTTACGGATCAATGCACTGGGGTGGGGTACACAGTCCTACATGCTGTGAGTGTAACTGTTCCTGGTTTACAGACTAATGCTCTGGGGTGGGGTACACAGTCCTACATTCTGGGAGTGTAACTGTTCCTAGTTTACAGATCAATGCACTGGGGTGGTGTACACAATCCTACATGCTGGGAGTGTAACCGCTCCTGGTTTAGAAATCAATGCACTGGGGTGATGTACACTGTCCTACATGCTGGGAGGGTAACTCGTCCTGGTTTCCAGATCAATGCACTGTGGTGGTGTACACAGTCCTACATGCTGGGAGGGTAACTGCTCCTGGGTTGCAGATCAATGCATTGGGGTGGTGTACACAGTCCTACTCACTTGGAGAGTAACTGCTCCAGGTTTGCAAATTAATTCACGGGTGATCACTGCACAGGTCACTGTGCTGGTCAGTCATTCCGGTTGAGGTTTATAGATACTGCAATGATGTGGTCTGTGCAGCTCCACATGCTGGATGGATATTTGTTTCAGGTTCACACATTAGTGCCCTGTTGTGGTCTGCACAGCTCCCAGTGCTGGACAGATATCTAGTCCGGGTTTATAGATCAATGCACTGATGTGTTCTGCACAGCTCACAGTACTGGACAGATATATGGTCTGGGTTAATAGATCAATGCACTGCTGTAGTCTGCACAGTACTCCACTCTGGACAGATCGATGGATGGCATTGACCATTGGAATGGAAGAATCTGGACAGATTACTGGGTTGTACTGAGCAGTACACTGGCCTGGTCTACACAGTGTTCCACGGTGAACAGATATCTCCTCTGGGTTGATGGTGTCTGGGCTGGTTCTATGAGGTGGATTGAGAATGTGGTGTATCTAACACTTTCAGCTGATCTGGCAATGCCTTTAATTCCCATTCCTGTGATTGGACCCTCCGTCTATCACTCCATTAATGTTACAGTGTGCCAATGCGCAGTACATCATGTTGGTGGGGTGGGTAGGGGGAAAGGTGATGGACAGGTCAAGGAGTTCCCCGGAATGTTCTGTCCCCGACATTCCATAACTGCCAGTCCCCGGAACGTTCTGTCCCCGACATTCTATATCTGACACTCCCCGGAACGTTCTGTCCCTGACATTCTATAACTGCCATTCCCCGGAACGTTCTGTCCCCGACATTCTATAACTGACATTCCCCGGAACGTTCTGTCCCCAAGATTCTATAACTGACATTCCCCGGAACGTTCTGTCCCCAACATTCTATAACTGACATTCCCCAGAACGTTCTGTCCCTGACATTGTTTGTGAACGGCCGGACATCAGTGAATTGAACAAACGATAAGATCCCGATGGAAGAGTTCCCGTTCCAGGGAGAAGGAGGCAATGTTCCGAAGGCACCTCAGGCAGTTAAAGGGGTGAATACGTTTTCCCTGCGTTTACATTTCTCCACGACACAGGATTGACAACAATTTAGACCAAAATACAGAAATTGCCAAACTCCGTTTGTCTTCAGGAAACTGGGAGAGAATCCTTCAGGACTGCAACGTTTCCACCCTCCGTATTGGGAACTGGGAAGGAGTGACCTGTGTCTGCTCTCGAGTGATCGAGTGTGTGGGAATGTTCTAGAAACCATCTGTCCTTATGGATGTGTCTCTGTGTGTTTGCGGAGGGAGGGTTTCTTGTGGTTTATGTCACATTTTTGTCAGTAATTCCGACCTTCCCATTTGTTATTCCAGCTCCAATTATTTTAATAAATCCCTGAATACAGGGACACATTTGAAAATCTCACTGGATCCCCGATCAAACGGGTCCCTTTGCCTCCAGGCTGATGGATAATGGGTTTGTTTTTCTTCCTCACAGCTAACGTAGTGACCATCTACGTCCTGCTTTATAAAGATTGTGAATTGTCTCCATGTGTAAGACGTTACCTTAGGGCCATGGCAGCGGCGGATCTCCTGGTCATTATCCTCGACCTGATCCTGAGACACATTCCCATTGTTTATCGGGAACAGTTTTATTTCCTGAAGGACTCCGTCCGCGTGTGTAATATCCACGACGTCCTGCTTTATGCAGCCACTGACTGCTCTGTCTGGTTCACCGTCACTTTCACCTTTGATCGGTTTGTGGCGATTTGTTGCCAGAAGCTGAAAAGTAAATATTGCAGTGAGAAAACGGCGGCTGTGGTTCTGGGAGCAGTGACTGTGCTGAGCTGTTTAAAGAACATTTCCTGGTATTTTATGCTCACGGCTCGGTATCGGATGTGGAACCGCCCCTGGTTTTGTGATGTAACAGACGCTGTTCGTAACTCCATTGTCTGGGTCACAATCGAGTCCCTCCACCACATTCTAACCCCGTGTGTCCCATTTCTCCTGATTCTGCTGCTCAATGTTCTCACCGTCAGACACATTTTCGTGACCAGCAGAGCCCGCAGGAGACTCCGCGCTCACGCCAATGGGGTCGCTCAGTCTGACACAGAAATGAGAAACCGAAAAAAACCCATCATTTTCCTGTTTGTGATCTCGGCCAATTTCATTCTTTTATGGTCAACGTTATTTGGAGACGGATGGGTGATATTGTGGATACCGCTGTGTATCTCCATCGCTTTGTTAAGGAATTGGGCTTCATGCTGCAGCTCCTCAGTTGCTGCACAAACACCGCGATTTATGCCGTGACCCAGACTAAGTTCAGGCAGCAACTAAAGAATGTGCTGAAATATCCCTTCACCCAAATTCATCAATCAATCGAATTCCCTCATTAATCAATCAATCCGAGATTTTCTCATTTTAGTTCAGTGTTTCAGCGATGGAGCAGGCTGTCGCTATGGTAACAGACTGAGGGTAGCGCTGGTTTGTCCATCCTTATCCCACAGGGCGGTAACAGGGAAACATTTCAATGTTTCTCACAACTCAGGGGCCAGTGAGAAAAGGTGTCATCCCACTGACAGCATCCAACACTTACATTTGTAAACAATAAAAATGTTCATTAAAGCGTGCCGAGCAGCAGAGTGACCGATGTTGCTGTGTGTCTTTGTGTTGGAGAAACTGAGCTGGAGCGAGACAGACTCAGCCCCAAGTCCTGGTCCTCAGGAGAGGGGAGGGGACCGGGCCCTGAGCTCATTAGCTGGGTTTAACTCCCTCTGTCCTCCCACTGCAGCCTGGCCTCCCCATTTCCTCTCCCCCACTCTTTCTCCTCAATTCCCTCCCTCTCTCTCACCACCTGTCCCTTTCAATCTCCCTCATTCCCCCTCTCACACATTCACACACACCCAACCCAGGTGTCTCCACCTGCCTCCACACTTCCCACCCCCATCCTCACTTTCACTGTCCTGCCGTCTCTGTCTCCCTCCAGCTGTTCCATCTTTATCCTATTTTCCCCCTCATCCTACCTCCCTTATCTCAACACCCCGCCCCCCACCCACACACACAGCCTCACGTCCAACCACACACCCCCAACTCCCAGTCTCTGGGTCAGAGGGAGAGGGAAGGACCAGGGACACAGAGTGTTTCAGAGAGAGAGGGAGGGGGGGCAGGAGCTAGCGATATTCAGTCAAAGAGAAACGGAGAGCGGTGGGGAGAGAGAGACACCAAGGGACGGGGGTCGAGCGTGAGAGAAGGTGGATAGAGTGAAGGAGCAGGGAGAGAGAGAAGGGAACAATTGAGAGATAGGGTGAGAGAGTGGAGGGAGAGGAGGCGAGGGAGGGAGGGAGAGGTCAAGAGAGGGGAGGGTGAGAGAGGGGAGGGGAAGATGGGGAGGGCGAGAGTGGGGAGGGAGGGGATGGCAAGAGGAAGGGAGGGGGAGAGAGGGGAGGGCAAGGGGAGGGCGAGAGATGGGAGGAAAGGAGGGGAGGGCGAGAGGGAGGGAGAGGGCGAGAGAGGGCCTGGGAGAGAGGGGAAGGCGAGAGAGGGGAGGGGTTGAGCGTGACAGTGAGGGTGGTGTGGGGCAGTGTGTGTCCTGGTAGTGGAGTGTGTGGTGGTGAGCGTGACGGTGGCGGTGGTGTGGGGCAGTGTGTGTGATGGTGGTGGAGTGTGTGGAGGTGAGCGTGACGGTGGGGGTGGTGTGGGGCAGTGTGTGTCCTGGTAGTGGAGTGTGTGGTGGTGAGCGTGACGGTGGGGTGGTGTGGGGCAGTGTGTGTCCTGGTAGTGGAGTGTGTGGTGGTGAGCGTGACGGTGGGTGGTGTGGGGCAGAGAAATGAGAAACCGAAACAAATCCATCATTTTACTGTTTATGATCTCGGCCAATTTCATCCTGTTATGGTCATCGATAATGCTGTATTCTATATGGGCCTGGATGTATTCTATTGGGTATCTCCATGGCTTTGTTTAGGAATTGGGATTCATGCTGCAGCTCCTCAGTTGCTGTACAAACACCGCGATTTATACCGTGACCCAGACTAAGTTCAGGCAGCAACTAAAGAATGTGCTGAAATATCCCTTCACCCAAATCCATCCATCCATCAAATTTCCTCATTAATCAATCAATCCGGGATTTTCTCATTTCAGTTCAGTTTTTCAGTGATGGAGTAGCCTGTCGCTATAGTAACAGACTGAGGGTAGCGCAGGTTTGTCCATCCTTATCCCACAGTGGGGGTTACAGGGAAATATTTCAATGTTTCTCACAACTCAGGGGCCAGTGAGAAAAGGCACAATCCCACTGACTGTATCCATCACTTCCATTTGTAAACAATAAAAATGTAGATTAAAGCGTGCCGAGCAGCAGAGTGACTGATGTTGTTGTGTGTCTTTGTGTTGGAGAAGCTGAACTGGAGAGAGACAGACTCAGCTCCAAGTTCTGGTCCTCAGGGGAGGGGAGGGGACCGGGCACTGAGCTCATGAGCGGGGTTTAACTTCCTCTGCCCCCCCCCCCCCACTCCAGCCTAGCCTCCCCATTTCCTCTCCCCTACCCTTTCTCATCACGTCTTAGAGAGAGAGGGACACGTCTTAGAGAGAGAGGGACAGGGAGCGAGAAAGATGGGTAGGCGAGAGAGAGAGAGAAGAGGAGAGAGGGAAGAGAGAGAGAGAATGAGGAGGTGAGAGAGTGAGGGGGCGAGAGAGAGAGAGGCGGGGTGAGAGATAGGGCGAGGGAGAAAAAAGTGGGATGTCAAGAGTGAGGTAGAGGCGGCAACAGTGAGAGGGTCGAGTGAGAGAGAGAGGGGTCTGCAAGTTTCCCCACACTGTTCAGGGACCTAACACAGTGTTACAGATCAATGCACTGGGGAGGTGTACATAGTCCTACATGCTGGGAGAGTAACTGCTCCTGGTTTACAGATCAATGCACTGGGGAGGTGTATACAGTCGTACATGCTGGGAGGGTAACTGCTCCTGGTTTACAGATCAATGCACTGAGTTGGTGTACACAGACCTACATGCTGGGAGGGTAACTGCTCCTGGTTTACAGATCAATGCACTGGGGTGGGGTACACAGTCCGACATGCTGGGAGGGCAAATGCTCCTGGTTTACAGATGAATTAACGGGTGATCACGGCAGAGGTCGCTGTGCTGATCAGAGTATCTCGTTGTGGTTTATAGATAATGGAATAATGTGATCTGTGCAGCTCCCCATGCTTGTTGGAGTGAATTGTTGAACTTCTCCAAAACAGGAATCTCTCTAAGGGTGTCATAGCCTTGCTCTGTTTTTAATACCCTTACCCACCTTTCAAAATTATTTTGTTTGATCCTTTCCAGGCAGGATTCTGATCCAATGCTGCAAATGAACAATTCAGTGGCTGAGTTATTTCAGGTTTTCTATTATACAGTACATAAAATATACCATATACATTGTTGTATAGAGCTGTTTGTCTGTGCATAAATATTGTTTTGCATTGGAGCTGATCTGTTTTCATGTAAATATTACTGTGCATCGAACTATCTCAGTTTATTTATAGCTTTCTTTGTATGGGAACTGTTTGTTCATAAATACAAATATTGTTATGGATGGGAAGTGTACATGTTTATATTTAAATCGTGTTTTGTTTTGGAGATGTTCATGCGTTTTCATAAGTATTTTTGTGCATTGGAATTGATGTGAATTATATCCCAGACCACAACAACTCGCTGCATCAAAACATCTTCCCCCTTGATACCTTTTGCTCTATTTGATGGGCCCTGATAACATCAGCGACAGCACATCTGCCTTGTGTGTCAGAGAGAGTAGTTACATTTCATTTAAACCCTTTCTCAATATCATTAAGAAATGATTAATCAAAGAAACGACATGTTTTTACAATTCAACCAAATAAAACAAAAAATTGTACAAAGTTAGAAAAATAGAATAATCTGGAGTGTATATGTCAATCCCTGTTTCCCTTCAGTGTTGTTATGGATTTGGTTGGACTGGGAACAGGGACTGCAGTTCAGAAATAATTGAATGAACAGCAGAAAGGAATCTTTTTAAAAATTTCACTGGAATTTCAGTGAAAATTCTGAAGTCTGCTCTAAACCCACCAGATGCAGACTAATGTAAACTCCACATGGAGCAGTCAGACAGACTCACACCAATGTGCTCTAAACCCACCAGATGCAGACTAATGTAAACTCCACATGGAGCAGTCAGACAGACTCGCAGCGAAGTGCTCTGACCACACTAGAGTGCATATTATTGTAAACTCCACATGGAGCAGTCAAGCAGACTCACAGCAATGAGCTCTGGCCCCACTAGAGGGCATATTGTTGTAAACTCCCCATGGAGCAGTCAAGCAGACTCACAGCAATGTGCTCTGACCCCACTAGAGTGCAGACTATTGTAAACTCCCCATGGAGCAGTCAGACAGACTCATAGCAATGTGCTCTGACCCCACTAGAGTGCAGACTATTGTAAACTCCACATGGAGCAGTCAGACAGACTCGCAGCGAAGTGCTCTGACCCCACTAGAGGGCATATTATTGTAAACTCCCCATGGAGCAGTCAAGCAGACTCGCAGCGAAGTGCTCTGACCCCACTAGAGGGCATATTATTGTAAACTCCCCATGGAGCAGTCAAGCTTTCTCGCAGCGAAGTGCTCTGACCCCACTAGAGGGCATATTATTGTAAACTCCCCATGGAGCAGTCAGGCAGACTCATAGCAATGTGCTCTGGCCCCACTAGAGGGCATATTATTGTAAACTCCCCATGGAGCAGTCAGGCAGACCCACAGAAATGTGCTCTGGCCCCACTAGAGGGCATATTATTGTAAACTCCCCATGGAGCAGTCAAGCAGACTCACAGCAATGTTCTCTGACCCCATTAGAGTGCAGACTATTGTAAACTCCCCATGGAGCAGTCAGACAGACTCATAGCAATGTGCTCTGACCCCACTAGAGGGCAGACTATTGTAAACTCCTAATAGAGCAGGAGAATCGACGTTCAGGGCATAAACCCTTCTTCAGGAATGAGGAGGGTGTGCCAAGCAGGCTAAGATAAAAGGTAGGGAGGAGGGACTTGGGGGAGGGGCGTTAGGAATGCGATAGGTGAAAGGAGATTAAGGTGAGGGTGAGTGGCCGGAATGGGGTGGGGGCAGAGAGGTCGGAAAGAAGATTGCAGGTCAAGAAGTCGGTGCTGAGTCTGAGGGCTGGGACTGAGAAAAGGTCGGGGGAGGGGAAATGAGAAAGCTGGAGAATCAGCATTCATCCCTTGTGGTTGGAGGGTTCCTAAGCGGAAGATGAGACGCTCTTCCTCCAAGCGTCCTGTGGCCAGGATCTGGCAATAGAGGGGGCCAAGGACCTGCATGTCCTAGGCGGAGTGGGCGGGGGGGTTAAAGTGTTCAGTCACGGGGCGGTTGTGTTGGTTGGTGCCCTAGAGGTGTTCACTGAAACGTTCCGCAAGTAGGCGGCCTGTCTCCCCAATATAGAGGAGGCCACATCGGGTGCAGCAGATGCAGTAAATGACGTGTGTGGAGGTGCAGGTGAATTTGTGACAGATATGGAAGGATCCCTTGGGGCCTTGGAGGGAAGTGGAGGGGAGGTGTGGGCGCAAGTTTTGCATTTCTTGCGGTTGCAGGGGACGGTGCCGGGAGTGGAGGTTGGGTTGGTGGGGTGTGTGGACCTGACGAGGGAGTCGATGAACGAGTGGTCTCTCTGGAACGCTGATAGGGGAGGAGAGGGAATATATCCTTAGTGGTGGGGTTTGTTTGGAGGTGGCGGAAATGATGAAGGATGATACGATGTATCTGGAGGTTGGTGGGGTGGTAGGCGAGGACCAGTGGGGTTATTTCATGGTGGTGATTGGAGGGGTGGGGTTCAAGGGCAGAGGAGCGGGAAGTGGAGGAGATGCGGTGGATAGCTTCGTCAACCACGTCTGAGGGGAAATTGAGGTCTTTGAAGAAGGATGCAATCTGTGTTGTTTGGTATTGGAATTAGTCCTCCTGGGAGCAGATGCGGCGGAGGAAAAGGAATTGGGAATATGGGATGGTGTTTTCACAGTGGGCAGGCCCGCCCTAACCCTACCCCCCCCCCCCACGACTTTCCCCCCACGGCTTTCCCCTCCCTCGACTTTCCCTCCTCGATTTTCCCACACTCGACCTCCCCCCCTTGACTTCCCCCCTCGACTTCCCCACTCGACTTCTCTCCCCTCGAATTTCCCCCCTCGACATTCCCCCCTCGAATTTACCCCCTTCGACTACCCCCCGTCGACTTTCCCCCCTTGACTTTCCCCCCAGACTTTCCCCCCTCGACTTTCCCGCCTCGACTTTCTGCGCTCTCGACTCCCCCCTCGAGTTCCCCCCCCCCCCCAGCATTGGGATTGAATGATAGATTAAAAAGAGGATATCCTTTAATGCAGCGTTCTTTCTCCATCCAAATACAACAGGACCCTCACATAAACCCCCGCAAAAACAGATAATCCCCTCCTCCCCTCCCTCCCTCTGTGTCTATATATGTCGATATATAACGTTAAACATCACACAAGCCCAGATTATAGTCCTAACAGGTTTCTCTGGAAACACTAGCTTTCGGAGAATCCTGTTACACTATAACCTGGTGTTGTCCAAGAACAACACCAGCATCTCCACCATCGAAATATAAAAATCACCATCGAGCTTTTAACCAG
The DNA here is from genome assembly GCF_037043375.1 of Chiloscyllium plagiosum. NCBI lineage: Eukaryota > Metazoa > Chordata > Chondrichthyes > Orectolobiformes > Hemiscylliidae > Chiloscyllium > Chiloscyllium plagiosum. The sequence goes on along the minus strand of NW_028270175.1, from coordinate 57,090,290 downwards.
ATGCTTGCTTTAAACACACACAGCAAGATCCCACTAGCAGCAGTGTAACCACAGATAGATCGTGTGTGTCCCTGATGCTGGTTAAGGGTTTGATTCTGTCTCTTGGACAAGAGGGAGCAATCCACCTGTTGAACAAATTCCAAATATTTCCCCCTTCCTGCTCTGTGCCCCGCACTCTCTGATCCCCGTCTTGTGGTCTCTCCATCTAAGATCTCTCTCTGTTTTCTCTCTCTCTGTTCCCCTCTTACTGTCTCCATCTCTGATCTCTCTTCCCTCCCTCTCTCTGTTTCCCCTTACTCTCTCCATCTCCGAGAAGTCTCTGTTCCTCCCCTCTCTCCCTCTATCTCTGATATCTCTTCCTCTGTGTCCGCCCTCTCTCGCTGTCTCCATCTCGAAGATCTTTCGCCCTGTTTCTCAGACTTTTCACATTTTATTCCCCTGGCCAATGTGCATGACTCTGACATTAGAATGGGGCTTGGAGAGAGTTTCACATGTTAAGGTATTAATTCCCTCCTCGGGGAGTCCTTCTTCCCTAACCCTGGGGGTGTAACCTGTTTGTGTCACAATCCCAAGGCCCTGGTTCCTTTGATCCAGGCCTCAAATCCATTTTAAACCAATGAAACTTCTACTGGGACAGTCAGCATCCTCTTTCACTACTTCCTCTCTCTCTCTCTCTCACACACTATGTCTCTCTAGCCCCCTTCACACCACCATTCCCCCTCTACCTCTCTCTCTGTCCCTGGAGCTGGATTGAGAGAGGGAGGCAGTGGCATATGTTGGATCAGAGTGTGCAGCAGCTCCCCCTCCATCTTTTTTCCTCATTTGTCTCCCCCAGTCCAGACCAGAACACACCCTCTTGTTGTAAAAATCCAATAGATAGCCGGAACCCCACCATTCTTTTCTGTCTGTGTGTGTGTGTAAACGAACGACAAGGAGATAGGGCAGTTTCTGATTATTCTCTCTCTCTCTGCCTGATGGTTCCTCGCGGCAGAAGTGATTGAATTCTCTCTGTCTCTGCATCATCCCGAGTTTCAGCTCCTGGGTCCAATCTCCTCCTCACCCCCAGGGTAAGGGAGAGCGGGGGATGGGGAAACACACTGAGAAATAAAAACAAATCAATTTAAAATGAAATACAACTGTGGCACCAAATGTTCAGCAAGGGCCCACAGCTCTCTGCATTCCCCAATCTCCTACGTGACCCTGTGACACTGGTTCAGTTTAATTATTGCAGAATTAATGAATTGCTGACCATCACAGCGACATTGAAATACACAGACATCACCGCAAAACAATTGACCAGAGGCTAGAAACATTAATAAACACGCATGCACAGCAACATTCGACAAGCAGCAATCTAACCACATACACATCGTGGGTGATGCTGGTTAAGGGTTGACGTATTTGTGTCAAATCCCAAGGCCGCAGTTTCCTTAGCCCCAGGCTTCAAACCTGTTCAAAAACGACAAGGCCGCAATCCGACAGGTCCCGGTAAAAGTCAGCCCCCTCCCCAGAGAGAGGAGATTAAACCTCTGGGTAATACAAAGACAAAACTCACCTGGGCCCAACAGGCTGCAGCCTGTCAAACAGGCCTCAGGCCTGCATTCCCCCTCTGGAGGAAGCTCTTGTTTGAAGGTTTCCTGCTCCCAAACACACACTTTTCAAATCCTCAAGTGGCCAGGAAGATCCCTTTGGGAGGAAGGAGGCATCATTAGTGGGAAGGCTGAGCAGGAAAATCTTTCACAGGAAGATAGCACATCAAGATCCCAGCCTTTCCCCACTCAGTGAGACAAGACAACTTCTCAGCAACATCCAAACACAAACACATCGCGTGATGGGTTGAGTTGTCATATTGAAAAGTTTGAAATGACAGTTAGCTGATTAAACCACTCACTGCCTGCAACGATGGCATTACGGTAATTGACGCACAGCAACTCCCACATGTGACAGTGCTGTCGAAGCTCAATAATCTGATCATTTTTATTTCAAGTTTAAGTATTTCCTGTCACCCCAGAATCAAACATTGCAGCTATTTCACAATCTCACACGGCCCCTCTCTCTCTCTCTCTCCTGTTTCTCTTGTTCTCACCATTTTTTATTTCTTTCTCTCGCTCTCTTTCTCTCCATGTTAAATTCGATCATCCTGCCCTCTTTATCACCCACTTTCCTCTGATAGGGTGACAATTCTTTCCAGAGGGTCAGATATTTTGCGTTAGATTTCCCTCCCGAGGGAGTCCCGTCTCCCAGATCCTGGGGGTTTAACCTGTTTGTGTCAACAATGCTCAGGTTACATTAATCAGGCTTCAAACCCATTTTAAAACCGCCAAGGCCGTGATCTGACAGGACCCAGTTAACCAGAGGCCCCGAAAAACCAGGCTCCCACATCCAACCCCCAACCCCTGAGGAGATGAAACCTCGTGGGAATAAACAGACCCCCACTCAGCTGGGCCCCATGGGCTGCAGCCTGGCCAACAGGCCTCAGGCCCGTGCTCCCCCTCTGGAGGTTGTTCTTGTCCTGGCCCCCAGGCATTTTGGATCTTCATTTTCCTGCTTTCACAACAAAAGTTCCTCAGGATAAAAGAGAGAAGCGTTGAGTTGGTGAGAGGTAGGGAGAGCGAGAGCAGTGTGATGAAAAATTACACAGCAAGATCCCAGTTTAAACACAATCCCACTACTCTCTTCCGCCATGCTCAATGCATTTCATAACATTACAGCAACATCAAAGTACAAACAAGTCAAAAGAAAATATTAAAGTAATCTTTAATATTTTCAAACTGTGTCAGTGCAGTTTGAAAATATTAAAGATTACTCCCACACTAGCGTCTCAGAGCCTGACTGTAGGTAGGCTTTCTGAGGCACACACACACAGGGCTGGGAATGGAGAGGGGCATATTTGCTGAGGTTTTCTTGGGATTTTCCTGCTGTATGTGTGATTCCCTTAATTAATCTCTGTCTCTGTCCCTGTCTGTCTGTCTCTTTCTCTCTGTTTCTATGTGTGTGTGTCTCTCTCTCTGTGTATCTCTCGCTTTCTCTCTGTCCCTGTGTGTCCCACTCTCTGTCTCTCTCTGTCTCTGTCTCTCTTTCTCTGTCTCTTTCTCTCTGTCCCTGTGTGTGTGCGTCTCTCTCTCTTTCTCTGTCCCTGTGTGTCCCACTCTGTCTCTCTCTCTCTCTCTCTGCCTTCTCTCTCTGTCCCTGTGTCTGTCACTTCTGTGTCTCTGTCTCTGTCTCTCTCTCTGTCTCCCTCTTTCTGTCCCTGTATATGTGTGTGTCTCTCTCTGTCTGTCTATCTCTGTCTGTCTCTCCCTACCCTGCTCTACATCCAGCCATTTCTATCTTGATTTTCAGTCCTTTATTTCCTTTCCCTTTCTCAAAAATATTGGCAGAGTTTGGGAATTTAAATCATAGATCACGTGCCTGCCCCTCAACACCCACGTTTCAAACTCTCTGCTCCCCTGCCTTCACCCCACCACACACAGAGACACACACAGAGACACACAAACAGAGACACACACACAGAGGCAGACACAGAGACACACATGCACACACACACCGACACACACACACACACACAGACACACATAAACACACACCAACACACACACACACACCGACATGTACACACACCGAAACACACACACATATACCGACACACACACACACAGACACCCACACAGACACACCCCAACACACAACATGGGCACTGTGCACAGATTTAGTCTGGGCGAGAGTCAGTGAGGGTCTGAGCTCAAGTATCATCACAGAAATGTCTCAGTGTGTGAGATAGTGAGACCATGCCTCTGTGTGTGTGAGAGAGATAGTGAAACATGCCTTTGTATGTGTGTGAGATAGTAAGAAATCCCTCTGTGTGTGTGTGACCTCGTGAAACCATGTCTGTGTGTGTGTGTGTGTGAGATAGTGAGACCATGCCTCTGTCTGTGAGAGAGAGATAGTGAGACCATGTCTCTCTGTGTGTTTGTGAGATGGTGAGACCATGCCTTTGTGTATGTGTGTGAGAGATAGTAAGACCATGCCCCTGTGAGTGAGAGAGATAGAGACCATGACTCTTTGTGTGTGAGAGAGATAGTGAGACCATGCCTCTCTGTGTGTGAGAGAAATAGTGAGACCGTGCCTCTGTGTATGTGAGAGAGAGTGAGACCATGCCTGTGTGTGAGAAAGAGAGTGAAACCATGCCTATGTGTATGTGTGTGAGAGTGAGACCATGCATCTGTGTGTGAGAGAGTGAGACCATGCCTCTGTGTGTGTGTGTGTGTGTGTGAGAGAGAGAGAGAGAGAGACAGAGAGTGAGACTATGCCTCTGTGTGTGAGGGAGAGTGAGACCATGCCTCTGTGTATGTGTGGGAGAGTGAGACCATGCCTCTGCGAGTGTGTGTGTGTGTGTGTGTGTGCGTGTGTGTGTGTGTGAGAGAGAGAGAGAGAGAGAGAGAGAGAAAGAGAGAGAGAGAGAGAGACTATGCCTCTGTGTGTGTGACTGTGTGTGACAGAGAGACCATTCTTGTGTGTGTGTGACAGAGAGAGATCATACCTCTGTGTGTGTGCCTGAGATAGTGAGACCATGCCTCTGTGTGTGTGTGTGAGATAATGAGACGATGCCCCTGTGTGTGCGTAAGGGAGAGAGTGAAACCAAACCTCTGTGTGTGTGTGAGAGAGTGAGACCATGCCTTTGTGTGTGTGTGAGTGAGAGTGAGACCATCCCTCTGTGTGTGTGAGAGTGAGACCATGCCTGTGTGTGTGTGAGTGAGACCATGCCTGTGTGTGTGAGTGAGACCATGCCTCTCTGTGTGTGAGACCATGCCTGTGTGTGTGAGAGAGAGAGTGAGACCATGCCTGTGTGTGTGCGAGAGAGAGTGAGACCGTGTGTTTGTGTTTGTGAGAGAGTGAGACCATCCCGCTGTGTGTGAGAGAGTGAGACCATGTGTGTGTGAGAGAAAGTGAGACCATGCCGCTGTGTGTGTGTGTGATTCCATCTAAGTGCCCAGTTTCCGTGTCAATGTTGTCCCTCCATAATGTAACTGTGTATAAACCACGTGTTTCTGTCCATGTCACAGTAATGACCCACGAATCATACACTGTCCCTCACTCTCATTCACTCACTCTCTCACACGTGTACACACACACTCCCTCACCCAACGTATTCAGTCCCTCACACACATGCCCTTTCACACACTTGCAGATTTCCACCCTGACATGCACACACTGACACACACAGTCACTCACAAATGCACACTCAAACATTTTCACACGCACTATCACAATCTCTCTCTCACACTCACACAAACATACACACACACTCTCTCCCTGTTTCACTCACATACACACACTTTCACTCACTCATTCTCTCTCTCTACACTCTCTCTCACACACACTCTCGCTTCTACATACTCTCTCAGTTACTCACACTTTTACACACACACTCACATACACACTTTCTGACACACGCACCCCCACAGACTCCCATTCACCATCTCATATATTCTCACTTTCACACGCTCACTCTCTCACGCTCCAAAACTCTGTCAATCTCACACACACTTGCAATGTCTCTTTCACACACTCTAACACACTATCCTGCCACACAAAAACAGTTTTTTTCTCACACGCACAATCGGTATTTCTCTCATACAAGCTCATACTGTCTTCCCCTCCTCTCTCACACACTCTTTCTCTCTCGCACACACAATCTCTCTCTATCTCTCTTTCTCTTTCTCTCTCTCTCTGTCTCTCAGGCACACTCACACAGGAAGTGTGGACACAAATTCTTCATCTCACATGCAGACACTCTCTCGCACGCACACACACTCTCTCACATGCATGAGCTCTCTATCTCTCTCGGTCACACACACACACATGCTCTCACATTCTTTCTCACATGTGCACACGCTTTCTCTTGCACACACACACACATTTTCTCATGCACATGTGCACACTCTTCCACACGCAGACACTCTCTCCCTCACACATGTCCTCTCTCTAACGTGCGCACTCACTCTCATTCAATTGTACACACACACTCACACACACTCGCATGCATTCACTCTTTCACATACACACAATTCCGCTCTCTCACTCTCACACTCTCTTTCTCTCAATCACACACACTCTCATGCATGTGAACATCATATCTCACACATGCTCATTCTCTTTCTCACTCACATGCGCACATTTTCTCTCTCATGCGTGCACACTATCTTATGCACGCACTTTGTGTTTTGCACACAGGCATTCTCTCTATCTCACACACACGCATTCTCTCACTCACGCACATACTCATTCTCTCTCACTCCCAAACACGCATTCTCTCTCACACACACATTCTCTCTCTCATGCATTCTAGCTCACACGCACACACGCATTCTCTCTCTCAGGGACACATGCATTCTCTCTCTCGCACATGCATTCATTCTCTCACACGCACGCATTCTCTCTCACACACACACGCATTCTCGCTCTCGCAGACACGCATTCTCTCTCTCTTGCACACGCGCATTCACTCTCTCATACACACATTCTCTCTGAAACACGCATTCTTTCTCTCACGCATTTTCTCTCACAAGGACACACTCATTCTCTCTCGTGCACACACGCATTCTCTCAGAGACACTCGTATTCTCTCTCTCTCGCACATGATTTCTCTCTCGCTCTCGCACACATGCATTCTCTCTCTCGCACACGCATTCATTCTCTCGCACGCACGCATTCTCTCTCACACACGCGCATTCTCTCTCTCACACACACGCATTGTCTCTCTCTCTCTCTTGCACACACACATTCTCTTTGTCTAGTACACACATTCTCTCTGTTTCTCACGCATTGTCTCTCATGCACATATTCTCTCTCTCACGCACACATGCATTCTCTCTCGCTCTCGCATGCACACAATCTCTCTCACGCACACATTCACTCTCTTTCTCGTACACACTCACACTCATTCTTTCTTGCATCCACACGCACTCTCGCACACATGCACTCTCTTTCTCTTACACGCACACACACTCAGTCTTTTGTTCTCGCTCTCATGCACATACGCATTCTCCCTCACGCACACACTCATTCTCTCTCTCTTTCACACAGACACGCATTCTCTCTCTCACACACACACATTCTCTCTCTCACATGCATTCTCTCTCACACACACGCATTCTCTCTCTCGCACACACACGCTCTCTCTCTCACGCACGCACGCATTCTCTCTATCACTCATACACGCATTATCTCTCTCACAAATGCATTCTCTCTCACACACACACGCATTTTCTCTATCATGCACGCACGCATTCTTTCTTTCTCGCGCACACGCATCCTCTCTCACGCACACATGCATTCTTTCTTTCTCACGCGCATTTTCCCTCTCTCACACACGCATTCTCTCTCTCTCAGAAACGCATTCTCTCTCTCTCACACACGCATTCTCTCTCTCTCATCCACACGCATTCTCTCACTGTCACACGCATTCTCTCTCTCTCTCACATGCATTCACTCTCTATCACACACGCATTCTCTCTCTCTCGCACTCGCATTCTCTCTCTCTCACATGCATTCTCTCTCACACACACACATTCTCTCTCTCTCACTTACTCATTCTCTCTCTCACACACACACACACACACACTCTCATGCGCACACGCCTTTTCTCTCTCTCACACACATTCTCTCTCTCACACTCACGCGTTCTCTCTCACACACACGCATTCTCTCTCACACATACACATTCTATCTCATGCACACACATTCTCGCTCTCGCACTCACGCATTCTCTCTCTCACACACGCATTCTCTCTCTCACGCACACACGCATTCTCTCTCTTGCACACATGCGTTCTCTCTGTCGCACACATGTATTATCTCTATCACGCACACATGCATTCTCTCGCTCCCACGTATTCTTTCTCTCACGCACACACGCATTCACTCTCACGCATAGATGCCTTCTCTCTCGCACACACGCATGTTCCCTCTTGAGCACACGTCTTCTTTCTCTCACACACATGCATTCTCTCTCTCACGCACACACGCATTCTCTCTCTCACACACATGCATTCTATCTCTCTCTCTTGCACGCATTCTCTCTCTCATGCACACACGAATTCTGTCTCTCGCAGTCATGCATTCTCTCTCACACGCATTCTCTCTCACACACACATTTATTCTCTCTCATGCATACACACGTTCTCTCTCTCTCATGCACGCATGCATTCTCTCTCGCACACACACACATTCTCTCTCACGCACGCATGCATTCTCTCTCTCTCACACATACGCATTCTGTCTCTCATGCACACATGCATTCTCCCTCTCTCACACGCACGCATTCTCTCTCTCGCATGCATTCTCTCTCTCAAGCCCACACGCATTCTCTCTCTCGCACATGCGCATTCTCTCTCTCTCACCCACGCATTGTCTCTCTCATGCATGCACGCATTCTCTCTCTCTCACGCACATACACATTCATTCTCTCACGCTCACACGCATTCTCTCTCTCTCGCCACACACTCATTCTTTCTCTCACACACACGCATTCTCACTCTCTCACACACACACGCATTCTCCCTCACACACACACGCATTCTCTCTCTCGCACACATGCATTCTATCTCTCTCACACGCATTCTCTCTCCGTCATACACACATGGTTTTTTTCTCTCTCGCACCCACATTCTTTCTCTCATGCACACATGCATTCACTCTCTCACGCACACACGCGCTCTCTGTCTCATGCACACATGCATTCTCTCTCTCACATGTATTCTCTTTCTCTCACACACATTCACTCTGTCTCTCATGCACACACGCATTCTCTCTCTCTCATGCGCACACGCATTCTCTCTCTCGCACTCACGCATTCTCTCTCTTACGCACACACCTTCTCTCTCACACACACACACGCATTCTCTCTCTCTTGCACACACGCATTCTATCTCTCAGGCACACATGCATTCTCCCTCTCTTCATGCGTGCATTATCTCTCTCTCTCACACGCATTCTGTCTCTCTCACACACACACATTCTTTCTCTCAGACTCGTGCCTTCTGTCTCACGTACACACTCATTCTTTCTCTCACGCACTCACACATTCTCTCTTTCGCACACACTTTTTCTCTCTCTCACACACACACATTTTCTCTCTCTCACACACATATACATTCTCTCTCTCGCACTCACAGATTCTGTCTCTTTCGCATGCATTCTCTCTCTCACGCATGCACGCATTCTCTTTCACGCACACAGACACTCTCTCTCTCATGCTCGTGCATTCTCTCTCTCTCTCACACGCATTCTCTCTTTCACACACACCCATTCTCTCTGTCATGCACACATGGAATCTCTCTCTCTCACACGCATTCTCTCTCTCGCGCCCACATGCATTCTCTCTCTCTCGCACTCATGCATTCTCTCTCTCGCATGCATGCATTCTCTGTCTCATGTACACATGCATTCTCTGTCTCTTGCACTCACGCATTTTCTCTCTCACACGCTTTCTCTCTCTCTCACAAACTCATTCACTCTCTCACGCACACACGCATTCTCTCTCTCTCGCACACATGCATTCTCTCTCTCATGCACACACACATTATCTCTCTCACACACATTCTCTCTCACGCACACACGTATTCTCTCTCTCTCACACACACACGCAATCTCTCTCTCATGCACACACACATTATCTCTATCACACACACATTCTCTCTCTCGTGCACATGCATTGTCTCTCTCGTGCAAACAGGCATTATCTCTCTCACACATGCATTCTCTCTCTCTTGCACACACACATTCTCTCTCTCATGCACATATGCATTCTCTCACACCCACTCACACATTCTCGCTCTCATGAACACACAAATTCTCTCTCTCTCACACATGTTCTCTCTCTCGCATTCACGCATTCTCTCTCTCACGGACACACGTGTTCTCTCTCTTGTAAACATGCATTTTCTCTCTCGCACACACGCATTCTCTGTCTCATGCGCACATGCATTCTTTCTCTCGTACACACACATTCTCTCTCTCATGCTCACACGCATTCTTTCTCTCACGCACACACGCATTCTCTCTCTCACACAGACGCATTCTCTCTCTCACGCACACACGCATGCTCTCTCACACACGCACGCATTCTCTCTCACTCACACACGCATTATCTCTCTCTCACATGCATTCACTCTCTCACACCCCAGTATTTCTCTCGCACACGCATTCTCTCTCATTCTAATACATTCTCTCTCAAGCACACGCATTCTCTCTCATTCTAATGCATTCTCTCTCTCACACACACACATTCTCTCTCTCACACACACATTCTCTCTCTCACACACACATTCTCTCTCTCTCTCACATGCATTCTGTGTCTCAGGCATTCTCTCTCGCGCATACGCACCCATTCTCTCCCTAACACACATTCCCTCTCTCACGCACACACACATTCTTTCTCTCACACACACACTTATTCTCTCTCTCTCTCATGCACGCATTCTCTCTTCTGCACACATGCATCCTCTCTCTCATGCACACACTCATTCTCTCTCTCATGCACACACGCATTCTCTCTTTCACGCACACATGCATTCTCTCTCTCTCGCATACAAGCATTCTCTCTCTCACGCACACATGCATTCTCTCTCACTCACACAAGCATTATCTCTCTCTCACAAGCATTCTCTCTCTCACAAGCATTCTCTCTCTCACACACACACTTATTCTCTCTCATGCACACATGCATTCTCTCTCATGCACACACGCATTCTCTCTCTCGCACTCACGCATTGTCTCTCTTATGCACACATTCTCTCTCACACACACACACGCATTCTCTCTCTCTCGCCCACATGTATTCTCTCTCTCACGCACGCACTCTCTCTCTCTCGCACACACGCATTCTCTCTCTCACGTACACACGCATTCTCTCTCACGCACACACAAATTCTGTCTCACACGCATTCTCTCTCTCACGCACACACGCACTCTTTCTCTCAGACATGTGCATTCTCTCTCACACACACACTCATTCTCTCTCACATGCACACACGCATTCTCTCTCTCACACACGCATTCTCTCTCTCACGCATACATGCACTCTCCCTCTCTCACATGCATTCTCTCTCTCGCACACATGCATTCACACTCTCACACACATACATTCTCTCTCTCTCTCTCTCTCTCTCTCTCTCTCACGCATTCTCTCTTTCTCACACACATTCTTTCTGTCAGGCACACACGCAATCTCTCTCTCTCACACGCATTCTCTGTCTCTCACCCACATGCATTCTCTCTCTCTCTCGCACACATTCTCTCTCTCATTTACACATGCATTTTCTGTCTCTCGCACTCACGCATTCGCTTACTAACACGCATTCTGTCTCTCTCACTCACTCATTCTCTCTCTCACGCACACGCATTCTTTCTCTCACGCACACATGCATTCTCTCTCTCGCACACATGTATTCTCTCTCTCACACACTTTTTCTCTCTCTCTCACACACACATATATTCTCTCTCTCGCACTCACACATTCTGTCTCTCTCGCACGCATGGTCTCTCTCACGTATGCATGCATTCTCCCTCTCTCACACGCATTCTCTCTCTCACACACAGACACACTCTCTCTCATGCACATGCATTCTCTCTCTCTCACACACGCATTCTCTCTTTCGCACACACCCATTCTCTCTGTCATGCACACATGGAATCTCTCTCCCTCACACGCATTCTCTCTCTCTCCCCACACGCATTCTCTCTCTCACACAAACTCATTCACTATCTGACGCACTCACGCATTCTCCCTCTCGTGCACACAGGCATTATCTCTCTCAGACATGCATTCTCTCTCTCGCACACACACATTCTCTCTCTCATGCACACATGCATTCTCTCAGTCGCACTCACACATTCTCTCTCTCATGAACATACGCAGTCTCTCTCTCACACGTGCACACACATTGTCTCTCTCTCACACACATTCTCTCTCTCTCACATGCATTCTGTGTCTCACGTATTCTCTCTCTCTCGCACATGCGTACCCATTCTCTCTATAACACACACATTTCCTCTCTCACGCACACACACATTCTTTCTCTCACGCACACACTTATTCTCTCTCTCTCATGCACACATTCTCTCTCCCGCACACACACATTCTCTCTCTCATGCACTCACGCATTCTCTCCCTCACGCACACACGCATTCTCTCTCTCTCGCACACATGCATTCTCTCTCTCACGCACACACGCATTCTCTCCCTCGCTCAAGCATTCTCTCTCTCACACTCACTCTGTGTCTCACGCATTTTCTCTCTCTCGCACATGCGCACCCATTCTCTCTCTTACACACACATTCCCTCTCTCACGCACACACGCTTTCCTTCTCTCATGCACACATTTATTCCCTCTCTCTCTCATGCATGCATTCTCTCTCCCGCACTTACGCATTCTCTCTGTCATGCACACACTCATTCTCTCTCTCACGCACAAACGCATTCTCTCCCTCATGTACACACGCATTCTCTCTCTCTCGCACACACACATTCTCGATCTCGTACACATGTATTCTCTCACCCGCACACATGCATTCTCTCTCTCACGCTCACACGCATTCTCTCCCTCACGCACACACACATTCTTTCTCTCATGCACACACGCATTCTCTCTCACTCACACACGCATTATCTCTCTCTCACACACATTCTCTATCTCACGCACACGCACAGTCTCTCTCTCACATACGCAATCTCTCTCATTCTCCTGCATTCTCTCTCTCAAGCAACCATTCATTCTCTCTCACGCACAAACGCATTCTCTCTCTCTCACACATTCTCCCTCTCTCACACGCACTCTGTGTCTCACATATTCTCTCTCTCCCACACACGTGCACCCATTCTCTCTCTGACACACACATTCCCTCTCTCACGCGCACACGCATTCTTTCTCTCACGCACACACTCATTCTCTCTCTCACGCACACACGCATTCTCTCTCACATACATTCTCTCTCTCTCTCACACGCATTCCGTGTCTCCTGCATTCTCTCCCTCTCGCACACGTGAAACCATTCTCTCTCTGACACACACATTCCCTCTCTCACGCACACACGCATTCTTTCCCTCACGCACACACTTATTCACTCTCTCATGCACATACGCACTCTCTGTCTCATGCACACACGCATTCTCTCTCTCACACATGTGCATTCTCTCTCACGTACACACCCATTCTCTCTCTCTCATGCACACATTCTCTCTCCCTCACACACACATTCTCTCTCTCATGCACACACACATTCTCTCCCTCACGCACACACACATTCTCTCTCACGCACACACGCATTGTCGCTCTCGCACACACGCATTCTCTCTCTCACACGCTTTTTCTCTCTCACTCACACACGCATTCTCTCTCTCTCTCACACACACATTCTCCCTCTCTCACACGCATTATCTCTCTCGCACACATGCAATGACTCTTTCTCACACACGCATTCTCTCTCTCTCACCCACACGCATTCTCTCTCTCTCACACACATTCTCTATCTCACGCACACGCACAGTCTCTCTCTCACATACGCAATCTCTCTCATTCTCCTGCATTCTCTCTCTCAAGCAACCATTCATTCTCTCTCACGCACAAACGCATTCTCTCTCTCTCACACATTCTCCCTCTCTCACACGCACTCTGTGTCTCACGTATTCTCTCTCTCCCACACACGTGCACCCATTCTCTCTCTGACACACACATTCCCTCTCTCACGCGCACACGCATTCTTTCTCTCACGCACACACTCATTCTCTCTCTCACGCACACACGCATTCTCTCTCACATACATTCTCTCTCTCTCTCACACGCATTCCGTGTCTCCTGCATTCTCTCCCTCTCGCACACGTGAAACCATTCTCTCTCTGACACACACATTCCCTCTCTCACGCACACACTTATTCACTCTCTCATGCACATACGCACTCTCTGTCTCATGCACACACGCATTCTCTCTCTCACACATGTGCATTCTCTCTCACGTACACACCCATTCTCTCTCTCTCATGCACAATTCTCTCTCCCTCACACACACATTCTCTCTCTCATGCACACACGCATTCTCTCCCTCACGCACACACACATTCTCTCTCTCACGCACACACGCATTGTCCCTCTCGCACACACGCATTCTCTCTCTCACACGCTTTTTCTCTCTCACTCACACACGCATTCTCTCTCTCTCTCTCACACACATTCTCCCTCACTCACACACATTATCTCTCTCGCACACATGCAATGACTCTTTCTCACACACGCATTCTCTCTCTCTCACCCACACGCATTCTCTCTCTCACGCACACATTTTATCTCTCATGCATACATGCATTCTCTCTCTCTCACACTCATGAATTCTCTCCCTCATACGCATTCTCTCTCTCACAGAAACTCATTCACTCTCTCGCGCACACACGCATTCTCTCTCTCACGCACATTCTCATTCTCTCCCTCACGCACACACACATTATCTCACTCACACACATGCATTTTCTCTCTCATGCACACACACATTATCTCTCTCTCACACACATTCTCTCTCTCGCGCACATGCATTCTCTCTCTCATGCACACATGCATTCTCTCACTCGCACTCACACATTCTCTTTCTCGCGCACACGCAATCTCTCTCTCATGCACACATGCATTCTCTCACATGCACTCACACAGTCTCTCTCTCTCATGCACACCCGCACTCTCTCTCGCAAGTGCACACATTCTCTCTCTTTCACATGCATTCACTCTTTCTAATACACGCATTCTCTCTCTCTTGCCCACACACATTCTCTCTCAGGCACTCATGCATTCTCTCTTTCATACGCATTCTCTCTTTCACACAAACTCATTCACTCTCTCACGCACACACGCATTCTCTCTCTCACACATTCACGCATTCTCTGTCTCTCGTACTCACGCATTCTCTCTCTCTCGCACTCACGCATTCACTCTCTCACGCACATACACATTCTCTATCTCACGCACACATGCATTATCTCTTTCATTCACACACGCATTATCTCTCTCACACATGCATTCTCTCTCTCATGCACACATGCTTTTCTCACTCGCACTCACATTCTCTCTCTCAGGCACACACGCACTCTCTCACACACGTTCTCTCTCTCTCTCTCACACATTCTCTCTCTCACACACACTCTCTGTCTCACACACACATTCTCTCTCTCACACACACACGCATTGTCTCTCGCACACACAATGTCTCTCTCGCACTCACGTATTCTCCCTCTCATGCACACTCATTATCTCTCTCACGCACACATTCTCTCTCTCACGCTCACACACATTCTCTCTCTCATGCACACACGCATTCTCTCTCTCATGCACACACACATTCTCTCTTTCATTCACACATGCATTATCTCTCTCACACACGCATTCTCTCTCTCTCGCACACACTCATTCTCTCTCTACGCACACACATTCTCTCTTTTGCACACACACATTCTCTTTCACGCACACACGCATTCTCTCTCTCATGCTCACACGCATTCTCTCCCTCTCACACACGTTCTCTCTCTTGCATTCACGCATTCTCTCTCATACACACATGCATTCTGCCTCTCGCACAAACATTTTCTCTCTCGCACTCACGTATTCTCTCTCTCAAGCACACTCATTATCTCTCCCACGCACACACGCATTCTCTCTCTGATGCACACACGCATTATCTCTCTCACACACGCATTCTCTCTCTCTCTCGCACACATTCATTCTCTCTCTCATGCACACATGCATTCTCTCTCTTACTCTCATGCATTCTCTCTCACGCACACGCATTCTCTCTCTCATGCTCACACGCATTCACTCTCTCACGCGCACAAGCATTCACTCTCTCACACACACACGCATTCTCTCTCTCACACACGTTCTCTCTCTCGCATTCAAGCATTCTCTCTCTCATGCTCACACGCATTCTCTCTCTCACGCGCACAAGCATTCACTCTCTATCACAGTCACGCATTCTCTCTCTCACACACGCTCTCTCTCTCGCATTCAAGCATTCTCTCTCTCACGCACACATGCATTCTCTCTCTCGTGCAAAATTTTCTTTCTCGCACTCATGTATTCTCTCTCTCACGCAAACTCATTATCTCTCTCACTCACACGCATTCTCTCTCATGCACACACGCATTCCCTCGCTCACACACACACACATTCTCGATCTCGCACACACACATTCTCTTTCACGCACACACGCATTTTCTCTCTCGCGCTCATGCGCATTCTCTCTCATCACACACGTTCTCTCTCTTGCATTCACGCATTCTCTCTCTCACACACACATGCATTCTGCCTCTCGCACAGACATTTTCTCTCTCACACTCACATATTCTCTCTCTCACACACACACTCATTCTCTCTCTCAAGCACATACACATTCTCTCTCTCATGCACACACGCATTCTCTCTCTCTCGCACACGCATTCTCTCTCTCATGCACACATGCATTCTCTCACTCACACTCACATTCTCTCTCTCAGGCACACACGCACTCTCTCTCTCACACACGTTCTCTCTCTCGCATTCACACATTCTCTCTCTCACACACACGCGCATTGTCTCTCTCGCACACTCATTTTCTCTCTCGCACTCACGTATTCTCCCACTCACGCACACTCGTTATCTCTCTCACACACACACATTCTTTCTCTCAGACTCGTGCCTTCTGTCTCACGTACACACTCATTCTTTCTCTCACGCACTCACACATTCTCTCTTTCGCACACACTTTTTCTCTCTCTCACACACACACATTTTCTCTCTCTCACACACATATATATTCTCTCTCTCGCACTCACAGATTCTGTCTCTTTCGCATGCATTCTCTCTCTCACGCATGCACGCATTCTCTTTCACGCACACAGACACTCTCTCTCTCATGCTCGTGCATTCTCTCTCTCTCTCACACGCATTCTCTCTTTCACACACACCCATTCTCTCTGTCATGCACACATGGAATCTCTCTCTCTCACACGCATTCTCTCTCTCGCGCCCACATGCATTCTCTCTCTCTCGCACTCATGCATTCTCTCTCTCGCATGCATGCATTCTCTGTCTCATGTACACATGCATTCTCTGTCTCTTGCACTCACGCATTTTCTCTCTCACACGCTTTCTCTCTCTCTCACAAACTCATTCACTCTCTCACGCACACACGCATTCTCTCTCTCTCGCACACATGCATTCTCTCTCTCATGCACACACACATTATCTCTCTCACACACATTCTCTCTCACGCACACACGTATTCTCTCTCTCTCACACACACACGCAATCTCTCTCTCATGCACACACACATTATCTCTATCACACACACATTCTCTCTCTCGTGCACATGCATTGTCTCTCTCGTGCAAACAGGCATTATCTCTCTCACACATGCATTCTCTCTCTCTTGCACACACACATTCTCTCTCTCATGCACATATGCATTCTCTCACACCCACTCACACATTCTCGCTCTCATGAACACACAAATTCTCTCTCTCTCACACATGTTCTCTCTCTCGCATTCACGCATTCTCTCTCTCACGGACACACGTGTTCTCTCTCTTGTAAACATGCATTTTCTCTCTCGCACACACGCATTCTCTGTCTCATGCGCACATGCATTCTTTCTCTCGTACACACACATTCTCTCTCTCATGCTCACACGCATTCTTTCTCTCACGCACACACGCATTCTCTCTCTCACACAGACGCATTCTCTCTCTCACGCACACACGCATGCTCTCTCACACACACACGCATTCTCTCTCACTCACACACGCATTATCTCTCTCTCACATGCATTCACTCTCTCACACACGCAGTATTTCTCTCGCACACGCATTCTCTCTCATTCTAATACATTCTCTCTCAAGCACACGCATTCTCTCTCATTCTAATGCATTCTCTCTCTCACACACACACATTCTCTCTCTCACACACACATTCTCTCTCTCACACACACATTCTCTCTCTCTCTCACATGCATTCTGTGTCTCAGGCATTCTCTCTCGCGCATACGCACCCATTCTCTCCCTAACACACATTCCCTCTCTCACGCACACACACATTCTTTCTCTCACACACACACTTATTCTCTCTCTCTCTCATGCACGCATTCTCTCTTCTGCACACATGCATCCTCTCTCTCATGCACACACTCATTCTCTCTCTCATGCACACACGCATTCTCTCTTTCACGCACACATGCATTCTCTCTCTCTCGCATACAAGCATTCTCTCTCTCACGCACACATGCATTCTCTCTCACTCACACAAGCATTATCTCTCTCTCACAAGCATTCTCTCTCTCACAAGCATTCTCTCTCTCACACACACACTTATTCTCTCTCATGCACACATGCATTCTCTCTCATGCACACACGCATTCTCTCTCTCGCACTCACGCATTGTCTCTCTTATGCACACATTCTCTCTCACACACACACACGCATTCTCTCTCTCTCGCCCACACGTATTCTCTCTCTCACGCACGCACTCTCTCTCTCTCGCACACACGCATTCTCTCTCTCACGTACACACGCATTCTCTCTCACGCACACACAAATTCTGTCTCACACGCATTCTCTCTCTCACGCACACACGCACTCTTTCTCTCAGACATGTGCATTCTCTCTCACACACACACTCATTCTCTCTCACATGCACACACGCATTCTCTCTCTCACACACGCATTCTCTCTCTCACGCATACATGCACTCTCCCTCTCTCACATGCATTCTCTCTCTCGCACACATGCATTCACACTCTCACACACATACATTCTCTCTCTCTCTCTCTCTCTCTCTCTCACGCATTCTCTCTTTCTCACACACATTCTTTCTGTCAGGCACACACGCAATCTCTCTCTCTCACATGCATTCTCTGTCTCTCACCCACATGCATTCTCTCTCTCTCTCGCACACATTCTCTCTCTCATTTACACATGCATTTTCTGTCTCTCGCACTCACGCATTCGCTTACTAACACGCATTCTGTCTCTCTCACTCACTCATTCTCTCTCTCACGCACACGCATTCTTTCTCTCACGCACACATGCATTCTCTCTCTCGCACACATGTATTCTCTCTCTCACACACTTTTTCTCTCTCTCTCACACACACATATATTCTCTCTCTCGCACTCACACATTCTGTCTCTCTCGCACGCATGGTCTCTCTCACGTATGCATGCATTCTCCCTCTCTCACACGCATTCTCTCTCTCACACACAGACACTCTCTCTCTCATGCACATGCATTCTCTCTCTCTCACACACGCATTCTCTCTTTCGCACACACCCATTCTCTCTGTCATGCACACATGGAATCTCTCTCCCTCACACGCATTCTCTCTCTCTCCCCACACGCATTCTCTCTCTCACACAAACTCATTCACTATCTCACGCACTCACGCATTCTCCCTCTCGTGCACACAGGCATTATCTCTCTCAGACATGCATTCTCTCTCTCGCACACACACATTCTCTCTCTCATGCACACATGCATTCTCTCAGTCGCACTCACACATTCTCTCTCTCATGAACATACGCAGTCTCTCTCTCACACGTGCACACACATTGTCTCTCTCTCACACACATTCTCTCTCTCTCACATGCATTCTGTGTCTCACGTATTCTCTCTCTCTCGCACATGCGTACCCATTCTCTCTATAACACACACATTTCCTCTCTCACGCACACACACATTCTTTCTCTCACGCACACACTTATTCTCTCTCTCTCATGCACACATTCTCTCTCCCGCACACACACATTCTCTCTCTCATGCACTCACGCATTCTCTCCCTCACGCACACACGCATTCTCTCTCTCTCGCACACATGCATTCTCTCTCTCACGCACACACGCATTCTCTCCCTCGCTCAAGCATTCTCTCTCTCACACTCACTCTGTGTCTCACGCATTTTCTCTCTCTCGCACATGCGCACCCATTCTCTCTCTTACACACACATTCCCTCTCTCACGCACACACGCTTTCCTTCTCTCATGCACACATTTATTCCCTCTCTCTCTCATGCATGCATTCTCTCTCCCGCACTTACGCATTCTCTCTGTCATGCACACACTCATTCTCTCTCTCACGCACAAACGCATTCTCTCCCTCATGTACACACGCATTCTCTCTCTCTCGCACACACACATTCTCGATCTCGTACACATGTATTCTCTCACCCGCACACATGCATTCTCTCTCTCACGCTCACACGCATTCTCTCCCTCACGCACACACACATTCTTTCTCTCATGCACACACGCATTCTCTCTCACTCACACACGCATTATCTCTCTCTCACACACATTCTCTATCTCACGCACACGCACAGTCTCTCTCTCACATACGCAATCTCTCTCATTCTCCTGCATTCTCTCTCTCAAGCAACCATTCATTCTCTCTCACGCACAAACGCATTCTCTCTCTCTCACACATTCTCCCTCTCTCACACGCACTCTGTGTCTCACGTATTCTCTCTCTCCCACACACGTGCACCCATTCTCTCTCTGACACACACATTCCCTCTCTCACGCGCACACGCATTCTTTCTCTCACGCACACACTCATTCTCTCTCTCACGCACACACGCAT
The DNA here is from genome assembly GCF_037043375.1 of Chiloscyllium plagiosum. Lineage (NCBI taxonomy): Eukaryota > Metazoa > Chordata > Chondrichthyes > Orectolobiformes > Hemiscylliidae > Chiloscyllium > Chiloscyllium plagiosum. The sequence goes on along the minus strand of NW_028270175.1, from coordinate 57,069,646 downwards.
TCTCTCTCACATACATTCTCTCTCTCTCTCACACGCATTCCGTGTCTCCTGCATTCTCTCCCTCTCGCACACGTGAAACCATTCTCTCTCTGACACACACATTCCCTCTCTCACGCACACACGCATTCTTTCCCTCATGCACACACTTATTCACTCTCTCATGCACATACGCACTCTCTGTCTCATGCACCCACGCATTCTCTCTCTCACACATGTGCATTCTCTCTCACGTACACACCCATTCTCTCTCTCTCATGCACACATTCTCTCTCCCTCACACACACATTCTCTCTCTCATGCACACACGCATTCTCTCCCTCACGCACACACACATTCTCTCTCTCACGCACACACGCATTGTCGCTCTCGCACACACGCATTCTCTCTCTCACACGCTTTTTCTCTCTCACTCACACACGCATTCTCTCTCTCTCTCTCACACACATTCTCCCTCACTCACACACATTATCTCTCTCGCACACATGCAATGACTCTTTCTCACACACGCATTCTCTCTCTCTCACCCACACGCATTCTCTCTCTCACGCACACATTTTATCTCTCATGCATACATGCATTCTCTCTCTCTCACACTCATGAATTCTCTCCCTCATACGCATTCTCTCTCTCACAGAAACTCATTCACTCTCTCGCGCACACACGCATTCTCTCTCTCACGCACATTCTCATTCTCTCCCTCACGCACACACACATTATCTCACTCACACACATGCATTTTCTCTCTCATGCACACACACATTATCTCTCTCTCACACACATTCTCTCTCTCGCGCACATGCATTCTCTCTCTCATGCACACATGCATTCTCTCACTCGCACTCACACATTCTCTCTCTCGCGCACACGCAATCTCTCTCTCATGCACACATGCATTCTCTCACACGCACTCACACAGTCTCTCTCTCTCATGCACACCCGCACTCTCTCTCGCAAGTGCACACATTCTCTCTCTTTCACATGCATTCACTCTTTCTAATACACGCATTCTCTCTCTCTTGCCCACACACATTCTCTCTCAGGCACTCATGCATTCTCTCTTTCATACGCATTCTCTCTTTCACACAAACTCATTCACTCTCTCACGCACACACGCATTCTCTCTCTCACACATTCACGCATTCTCTGTCTCTTGTACTCACGCATTCTCTCTCTCTCGCACTCACGCATTCACTCTCTCACGCACATACACATTCTCTATCTCACGCACACATGCATTATCTCTTTCATTCACACACGCATTATCTCTCTCACACATGCATTCTCTCTCTCATGCACACATGCTTCTCTCACTCGCACTCACATTCTCTCTCTCAGGCACACACGCACTCTCTCACACACGTTCTCTCTCTCTCTCTCACACATTCTCTCTCTCACACACACTCTCTGTCTCACACACACATTCTCTCTCTCACACACACACGCATTGTCTCTCGCACACACAATGTCTCTCTCGCACTCACGTATTCTCCCTCTCATGCACACTCATTATCTCTCTCACGCACACATTCTCTCTCTCACGCTCACACACATTCTCTCTCTCATGCACACACGCATTCTCTCCCTCTCACACACGTTCTCTCTCTTGCATTCACGCATTCTCTCATACACACATGCATTCTGCCTCTCGCACACACATTTTCTCTCTCGCACTCACGTATTCTCTCTCTCAAGCACACTCATTATCTCTCCCACGCACACACGCATTCTCTCTCTAATGCACACACGCATTATCTCTCTCACACACGCATTCTCTCTCTCTCTCGCACACATTCATTCTCTCTCTCATGCACACACGCATTCTCTCTCTCGCACACATTCATTCTCTCTCTCATGCACACATGCATTCTCTCTCTTACTCGCATGCATTCTCTCTCACGCACACGCATTCTCTCTCTCATGCTCACACGCATTCTCTCTCTCACGCGCACAAGCATTCACTCTCTCACACACACACGCATTCTCTCTCTCACACACGTTCTCTCTCTCGCATTCAAGCATTCTCTCTCTCATGCTCACACGCATTCTCTCTCTCACGCGCACAAGCATTCACTCTCTATCACAGTCACGCATTCTCTCTCTCACACACGCTCTCTCTCTCGCATTCAAGCATTCTCTCTCTCACGCACACATGCATTCTCTCTCTCGTGCAAAATTTTCTTTCTCGCACTCATGTATTCTCTCTCTCACGCAAACTCATTATCTCTCTCACTCACACGCATTCTCTCTCATGCACACACGCATTCCCTCGCTCACACACACACACATTCTCGATCTCGCACACACACATTCTCTTTCACGCACACACGCATTCTCTCTCTCGCGCTCATGCGCATTCTCTCTCATCACACACGCTCTCTCTCTTGCATTCACGCATTCTCTCTCTCACACACACATGCATTCTGCCTCTCGCACAGACATTTTCTCTCTCACACTCACATATTCTCTCTCTCACACACACACTCATTCTCTCTCTCAAGCACATACACATTCTCTCTCTCATGCACACACGCATTCTCTCTCTCTCGCACACGCATTCTCTCTCTCATGCACACATGCATTCTCTCACTCACACTCACATTCTCTCTCTCAGGCACACACGCACTCTCTCTCTCACACACGTTCTCTCTCTCGCATTCACACATTCTCTCTCTCACACACACGCGCATTGTCTCTCTCGCACACTCATTTTCTCTCTCGCACTCACGTATTCTCCCACTCAAGCACACTCGTTATCTCTCTCACGCTCACACGCATTCTCTCTCTCATGCACACACGCATTCTCTCTCTCATGCACACACACATTCTCTCTCTAATTCACACACGCATTATCTCTCTCACACACGCATTCTCTCTCTCTTGCACACACTCATTCTCTCTCTCCGCACACACAGATTCTCTCTTTCGTACACACGCATTCTCTTTCATGCACACACGCATTCTCTCTCTCACGCTCACACGCATTCTCTCCCTCTCACACACGTTCTCTCTCTCGCACTCATGCATTCTCTCTCTCAAGCACACTCATTATCTCTCCCACGCACACACGCATTCTCTCTAATGCACACACGCATTATCTCTCTTACACACGCATTCTCTCTCTCTTATACACATTCATTCTCTCTCTCATGCACACACCCATTCTCACTCTCGCTCACATGCATTCTCTCTCACGCACGCGCTTTCTCTGTCTCACGCTCACACGCATTTTCTCTCTCACACGCACACGCATTCACTCTCTCTCACACACACGCATTCTCTCTCTCACACACGTTCTCTCTCTCGCATTCACGCATTCTCTCTCTCACGCACACATGCATTCTCTCTCTCGTGCACACATTTTCTTTCTCGCACTCATGTATTCTCTCTCTCACGCAAACTCATTATCTCTCTCACGCGCACACGCATTCTCACTCTCACACACACGCATTGTCTCTCTCATGGACACACACATTATCTCTCACACACGCATTCTCTGTCTCTCGCACACACTCATTCCCTCTCTCACGCACACACGCATTCTCGATCTCGCACACACGCATTCTCTTTCATGCACACACGCATTCTCTCTCTCACGCTCACATGCATTCTCTCTCATCACACACGTTCTCTCTCTTGCATTCACGCATTCTCTCTCTCACACACACATGCATTCTGCCTCTTGCACAGACATTATCTCTCTCGCACTCACATATTCTCTCTCTCAATCACACTCATTATCTCTCCCACGCACACACTTTTTCTCTCTCTCACGCTCACATGCATTCTCTCTCTCGTGCACGCACGCATTCTCTGTCTCATGCACACATTCATTATCTCTCTCACACATGCATTCTCTCTCTCGCACACTCATTCTCTCTCCCATGCACACACGCATTCTCTCTCACGCACACGTATTCTCTCTCTCACGCTCACACGCATTGTCTCTCTCACGCACACATGCATTCACTCTCTCTCGCGCACACGCATTCTCTCTCTCTCACACACATGCATTCTCTCTCGTGCACACATTTTCTCTCTCGCACTCATGTATTCTCTCTCTCACGCAAACACATTATCTCTCTCATGGACACACACGCATTCTCTCTCTCATGCACACATGCATTCTCTCTGTCATGCACACACATATTATCTCACTCACACACGCATTCTCTCTCACGCACACGCATTCTCTCTCTCATGCACACATGCATTATCTCTCTCACACACGCATTCTCTCTCTCTCGCACACACTCATTCCCTCTCTCACGCACACACACAAATTCTCGATCTCGCACACACGGATTCTATCTCACGCACACACACATTCTCTCCCTCACGCTCACACGCATTCTCTCCATCGCACACACACGTATTCTCTCTCTCATGTCCACACGCATTCTCTCTCTCATGCACACACGCATTCTCTCTCACTCACACAAGCATTATCTCTCTCTCACACACATGCTTTTGAAGCTTAGAGAGTTAATGAGCGTGTGATTGAGAGAGACAATGCGTGCATGAGAGAGAGAGAGAATGAGTGTGTGTGTGTGAGAGAGAATGCGTTTGCGTGAGAGAGAGAATGCATGAGTGCGTGAGAAAGAGAATGCATGTATGCGAGAGAGAGAGAATGAGTGTGTGCATGAGAGAATGCGTGAGTGCGCGAAAGAGAGAATGCGTGTATGCGAGAGAGAGAGAATGAGTGTGTGCTTGAGAGAATGCGTGCATGTGCGAGAGAGAATTCGTGTGTGCGAGAGCGAATGCGTGTGTGAGCGAGAGAATGATTGCGTGCATGAGAGAATTAGTGTGTGCATGAGAGAGAGAATGCATGATTGAGAGAGAGAGAGAATGCATGTGTGCGGGAGAGAGAGAATGCATGTGTGCGGGAGAGAGAGAATGCGTGTGTGTGAGAGAGAGAATGCCTGTGTGCAAAAGACAGAGTGCGAGCATGAGATAGTGTGCGTGCATGAGAGAGAGAAAAGTGTGTGTGCGTGCAAGAAAGTGAGTGTGTGTGCAAGAGAGTGCATGTGTGCAAGAGTGTGTGCGTGCAAGAAAGTGCATTCTCTCTCTCTCACATGCATTGTCTCTCTCACACATGCATTCACTCTCACGCACACATGCATTCTCTCTCTGACACACACATTCATTCTCTATCTCAGCGACACATGCATATTCTGTCTCAGGGACACACACATTCCTCTTTCACACACAGGCATTCTCTATCTCTCTCTCACATACATTCACTCCCTCACGCACTCACGCATTCTCTCTCTCACGCGCACTCATTCTCTTTCTCTCACACACGAATTCTCTCTCTCTCACACACGCATTCTATCTCTCACGCAGACACGCAATCTCTCTGTCACGCACACATGCATTCTCACTCTCGCGCGCACGCATTCTCTCTCTCACGCACACACACATTATCTCTCTCGCCCACGCGCCTTCACTCTCTCACGCACTCGAATTCTCTCTCTCTCTTGCACACATTTTCTCTGTCTTGCACACATTCTCTCTCTCTCACCCATGCATTGCCTCTCTCTCACACACATGCATTCTCTCTCTCACACATGCCTTCACTCTCTCACGTACATACGCATTCTCTGTCTCACGCACACACGCATTCAATCTCTCTCGCACACACGCACTCTCTTTCTCACACACGTTCTCTCTCTCGCACACACGCATTCTCTCTCTCGCACACACATTTTCTCTCTCGCACTCACGCATTCTCTCTCACGCACATATCATTATCTCTCTCAAGCACACACGCATTCTCTCTCTCTCACGCTCACACGCATTCTCTCTCTCATGCACACACGCATTCTCTTTCTCATGCACACACATTATCTCTCTCACAAATGCATTCTCTCTCTCACGCACACGCATTATCTCTCTCATGCACACACGCATTCTCTCTCTCTTGCACACTCTCATTCTCTCTCTCTCGCCACACACTCATTCTCGCTCGCACACACACGCATTCTTTCTCTCTCGCACACATGCATTCTCTCTCTCACATGCATTCTCTCTCTCTCATGCAAACACCCATTCTCTCTCACACACATTCTCTCTCTCACATATGCACTCTCTCTCTCACACACACAGGCATTCTCTCTCTCTTGCATGCACTCGTTCTCTCTCACACACACATTCTCTCTCGCACGCGCACATTGTCTCTCTCTCACCCACTCATTGTCTATCTCACGCACACATGCATTCTCTTTCTCGCACACGCGCATTCTCTCTCTCACGCACACACACATTATCTCTCTTGCACACGCGCCTTCACTCTCTCATGCACTCGCATTCTCTCTCTCTTGCACACATTCTCTCTTTCTTGTACACATTCTCTCTCTCTCACCCACGCATTGCCTCTCTCACGCACATACGCATTCACTATCTCACGCACACACGCATTCTCTCCCTCTCACAAACGTATTCTCTCTCGCGCGCACATGCGATCTCTCTCTCTCGCCACAAACTCATTCTCTCTCTCACACACACGCATTCTCTCTCTCTCGCACACATGCATTCTTTCTCTCACACACACGCATTCCATCTCTCATGCACACACGCATTCTTTCTCTCATGCACACACGCATTTTCTCTCTCACATACATACGCATTCTGCCTCTCTCACACGCGCATTATATCTCTCTCACACATGCATTCTCTCTCTCATGCACACACGCATTCTCTCTCTCACATGCATTCTCTCTCATGCAAACACGCATTCTCTCTCTCATGCACATTCTCTCTCTCTCACACACACACATTCTCCCTCTCTCACACGCACATTATCTCTCTCTCTCACACGCATTCTCTCTTTCACGCGCACACGCACGCACTCTCTCACGCACACAGGCATTCTCTATCTTGGACACTTGCATTCTCTCTCACGTACACACGCAAGTTCTCCCTCACGCACATGCATTCTCTCTCTCGCATACACGCATTCTCTCTGTCACACGCTTTCTCTCTCTCACGCACACATGCATTTTCTCTCTCTCACACGCATTTTCTCTAACACGCATTCACTCTCTCTTACGCATTCACTCTCTCATACACACGCATTCTCTCTCATACGCATTCTCTCTCTCACACACGCATTCTCTCTTTCACGCACATTCTCTCTCGCTCTCACATGTATTCCCTCTCTCTCACACACCCATTCTGTCTCACACACACACACGCAATCTCTCTCTCTCTCACACGCATTCTCTTTCTCTCTCGCACTCATGGATTCTCTCTCCTGCACGCATTCTCTCTCTCTTGCATGCACGCATTCTCTCTCTCACGCACACACTCAATCACTCTCTCTCACACTCACGCATTCTCTCTCTCACACAAACTCATTCACTGTCTCATGCACACACAGATTCTCTCACTCACGCATTCTCTCTCTCACGCACACACACATTCTCTCTCACTCACACATACTCATTCTCTGTCTCACGCACACACGCATTCTCTCTCTCACGCACTCGAATTCTCTCTCTCTTGCACACTCATTATCTCTCTTACGCACACAGACATTCTCTCTCTCATGCTCACACGCATTCTCTCTCTCATGCACACATGCATTCTCTCGCTCGCACTCACATATTCTCTCTCTGGCACACATGCATTCTATCTCTCATGCACTCGCATTCTCTCTCTCTTGCACACTCATTATCTCTCTCACGCACACGCATTCTCTCTCTCATGCTCACACGCATTCTCTCTCTCACGCACACACGCATTCTCTCTCTCGCGCACACATTCTCTTTCTCGCACACACGCATTCGGTCTCTCACGAACACACGCATTCACTCTCTCGCACACACGCATTCTCTCTCACGCACTCGCATTCTCTCTCTCTTGCACACATTGTCTCTGTCACACACGCATTCACTCTTTCTTGCACCGACACACACTCTTGCATACATGTACTCTGTTTCTCTTATGCACACACTCACTCTTTCTTGCACCCACACATATTCTCACACGCATGCACTCTCACACTTACTTGTACCCATAAACACTCTCAATCACATGCACTCTCTTCCTCTTATGCACACACACACACTCTTTCTTGCACCCACATGCACTTTCTAGCTCTTACACACACACTCTTTCTTGCACCCAAGCACACTGTCGCACACATGCAATATCTTTCTCTTACGCACAGACACTCACTCTTTCTTGCCCCCACACACACTCTCGCACATATGCACTCTCTTTTCTCTTCCACACACACACACAGACTCTTTCGTCTTGCATCCACACACACTCTTGCACACGTGGTCCAGAACTAGAGGGCATAGGTTTAGTGTGAGGGTGAAAGATATGAAAGATACCTAAGGGGTAACGTGTTCACTCAGAGGGTGGTACATGAACGGAATGAGCAGTCAGAGGAAGTGGTGTAGGCTGGTATAATTGCAACATTTAAAATGCAGCTCGATTGGTATATGAAAGGGAAAGTTTGGAGGTATATGGGCCAAGTGCTTGAAAAAGAGACGAGAGTAGGTTAGGATATCTGGTCGGGATGGATGGGTTGCACCAAAACGTCTATTTCCGTGCTGTACATCTCGATGACTGTATGACTCCGCGATTTTGTGACTCACTCTCGGATATCTGTTATTCTGTGTATAAACCACCACCACAAACCCCTGGATTAGATTCCAGTCTGTAACTCACTCCTGGGTATCTGGGATGCTGTATATAAACCACCCGGAACCCCTCGATTAGATTCCAGTCTGTCCCTCATTCCTGTGTATCTGTTATTCTGTATGTAAATCCTAAACCACTCGATTTGATTGCAGTCTGTCCCTCACTCCTGGAGATCTTTTGTTGGATCTGTGAAGTGATCCTTGTTGGATGTTAGACCGAAGACAAGATAAACTAAATGGTAAAATGTTACATTGGGAGCAGGAACACAGAAAGCTCCTGTTACATTTCTGTTCTGTTACATATCTCCAAGTTTCAAATTGGGGCTGAATTTCTGTCACAATGTGGAAAGTCTCAAAAGCTGTTTACTGTCCTGCATGAATGCATTATCAAAACATGAAGTCCCTTGCAAGATAGGAAATGGAGACAGCTACTGGAAGGTGTCTATCTCTGTGTGTGTGATTCTGTGTCTCTGTCTATGTCTGTTTGTGTGTGATTCTGTGTGCGTGTGCAATGTTAAATATTTTCAAACTGTATTGATGTTGCCAGCCTCTCTTGTTTTTCCTTATTTATAAACTCAATGCTATCGCTGTGCTGATATAAAATGTTGGCTGTCGACAAATCTAAGATGTCTGCCTGACTGATTTTTGTCAGGAATAATTTCAGCAAGGGAGAGGGGGCATTGTGTCAAAAGCCATTTCCATTCATTGATACTAGCAGAGATAGGAAATGGAGACAGCTCTTTGAAGGTGATTAAAATGCAAATCCCAGAGCCTGTTTACAGTGAATGCGGAGAGACAATGTGACATTTCAGTAAGGTCTGCCTTACTTTCCAAGCTCCTAATATATGAGAGAAACATAATATACAAAACCTGAAATAGCTCAGCCACTGAATTGTAGTTTCGCAGCGTTGGATAAGAATTCTGCCTGGCTAGGCCTCATCCCAAATTCAAGGGTTTCTCAAATCCCACACTGATCTTCTGTGGGTTCAAATTGTGTGTTGTGTACAAATAAATGAAAATAAAGCAACTGCTATGAAACAAAGCTCCTTCTGGAAATTTGTGTATCTGTTGGTTTAAGTATCTTTCAAAAGGAATGAAGATAAATGAGACAGTGAGAGATAGGCAGCACTGTAACCAGAATGGCAGTGCATTATAAAAGGTATATTAAAATCTTCAGTGAAAGGGGAAAAACAGAGGAGGATACTCCTCAAACTAGGATCGTTGGGAGTCAGTAAAGTCGTATAGTTTGTGACCGCATTACGTTTGTGTGAGTCAAGATTTGAAACCACTTGGCCTCTTGTCCACTTTGTGACTCATTCCCAGTTACAAGTCATTCCACATAAAAAGCTTCACATATCCCTCCATGAGATTCCAGGCTGTAACTCACTCCAGGCTATCTGTTATTTTGTACATAAAGACACCCTAAACCGCCCGTTTAGATTCCAGGCTGTAACGTACTCTGGGGTATCTGTTATTCTGTACATAAGACACCCTGAACACCTCGATTAGATTCCAAGCTGAAACTCAGTCTGGGGTATCTGTTATTCTGTATATAAACCACCCTGAAACCCTTGATTAGATTCCAGACTGAAACTCACTCCGGGTATCTGTTATTCTGTGTACTAACCTCCCTGAACGCCTCGATTAGATTCCAGGTTGTAATTCACTCCGGGTTATCTATCATTCTGCATATTAACTACCCTGAAAACCTCAATTACATTCTAGGCCTTTACTCACTCCGGGCTATCTGGTATTCTGTACATAAACCACCCTGAACCACGCGAATAGATTCCAGTCTGTAACTCACTCCGCACTATCTGTTATTCTGTACATAAACCACCCTGAACCTCTCGATTAGATTCCAGTCTGCAACTCACTCTGGGGTAAATGTTATTCTTTATATAAACCACCCTGAACCTTTCGATTTGATTCCACTTCCTGTCATGTTAAGTTCATGTTCCCAGCATAATCTAATCTCAATAATGATCAATGTATCACGAGTCCTCCTATCTGCTGGCTGTACGGTCATCGTAACTTTCTGATGTTTATGTACAAGACCAGCCGTAGTCTCTGAACATTATTGTTTCAGTATTTCTTACCATTTTACACAGAAACATTGTGCTTTTTCTATTCTTACTGTAAATCACGTTCCAGAATATTCTCTTGCACCTGCCAATGTTTTCAATATAATTCACAAAACACTGATAGCAAAGTAGATGACATGATGGGATGTAGCAAACTGCTACACTCAGTACCTTCATGTTGCAATGTAATAATATCCAGTCAGAAACCTGCCCTGGGTCAGCGACAAAACCTCCCTGGGTCTGGAAGTGGGGACTGGGCAGAGAACGGGGTTTTCGTCTGTCACTGAGTTAGTTTGGAAATCTGTGCTGCACATGGACATCTCCACATTATATTCAGTTTCTATGTGTGGATGTGTGTGTGATGGAGAGAGTTTAAACTGAGTTTAACTCTGTGTCTCTGCTTAGGGATTCCCTTTCCTTCAGATATTTGACTGCAACATCATAGAAAGTGTGGGTATCTGCCTGTTTCTCTCCCATCTTTCAAAACACATGGAAACCTCCACATACAGCAATTGAATCCTGTCTGGCTCAGCTCATTGTTGAGTTGGTCCATGGTGGGTACTTTCTCCTCTGCTTTCTCTCCTCTCAAATCCCGTTGGTCTGTCTGTAAATCACCCAATCCCCTCAATTTGACTGCAGTCTGCAGCTCACTCCTGGGTATCTGTTATTCTACACATAATCATCCCAAATCCCCTTGATAAAATTCCAATCTGTAACTGACTCCAATTTTTAAGGGACTCTGTACATTAGCCACCTCAATCTTTTGATTAGATTCCAGTCTGTATCGCACTTCTGGGTATCTGTAAGTCTGCATATTAACCATCGATTCCAAACCCTGTTAAAATTGCCCATAGTGCTCAGGGATGTGGAGGTGAGGTGCGTTCGTCAGGGGTAAATGTGGGGAAATGGGTCTGGATGGGTTATTCTTCTGAGGGTCAGTGTGGTCTTGTTAGGCTGAAGGGCTTGTTTCCCCACTGTCGGGATTATATGAATCACTCGGATACCTCTTGATTAGATTCCAATGTGTAACTCACTTCCAAGTACGTGTGACTCGCATGTTTCAAAAACACCCCAAAACCTTCAATTCTATTCCACTTGATGGAGTTTAATTTACATCAACGCAATGTGCTGCATTTTGGGAAAGAAAAAAAAATAGCAGGACTTATACACTTAATGGTCAGGTCCGAGGGAGAGTTGCTGAACAAAGAGACTTCGAAGTACTGGTTTGTTATTCCTTGAAAGTAGAGTGGCAGGTGGATAAGATAATGAAGGCAGCGTTTGGTATACTTTCCTTTATTGGTCAGAGTTTTGAGTATAGGCATTCAGAGATCATATTGCGGCTGGACAGGACATTGGTTAGGCCACTGTTAGAATATTGCGTGCAATTCTGGTCTCCTTCCTATCGGGACGCTGTTGTGAAACTTGAAAGGGTTCAGAAAAGATTTACAAGGAGGCTGCTAGGGTTGGAGGATTTGAGCTACAGGGAGAGGCTGAATAGGCTGGGGCTGTTTTCCCTGGATAATCAGAGGCTGATGGGTGACCTTATAGAGGTTTATAAAATCATAAGGGGCATGGATGGGATAAATAGACAAAGTCTTTTCCTTGGAGTGGGGGAGTCCAGAACTAGAGGGCTTAGATTTAATGTGAGAGGGGAAAGATATGAAAGAGACCTAAGGGGCAACTTGTTCACAAAGAGAGTGGTACATGAATGGAATGAGCTGTCAGAGGAAGTGGTGTAGGCTGGTACAATTGTAACATTTAAATTGCAGCGTGATGGGTATATGAATGGGAAAGTTTGGAGGGATATGGGCCAAGTGCTGGCAAAATAGACGAGGGTAGGTTAGGATATCTGGTCGGGATGGACGGGTTGGACCAAACGGTCTGTTTCCATGCTGTAAATCTCTATGACTGTATGACTCCGCGATTTTGTGACTCACTCTCAGATATCTGTGATTCTATATGTAAACCACACCAAAACCCTCGATTAGATTCCATTCTGTAACTCACTCCTGGGTATCTGGTATGCTGTATATAAACCATTAACTCCTCGATTACATTCCAGTTTGTCCCTCACTCCTGGGGATCTGATATGCTGTATATAAACCACAAACCCCTCGATTAGATTCCAGTCTGTCCATCACTCCTGGGTATCTGGTATGCTGCATATAATCACTGAACATCTCGATTTGATTCCAGTCTGTCCCTCACTCCTGGGTATCTGTTCCTGGATCGTGAAATGATCCTAGTTGGATGTTAGACTGAAGACAAGATAAACTATTTGGTCAAATGTTACATTGGGAACAGGAACACAGAAAGCTGCTGTTTCATTTCTATTCTGTTCCATATCTCCAAGTTTCAGATTGGGCTGAATTTCTGTCACAATGGGGAAAGTCTCAAAAGCTGTTTCCTGTCCTGCATGAATGCATCATCATAACATGAATTCCCTTGCAAGATAGGAAATGGAGACAGCTCTTTGAAGGTGTCTGTCTCTCCGTGTGTGTGATTCTGTGTCTGTATATGTCTGTTCGTGTGTGATTCTGTGTGCGTGTTCAATGTTAAATATTTTCAAACTGTATTGATGTTGCCAGTCTCTCTTGCTTTTCCTTATTTATAAACTCAATGTCATCGCTGTGCTGATATAAAATGGTGGCTGTGGGCAAATCTAAGGTGTCTGCCTGACTGGTTAGTTTCAGGAATACTTTCAGCAAGGGAGGGGGCAATGAATCGCCCATTCATTGATGCTAGCAAAGATAGGAAATGGAGACAGCTCTTCGAAGGTGATTAAAATGCAAATCCAGCGAATTTGCAGCGAATGCGGAGAGATAATGTGACATTCCAGTAAGGTCTGCCTAATATATGAGAGAATCACAATATACAAAACCTGAAAGAGCTCAGCCACTGAATTGTAGATTTGCAGCGTTGGATCAGAATCCTTCCTGGCTAGGCCTCATCCCAAAATCAACGGTTTCTCAAATCCCACACTGACCTTCTGTGCGTTCAAATTGTGTGTTGTGCACAAATAAAATAATGCATCTGCAATTATATAAAGCTCTTTCTGGAACTTTGTGTGTCTGTTGGTTGAAGTACCTTTCAAAAGGAATGAAGATAAATGAGACAGTGAGAGATAGGCAGCACTGTAACCAGAATGGCAGTGCAGTATAAAAGGTGTAGAAATATCTTCAGTGAAAGGGGAAAACCAAAGAGGATAGTCTTCAAATTAGAACCGTGTGGAGTCAGTAACGTCGTGTAGTTTGTGACTGCATTACAGTGTGGTGGGTGTGGTGTGGACTGCATTACAATGTGGACGGCGGTCAGGGACAGGCTGGGGGCAGTATGTGGACGGCAGTGAGGGACAGTCTGGGGGCGGTGTATGGACGGCAGTGAGGGTCAGGCTGGAGGCGGTGTGTGGGCGGTGGTGAGGGTCAGTCTGGGGCCTGTGTATGGACGGGAGTGAGGTCAGGTTGGGGCGGTGTGTGGACGGCGGTGAGGGTCAGGCTGGAGGCGGTGTGTGGACGACGGTGAGGGTCAGGTGGGGGCGGTGTGTGGGGGCAGTGAGGGTCAGACTGCAGGTGGTTTTGAACGGCGGTGAGGGTCAGGCTGGGGCAGAGTGCGGGGGCAGAGAGTGTCAAGCTTGGTGCGGTGTGTGGGGGCAGTGAGGGTCAGGCTGGGGACAATGTGTGGACAGTGGTGAGGGTCAGACTGGGGACGATGTGTGGACGGTGGTCATGGTCAGGCTGCGGACAGTGTTGGATGGTTTTGAGTGTCAGGCTGGCGGCGGTGTGTGGACGGCCGTGAGTGTCGTCCGGGGGCAATGTGGATGGCAGTGAGTGACAGGCTAGGGGCGGTGTGTGCACGGCAGTTAGGGTCAGACTGGGGGCAGTGTTGAATGGCGTTGAGGGTCAGGCTGGCGGAGGTGTGTGGATGGCAGAGAGTGTCAGACTGGGAGCGGTGTGTGGGCAGCAGTGAGGGTCAGGCAGAGGGTAGTGTGGGAACAGCAGTGTGGGTCAGACTGTAGGTGGTGTGTGCACAGTGGTGAGGGTCTGGCTCGGGGCGGTATTAGACGGCTACATGTACCTTTCTTTGAATGCAGCCTTGAGGATTCCCCATTTTTATTCCTCATTTGACGATGGCCCTTTCAGATTCCTGCGCCAAGCTCCAGAATTTCCTCCTAAACCTATCCATCTCACTTTCCTCCCAAACACATTGACCATTCATGTGTCATTTATTCTAATGTCACCTTTTCTGACCTGGTTTCAAATGTGCCTGTCATATCGCTATATTAAGTGTCTAGAGGTTTACAGCACAGAAAAGAAAGGCTCTATGTTCCATTGAGTCTGTGCCAGTACAGAAAACTACCACCTAACTATCGTAATCAATTTTCCAATACACAGTCCATCGCATAATCTGTCTTGGTATCGCAAACGTGCACCTAAATATGTATTAAATGCATTGGAATTTCTGTGTCTCGCACCCTTACAGAAAGTGAGGTTAGTGCAACTGTTTTTCGATGATGACATCACCCACAGGAACACAGAGCAGCTGGGTCTGTGCAAACCAGAGATCACCCACAAATTGGGAAGGATGGCAGGGACCCTAGAGGGGGCACAGGAGATTTACCAGTATGGTTCAAGGAATGGGGGATTTTAGTAGTGCGTTTTGGATTTTTTTACATTATTCATTAGTATGATATCGGTGTTGCTGATACATACAGAATATCGATCTACAATAGATAGACTCTCCTTCCCAAACTCCCCCGTTGCCTAGTCTGCGGTAACCTTCAGCTTAAACCACCACCACACATCTCTCCCTGATGAGAGAGCATCCCTATGGTCTGGTAGGACAATGCTGACTTTACCTTTTACACAGTGATGCCACTGTACCTCGGGGGTGAGGAGAGGGAATGTTAAAGGTGGTGGATGGGACACCACTCAGACACAATGCCTTGTCCTGGACGGCGTTCACTTTCTTTAATATTGTTGGGAGTTGCACTGATGGAGGCAAGTGGAGAATGTTCCAACACAACTCTGATGTGTACCTTATAAATAGCAAACAGACATTGGGGAATCAGGGGTTTGGGGAAACTAAGATTGTTCTCCTTGTAGCAAAGGAAATTGAGGGTACCCTGTGAGAGAGGGGTTTACAAAAGTTAAACGTTATAATAATAAACCTTACACCCATCAGCTCAATTATACAAGGATTACAGGACACATTGAAGATTTAGGGGAGATCTATTGAGAAAATGGTCTGATTCAAAGGAGAACTTTTATGCAGCAAATGGGATTGAGCTGGAACACAACACTCACACACAATGCAAATATCCAGGTCCTGATGAATTGAGTAATTCAATCAGAGTTTGGCATTACAATTACTGAGATTACCATCTGAATGTCCGCCTGTAGTATCCTGTAATACAAGTGCATAAAATCCGTCACTATCAGTTCAGGTTAGAAACTCTCACTATCCCTTCCTCCTGGCCCAGGATGATTGTACACATTACCCCTTGTGGAGGTCAGCAATCAATTCAGGGGGAAACCTACGTGGGTTTCTATGAGTTTCCACCTTGGGACTCCACCAGAGCAGATCTTTGACACATGGGACAGAATGTTCTAAGATTCAGTGAGATGTGGAGAGCAGGATTTGCTTCCTTTTCTTTCCTTCCGTGCTGCCGCTGTGCCTCATCAATAAGACATGGGGTGTGAAAGCCTAACGCACTTCAGGGGCAAATTGTCTCCATTCTGACCAATGGGTATCAAGCTCCTCCCAGTCATTCAAAAGAATATCCCTAAAAGGATAGCAACTGTGCATGCTTCCCACTGCCGAGGACTCCTAGTAAACATTTAGAAGAATTGGGGAGGGGAGGTGGAATCTGCCAGAAAAGGCATAACTGTAAAGTTCGAAGAGGATTGTGAATAGAGAAAGATGCACAGGAGAAGGGGGCACCAAGTTGCCAGATGGAGTATAAGTTGGGATAATGGGACGATGGTAGTTTTGGAGGTGATAATAAAAGAATTGAGTTACTATTTAAATGGAGGAAACTGTAGAAAGCTGCGCCACAAAGGGAGCGGGGGTAATTGTGCAGGAAAGCTAGCATATTCTGAGTCAGTCACTGAATCAAGGGTTCTGCTTCAGATTCATCAAGTTTAAGGCAACACAAGCACGGGTAAGGCGTTTCAGTAGCAATGGAGCTGGGGTGAGGGACAGACAAGCAACAATTTAGAGATTGGAATTCCTGGTGCTTGTGATTGTGTAGATGTCTGATCAGAAGGTCACCTTGGCGTCAGATATGGCAGCAATATTAGAACATAGAACATAGAACATAGAAGAATACAGCGCAGTACAGGCCCTTGGGCCCTCGATGTTGCGCCGATCCAAGCCCACCTAAACTACACTAACCCACTATCCTCCATATACCTATCCAATGCCCTCTTAAATGCCCATAAAGAGGGAGAGTCCACCACTGTTACTGGCAGGGCATTCCATGAACTAACGACTCGCTGAGTGAAGAACCTACCCCTAACATCAGTCCTATATCTACCCCCCCTTAATTTAAAGCTATGCCCCCTTGTAATACCCGACTCAATACGCGGGAAAAGGTTCATACTGTCGACCCTATCTAACCCCCTAATCATCTTGTACACCTCAATCAAGTCACCCCTAAACCTTCTTTTCTCTAGTGAAAACAGCCCCAAGTGCCTCAGTCTTTCCTCATACGATTTTCCTTCCATACCAGGCAACATCCTGGTAAACCTCCTCTGCACCCGTTCCAATGCCTCCACATCCTTCCTATAGTATGGCGACCAAAACTGCACACAATATTCCAGATGCGGCCGTACCAGAGTCTTATACAACTGCATCATGACCTCAGGACTCCGGAACTCAATTCCTCTACCAATAAAAGCCAGTACGCCATATGCCTTCCTCACCGCACTATTTACCTGGGTGGCAACTTTCAGAGATCTGTGTACATGGACACCAAGATCCCTCTGCTCATCCACACTACCAAGTATCCGACCATTAGCCCAGTACCCCATCTTTTTGTTATTCTTCCCAAAGTGAATCACCTCGCACTTAGCTACATTGAATTCCATCTGCCACCTTTCTGCCCAGCTCTGCAGCTTCTCCATATCCTGCTGTAACCTGCCACATGCTTCCTCACTGTCAACAACTCCTCCGACTTTCGTATCATCCGCAAACTTGCTCACCCAACCTTCTAACCCCTCTTCCAGGTCATTTATAAAAATGACAAACAGCAATGGTCCCAAAACAGATCCTTGCGGAACACCGCTAGTGACGGCACTCCATGAAGAAACTTTGCCATCAACTACTACCCTCTGTCTTCTTCCATCCAGCCAATTCCTAATCCAAACCTCCAACTCACCCTCAATGCCATATATCCGTATTTTCTGCAGTAGCCTACCATGGGGAATCTTATCAAACGCCTTACTAAAATCCATATATACCACATCTACCGCTTTCCCCTCATCAACCTCCTTCATCACCTTTTCAAAGAATTCAATAAGGTTTGTGAGGCACGACTTGCCCTTCACAAAACCATGCTGACTATCCTTGATCACATTATTCCTATCTAGATGTGCATAAATCCTATCCCTTACAATTCTCTCTAAGACTTTGCCCACAACAGAAGTGAGACTCACCGGCCTATAGTTACTAGGGCTATCCCTACTCCCCTTTTTGAACAAGGGAACCACATTTGCTATCCTCCAGTCTTCTGGGACTACTCCTGTAGACAAAGAGGACATAAAAAGCAAGGCCAATGGCTCTGCAATCTCCTCCCTTGCTTCCCAGAGAATCCTAGGATAAATGCCATCAGGCCCAGGGGACTTATCTATTTTCACCTTTTCCAGGATTTCCAACACCTCTTCTCTACATACCTCAAAGCCATCCATTCTACTTATTTGTGCCTCAGTATTCTCATCGACAACAATGCCCTGTTCCTGAGTGAATACTGAAGAAAAGTATTCATTCAGTGTCTCCCCAATCTCTTCCGCCTCCACACGCAACTTCCCCCTACTATCCTTGACTGGACCTATTTCTACCCTAGTCATTCTTTTATTCCTAACATACCTATAGAAAGCCTTAGGGTTTTCCCTAATCCTATCTACTAAGGACCTTTCATGTCCCCTCCTTGCTGCTTTTAGCTCTCTCTTCAGGTCCTTCCTGGCTACCCTATAACTCTCAATCGCCCCAATTGAACCTTCACGTCTCATCTTGAGATAGGCTGCCCTCTTCCATTTAACAAGGGATTCCAATTCCTTATTAAACCACGGCTCCCTCGCACGACCCTTTCCTTCCTGCCTGACAGGTACATAATTATCAAGGACACTCAATAGTTGCCCCTTGAACAAGTTCCACATATCATTTACACTCTTGCCTTGGAGTCTACTTTTCCAAGCCACACATCCTAAGTCATGCCTCACCGCATCATAATTTCCCTTACCCCAGCTATAATTCTTGCCCTGTAGTACACACTTATCCCTCTCCATCACGAGTGTAAAAATCACCGAATTATGGTCACTATCCCCAAAGTGCTCACCTACCTCTAATTCTAACACCTGGCCTGGTTCGTTACCCAGAACCAAATCCAGTATGGCCTCACCTCTTGTTGGCCTGTCTACATATTGTGTCAGGAAACTCTCCTGCACACATTGAACAAACACTGACCCATCTAACGAACTTGAGCTATAGCTTTCCCAATCAATATCAGGAAAGTTAAAGTCCCCCATAACAACCACCCTATTACTGTCACTCATCTCCTGAATCACCTTCCCAATCCTTTCTTCAATGATTCTAGGACTATTAGGAGGCCTGTAAAAGACTCCTAACAGGGTGACCTCACCTTTCCTGTTCCTAACCTCAGCCCAAACTACCTCAGATGGCAAGTCCTCATCCATCGTCCTTTCCACCGCTGTAATACTATCTTTGACAAGCAATGCCACACCTCCCCCTCTTTTACCCCCACCTCTGACCCTACTAAAACATTTAAATCCCGGAACCTGCAACAGCCAATCCTGTCCCTGTTCTAGCCATGTCTCCGTAATAGCCACAACATCGAAGTCCCAGGTACCAACCAACGCTGCAAGTTCACCTACCTTATTTCGTATACTTCTTGCATTGAAGTATACACACTTCAAGCCACTTCCCTGTTTACAGGCACCCTCCTTGGAAATTGATGCCATGTTCCTCACCTCCCTACACTCCAGGCCCTGCACCCTGAAGCTACAATCTGGGTTCCCATGCCCCTGCCGAGTTAGTTTAAACCCCCCCCAAGAGCACTACCAAACCTCCCCCCAAGGATACTGGTTCCCCTCAGGTTCAGGTGTAGACCATCCTGTTTATAGAGGTCCCACCGTCCCCAGAAAGAACCCCAGTTATCCAAAAACTGGAACCCCTCCCTCCTGCACCATCCCTGAAGCCACGCATTTAATTGTTCTCTCTCCCTATTCCTCGAATCTCTATCACGTGGCACGGGTAACAAACCAGAGACAACAACTCTGTTTGTTCTAACTCCAAGCTTCCAACCTAGCTCCCTGAAAGCCTGTCTAACATCCTCAGCACTCCTCCTACCTATGTCGTTGGTGCCAATGTGGACCACGACTTCGGGTTGCTCCCCCTCCCCCTCCAGGACCCGGAAAACACGATCAGAGACATCACGTACCCTTGCACCTGGGAGGCAACATACCAAACGTGAGTCTCTCTCGTTCCCACAAAACCGCCTATCTGTGCCACGAACTATCGAGTCCCCAATTACTACTGCTCTGCTCTTCTTCACCCTTCCCTTCTGAGTAACGGGGACAGGCTCCGTGCCAGAGACCTGAGCCCCGTTACTTACCCCTGGTAAGTCATCCCCCCCACAAGTATCCAAAACGGTATATTGTGAAGAGTGTAGTGCTTCCTCAGGCATTTCTCAGTGAGAGGTAGGGGCTCAGCAGTAGGGGAAAGGTATTTGTAATAGCAACTGAAGGCAATGGGTTTAACCATTACAATGTTTCATTGGAGGAAATTACAGCTAATCGAGTAGTGGGAGCATGGTTAGCATTATGATAACTGAGTAACAGTGGAGCAGTGGTGAGGGATGATGGCCAGGGAGTACTGGGCATTGCCAGTGTACATGTGAAACCCAACACGGTATTTTTCGATGATGTCATCTCCTGACAGTATGTGGGTGAGATACAGGATGGGCCAAGGATAGATCCTTAGGTTTCCTACAGTATGGAAACAGTCCCTTCGGCCCAACAAGTCCACACTGACCCTCCGAAGAGGATCCCATCCAGACCCATTCCCATATATTTACCCCTGATTAATGCACCTAACACTACGGGCAATTTAGGATGGTCATTTCACCTACCCAGCGCATCTTTGGACTGTGGGAAGAAACCGGAGCACCCCGAGAAAACCCACGCAGACACGAGGAGAATATGCAAACTCCACACAGTCGCCCGAGGCTGGAATCGAACTGGGACCCTTGTGCTGTGATGCAGCAGTGCTCACCACTGAGCCACCGTGCTAGCCATCCCTTGACGGACACCAGATACAAGGAATTCAGGAAGGAAATCAGAGAGGGTATCACAGCTACAGAAGTTACCATTGTCGAGGAGGGTCTGCCTACTGAGTCAGTATGGGTGGAAATTAGGAACAGTAATGGAGCAGTCACCTCATTAGGGGTTTACTACAGGCCCCCCAATAGCAGCAGGGAGATTGAAGAAATCATTGGTCAGCAGATTTTGGAAAAACGTTGACTGGAGTAGTGTAGTTGTAATGGGTGACTTTAACTTTCCCAAAATTGATTGGAACCTCCTTCGAGCAGATGGTTTGGAAGAAGCTGTTTTTGTAAGGTGTGTTCAGGAGGGTTTCCTAACTCAGTACGTTGAAAGGCCGACGAGGGGAGAGGCCATTTTGTATTTGGTGCTCCGCCATGAGCCGGGGCAGGTGTCAGATCTTGCAGTGGAAGAGCATTTAGGTGATAGTGATCACAAGTGCCTCACATTCTACATAGCTATGGAGAAGGAGAGAAGCAGGCACATTGGGAGGATATTTAATTGGGGAAAAGGAAACTATGATGCTATCAGACGAGAGTTGGGAAGCATGGACTGGGAGCAATTGCTCCATGGAAAGGGCACTATAGACATGTGGAGTCTGTTTAAGAAACAGTTATTGCGAGTGATGCATAAATGAGACAGGCAAGAAGGGGTAAGATAAAGGAACCTTGGATGACGAGAACGGAGGAGCTTCTCGTCAAAGGAAAGAAGGCAGCTTACGTAAGGTGGAGGAAGCAAGGGTCTTGCTCAGCTCTCGAGGATTACAAACAGGCGAGGAAGGAGTTCAAAATGGTCTGAGGAGAGCCAGCAGGGGATACGAAAAAGGCTTGGCAGGAAGGATTAGGGAGAATGCAAAGGCATTTTACACGTATGTGAGGAATAAGAGAATGATCAAAGAAAGAGTAGAGCCGATCAAAGATAGCACAGGGAACTTGTGTATCGAGTCTGAGGAGGTAGGGGAAGCCCTAAATGTGTTTTTTGCTTCTGTCTTTACAAATGAAAAGGACCTTGTAGTGATTGAAACCATTGAGGAGCAGGTAAGCATGCTGGAACCGATAGAGATTGAGGAAGCTGATGTGCTGAAAATTTTGACAAATATTAAGATTGTCAAGTCGCCAGGGCCAGACCAGATTTGTCCTCATCTGCTTTGGGAAGCGAGAAATGTGATTGCTTCGCCGCTTGAAAAGATCTTTGCATCCTCGCTCTCCACCGGAGTCATACCTGAAGACTGGAGGGAGGCAAATGTGATTCTTCTCTTCAAGAACGGAAATAGGGAAATCCCCGACAATTACAGACCAGTCAGTCTCACGTCTGTCGTCTGAAAGGCGTTAGAAAGGACTCTGACGGTTAGGATTTATGACTATCTGGAAGAGCATGGCTTGATTAAATGCAGTCAGCGCGGCTTTGTGAGGGGGAGATCATGCCTCACAAAACTTATTGAGCTCTTTGAGGATGTTACTAGACACGTCGTTGAGGGTCGAGCAGTGGATGCGGTGTATATTGACTTCAGCAAGGCATTTGATAAGGTTCCCCATGGTCGGCTCGTTCAGAAGGTCAGGAGGAATGGGATACAGGGAAATTTAGCTGTCTGATACAGAATTGGCTGGTCGACAAAAGACAGCGAGTGGTAGTTGAAGGAATGCATTCTGCCTGGAAGTCAGTGGTGAGTGGTGTTCCGCAGGACTCTGTTCTTGGGCCTCTACTCTTGTAATTTTGAATAATGATTTGGATGGGGAGATTGAAGGATGGGTTAGCAAGTTTGGAGACGACACAAATATTGGAGGTGTCTTTGAAAGTATAGAGGGCTATTGTAGGCTGCAGCGTGACATTGACAGAATGCAGAGTTGGACTGAAAGGTGGCAGATGGAGTTAAACCTCGATAAGTGCGAGGTGATGCATTTTGGAAGGTCGAACTTGAAATTTGAGGATAGGATTAAAGACAGGATCCTTGGCAGTGTGGAGGAACAGCGGGATCTTGGTGTGCAGGTACATAGAACATAGAACATAGAAAAATACAGCGCAGTACAGGCCCTTTGGCCCTCGATGTTGCACCGATCCAAGCTCACCTAACCTACACTAGCCCACTATCCTCCATATGCCGATCCAATGCCCGTTTAAATGCCCATAAAGATGGAGAGTCCACCACTGCTACTGGCAGGACATTCCATGAAGTCACGACTCGATGAGTAAAGAATCTACCCCTAACATCGGTCCTATACCTACCACCCCTTAATTTAAAGCTATGTCCCCTCGAAATAGCTGACTCCATACGTGGAAAAAGGTTCTCATGGTCAACCCTATCTAAACCCCTAATCATCTTGTACACCTCTATCAAGTCACCCCTAAATCTTCTTTTCTCCAATGAAAACAGCCCCAAGTGCCTCAGCCGTTCCTCATAGGATCTTCCTACCATACCAGGCAACATCCTGGTAAACCTCCTCTGCACCCGTTCCAGTGCCACAACATCCTTCCTATAGTATGGCGACCAAAACTGCACACAATACTCCAGATGCGGCCGCACCAGAGTCTTATACAACTGCAACATGACCTCAGGGCTCCGGAACTCAATTCCTCTACCAATAAAATCCAGTACGCCATATGCCTTCTTCACCGCACTATTTACCTGGGTGGCAACTTTCAGAGATCTGTGTACATGGACACCAAGATCCCTCTGCTCATCCACACTACCAAGTATCCGTCCATTAGCCCAGTACCCCATCTTTTTGTTACACTTACCAAAGTGAATCACCTCACACTTGCCTACATTGAACTCCATTTCCCACCTTTCTGCCCAGCTCTGCAACTTATCTATATCCCGCTGTAACCTGACACATCCTTCCTTAAAATTGCCACCCAGGTGGACAGGGTTGTGCAGAAAGCATATGGAGTTTTGGCTTTCATTAACAAGGGGATTGAGTTTAAGAGCCATGAGATCTTGTTGCAGCTCTATAAAACTTTGGTTCGACCGCACTTGGAATACTGTGTCCGGTTCTGGTCGCTGTATTATATGAAAGATGTGGATGCTTTGGAAAGGGTTCAGAGGAGGTTTACCAGGATGCTGCCTGGAATGGAGAGCTTATCTTACGAAGAGAGGTTGACTGAGCTCGGACCTTTTTATTTGGAAACAAGAAGGAAGAGAGGGGACCTAATTGAGATGTATAAGATAATGAGAGGCATAGATAGAGTTGATCGCCAGATACTTTTTCCCAGGGCAGAAATTGTTAACACCAGGGGTCATAGTTTTGAGCTGTTTGGTGGAAAGTGTAAAGGGGATGTCAGAGGCGGGTTCTTTATGCAGAGAGTTGTGAGAGCATGGAATGCGTTGCCAGCAGCACTTGTGGAAGCGAGGTCATTGGGGATATTTAAGAGACTGCTGGACATGCATATGGTCACAGAAATTTGAGGGTTTGTACATTAGGTTTACCTTACATGCGGAACAATGGTCGGCACAACATCTTAGGCTGAAGGGCCTGTTCTGTGCTGTACTGTTCTATGTTCTATGAAGTGTAGAAGCACTGGTTCAATATATTGTGAGTAAATGAGTGTGAGAGAAAGTGGATACCTCCAAGTTCAGAATGAATTTATCTGGAGCTATTGAACAAAAATTATTAAGTTACGCTGTGGGGGACAGTCTGTAGGCCACCAACTAGTGAAAGGCGTACAGAGATGGCAACGTGATAGTGTTGAGAAACTTGCATTATCCAGATGCAGACTGGGATACTGACCGTGTCTGGGCAGTGACGGATTGCATGGAGGAGAGCATACTGCAGGAGTATGTGCCCACCCCAAGAGACCATGTACTGTTGAACCTTGGAAAAGAGGTGGGGAAATTGGATCCAGTATCAGGCGGGAACATTTTCAGGCACGATGATCATTTTATTGTAACGTTCAGAATGATGGTAGAGAATACTATGCATTGACTGAGTTTGAGAAAAATCAATCGACTGGGAGCTGCCTTCACTGGGGCAATAATGAATCTGGGACGGTATGACTGGAACACCAAGTTTGTCAGAAAAAGAAAAATTGAACAATGTGTTCCTTCAATGGCTTGGCTCCTTTGGAGGAATAGTTCCTCACACAGGAAAGGG